>NW_022103913.1:11371407-11379025 GCF_000313985.2 Echinops telfairi
GAGAAGTGGGTGAGGGAGACGTGGGATGGGGTAAGATATGATAAAATAATAATAAATTATAAATTATCGGGGGTTCAGGGGGAGTGGGGAGGGAGGGGGAAAATGAGCTGACACCAGGGGCTCAAGTGGAAAGTGGGTGTCGTAAGAATGAGGAAGTCAACATATGTACTAAAGTGCTGGACACAGATGACGTATGTACAGATTATGATGAGTTGTATGAGCCCCTAATAAAATAATTATTTGAAAAAAATTGGATTGATTGTTTTCTTACTGTTGAGCTCTGGCAGTTCTTTTTATAATCTGGATATGATGTCTCTATCAGATATATACCTTGTAAATATTTTGTTTGTGGCTTTTCTTTTAATAGTGCCATTGGAGAGCACAAGTATTAATTTTAATTTAGTCTATCTGTCAATATTATCTTTTATGCCCTGGTATCATATCTACATTTTTGCTTAACCCAAAGTCAAAAGATATTCTCCTATTTTTGTTTTCTTTTTCCTACAAGTGTTAATGGATTTAGGTTTTACAGTTAGGTCTATGTTCTGTATTTAGTTCATTTTTATAATGGTTCTTATATTTGAGCCCATTATTGCAACCCCTGTGTAAATCTATCTTGTCCAAGGTCTTCCTCTTTTTCTCTGCACCTCTACTTTACCAAGCCTGATGTCCTTCTCCAGGGATTGGTCTCTCCTGATAACATGTCTAAAGTATGTGAGACAACAATCTTGCCATCCTCCTTTATAAAGGAGCATTTTGGCTGTACTTCTTCCAAGACAGATTGTTGCTTCTTTTGGCAGTTCAAGGTATTTTCAATATTCTTTGCTAGCACCATAATTCAAATGCATCTCCTTTGGTCTTCCTTATTTAATGCCCAGCTTTTATATGTATATGAAGTGATTGGCAATACCATGGCTTGGGTCAGGCACATTTTAGTCCTCCAAGAAACATCCTTGCTTTTCAGCACTCTACAAGAGGTCTCGTGTAGCAGATTTACCCAATTCAATGCGTTGTTTGATCTCTTGATTTCTGCTTCCATGAGCATTGCTTGTAGATGCAAGCAAAATAAAACCCTTTCTGTTTACGATGGTGTTACCCACTGGACCAGTTGTGAAGAGTTTGGTTTTCTTTACATTACAGATCAGAGATGGAAACACGGGGAATCCAGGACAGATGAACCCCTTAGGACTAGTGGTGAGAGTGGCCATACTGGGAGGGTGGAGGAAAGGTGGGGGTAGAAAGAAGGAACCGATCACAATGATCTACATAGAACCCCCTCCCTGGGAGACGGACAACAGAAAAGTGGGTGAAGGGTCAGACAGTATAAGACATGACAAAATAAGAATAATTTATAAATTATCAAGGGTTCATGAAGGAAAGGGGCCGGGGAGGGAGGGGAAAACTTGAGAAGCTGATACCAAGGGCTCAAGTAGAAAGCAAATGTTTTGAGAATGATGATGACAACAAATGTACAAATGTGCTTGACACAATGGATGTATGGATGAATTGTGATAAGAGGTGTACGATCCCCCAATAAAATGATTTTAAAAAGAAAAAAGAGCCTATGAACCCACACTGATAATAAACAAATGAAGAAGGGAAAGCTCGCCCTTCAGTAACACGCAAACTAATAAATTTAGAAGGAGTGGTGTAATTAGAAAACTATCATTTGAACCTTCATAGTAATACTAGATTCAGGAAAGAATGATCAAATTATGCTTAAATTATTGGTTGCAACCCTGACAAGGAACAGGATATATATTCCATTTCAAAATATTGCCCTAGTAATGAATCAGTTATGAAGTACAAAACCAGGCAGGTACCCTCTTAAGTAATCACAGTTAACAGTCATGAGCCTGCCTGTCTCCCCACCCCTTAACCTCTCATTTTTGTTCTAGGGCAAATGTTCATTGTTCGGTTTTATTTAGATGATAACACTTGCTTGATTTTATGAGCCAATCTGTCATTTGGTTGAAAGGTAACCCCTGGTTATGGTTTGAGTTCCAAGTTTAAAGGCTATCCACAGTCAAAATTCTCAAAGGTTCTTCTCATCTCTATTGGTCCAGCAAGTTAGGAACCTGAGGGTTTGTTTTTTCCCCCTTTGTCACCCATTTGATCTTGGAAGCTATTGGAACAGTAAGTTCTTGAGAACCATTTAGTTCTCAAGGTAGGTGAGGTCATTGTTCATGTAGACTATGTATTTCCATTTTTGTGTGCAAACAGCATACACAGTGTATGGTTTTTGAAACTGCATAATCCTTTGCTCAGTTTTCTATGTGCTCAAAATATGTTATAGGTGTAGTATCATTTAGGTGGGTGAGTTATATCCTGTAGACTGGCTTCATCAGTCTTTGTTTTCTGTTTTTCTCTTTTGCTCTGGATGAGTACAGACCAATAGTTGTATCTTAAATAGCTGATTACAAGACTGCATTTGCTACTCACAGATTAGGATCTTTAGGAATTGTATTGTGTCAATTGACCAAAATTCCTCATGAGACAAAACCAGTAACCTCCCCAAAGCCTCCAAATCCAGTCACCCAAACCCAAGATGATTGGTTATGTCTAGGAAGTATCCATAACTGTGCCCCTATGGGTTTTATTTTATATATGAATATGCAACACACATAAACATGGATATACATATGCCTAGAGATATACCTATACATGCATATAACACCTATACATATTCATGCGATTTCCTATCCATGTACATGCACACATATCTATATAACCACACACATACTTTTAGTTATTACTGTTGCAAAATTGTAAGTCTGATAGCATTTACAAAATTGTGCCTATTCTTGTATACTTCTCAATTGACTCGTCACTTACTTTGGTCAAGTTGTACTAACTTCATCCTTATTTAGTATTCTTTTCCAAAATTAACAAATGTTTACTATTTAGAGAGTGATTCATGCTCTCTCCCTCCCATCTCTAGTAACAACCAGAGAACTCTCCTTTCTGGATACAATTATATACCTAGCATCTGTTTACATTAGTGAGAGCATATGTGCTTTTTGTAATGACTTATATTGAGCCTATTAGCCTCCAGATTCATCGATATTAAAATAGATTTTGAAAAGTCACTATTTCTAGTGGCTTCGTAATATTCTATTGTGTGGATTTGTAAATTAGTATACTTTTAAAAAGTGGATTAAAAAAACTTATTGTGAATTAGATTTACAGATATCATAGTTTTACATGCAACAAAATATATATAGCTTAAACTCATCCCTTCCAATCTCCTCAATGTTCTATCACTTATTCCGCTTTCTCCTTGTTGCCTGTTTCCATTCCCCCTTCTTTCCTAACCCTTTGAACTTGGGCCTTGGATAAATGCTCCTTTTAACATTTTAAATGCTTGGTTATTCTAACATGGGGGTGAGTTCAGACCTGAAAGTGCCTAAGGGCTATATTCCTGAGGGTTCCACCAATCTCTATCTGACCAGTAAGCCTAGTCTCTTCTATGATTTTGAGTTTGGGTCTTAATTCTTCAGAATAGCTTCAGAGTTAATAGAAAAAACTGAGAAGATAGTACAAAGTATTCCCAGATGCCTCACAACCAGTTTTCCTGTTATGAACATCTTGTATTAGTATGGCATGCTTTGTTACAGATAATAAACCAACATTACTATCCATATGTATAGTCAGATTTCCAGTTTCTACCTAATGTCTTTTTTTAATGTTCCAGGATACTAGCTAAACTATTGCATTGTATTTAGTTGTCATGTCTCTCTAGGCTCTTCTTGGCTATGATGGTCTCTCAGACATCCCCTGTTCTTGTTGACCTTGATAGTTCTAAAGAGTCTTGGTCAGGTACTTTGTAGAATGTCTCTTATTGGGGAGAAGCTGCCTAAGAAAACTAGGTATTTAGACATGAAATTAAGAATGCTAACAAGCAATTTAGCAGTCCAAAAAGAATGTTTTAATACAGATCACTGATATAACTAATTCTCATGGGAAGGTCCAGTTAGAAATAGCCCCCAGTATTCTCTGAGTTGGAAAGCTTTTTTTTTTTTTTTAATTCAACACTGGATTTTTAAAATTTATTTTGATTCTCTCACAAAGTCATAAATTTGACTAGTTATAATCTAACTTTCTTCTTTAAAAAATCATTTTATTGGGGGCTCATACAACTCTTATCACAATTCATATGTCCATCCATTGTGTCAAGCACACTTGTACATTTGTTGCCATCATCATTCTCAAAACATTTTCCTTCTACTTGAGCCCTTGGTATCACAGCTCATTTCCCTCCCTCCCTTACAAGCCCTTGATAATTTATAAATTATTCTTATTTTGTCATGTCTTACACTGTCCCATGTCTCCCTTTACCCACTTTTCTGTTATCTGTCCCCCAAGGAGGGAGTTATATGTAGATCATTGTGATCACTTTTCCCTTTCTCCCCAACTTTTCCCTTACCCTCCTGGTATCACTACTCTCAATATTAGTCCTGAGAGGGTTTATCTGTCCTGGATTCCCTGTGTTTCCATCTCTGATCTGTACCAGTGTACATCCTCTTGTCTAGCTGGATTTGTAAGGTAGAATTGGGATCATGATAGTGGGGGGAGGAAGCATTAAAGAACTAGAGGAAAGCTGTATGTTTCATTTGGTGCTACACTGCACCCTGACTGGCTCGACTCCTTTCTGAGATCCTTCTGTTAGGGGATGTCCAATTGTCTACAGATAGGCTGTGTGTCTCCACTCTACACTCCCCGCCCTCATTCACCATGCTATGATTTTTGTTCTTTGATGCCTCATATCTGATCTTACCGACACCTCGTGATCAGAGGCTGGTGTGCTTCTTCCATATGGGCTTTATTGCTTCTCAGCTAGTTGGCCGCTTGTTTACCTTCAAGCCTTTAAGACCCCAGACGCTCTATCTTTTGATAGCCGGGCACCATCAGCTTTCTTCACCACATTTGCTTATGCACTCTTTGTCTTCAGCGATCGTGTGGGGAAGGTGAGCATCATAGAATGCCAGTTTAATAGAACAAAGTGTTCCTGTATTGAGAGAGTACTTGAGTAGAGGTCCAATGTCCATCTGCTACATTAATACTAAACCTACAAATATATGCACATAGATCTATTTCCTCATTGTCCTACATGTATTCACTTATGCACATGACTGTATTTAGACCTCTATAAATGCCCTTTGCCTCCTAATTCTTTCCTCTATTTCCTTTTACTTTCTTCTTGTCCCACTATCATGTTCAGCCTTCATTTTGGTTTTAGTAATTCTTCTCAGTTATATTGCCCTTGATCAAGCCCTACCAGGCCTCCTACACCCTCCCTGCCATTGAATTTGGATCATTTGTTGTTCCCTTGTCCTTGGGTTTGTTTACACCCACTTCCCTTCCCCTGGCTCCCTGTCTCCCATGTCCCACCTGGATCCTTTGGTCCCTGTTGCTTTCTCCTCCAAATTGTTTATCCCGCTATTTTAACTAGATAGACCAGCAGAGATAATACTGCACAAAAAACAAGGCAGAACAAAACAGAGCTTTTTTTTTTTTTTTAAAACCTTAAAATGGTCCATGAGCCCAGCTAGGCAAGTGCTTATGAGTTCTGCATTTAAACTTACAAGGCACAAAGAAACAAAAGGCGTTAAGACTCCCAAACCCCTTCTGATTCTACCCTGAAGTGTAGTGAGCAGAAAGCCTGCCATCTACATGAATGGGAGAAAGAAGAAAAGAAAAAAAGACAACAGCGGGAAGAAGATGAGGGCAGAGGACACGGGAGAACTAGTGTACATTAGATGATCTCCCTTGGCCAGAAAAAAGAAAGAGAAGCCCATAGATGCCACGAACAGCAGAATCCTGCTTCCTAGCAACACCACCAGGGCAGCACTGCAGCCAAAAAGATACAGCTGTGTGTTGTTTCTAGAAGATGGGGCAGGGTATCCACCCAAGATTCTGGAGCCTGGTGCCTGGCACAGAAGCAGCAAAGACCCGTGGGTCTGAAGGGTTCTTAGCGAGGGATGAGTATGTCTCAGCAACAACCCTCAACCCTCATGCCTGGACACTGTGGAAAACCTCAGAACCTAGGCACAGCTCCAGGCTGAGGGAACCCCAGTGAGATAGTTTATTGTGCCAGCCTGGCCAATAAACACAGGTGGGATTAACTGAAGGGCAGAGAGATAAATGGCTTGGTGAGCCTCGCCTTTCTTGTCTCTTGCTCTTTGATCATCGGACCAGTGTGCGGCTTCCCTGTTTGTTCTGTGCCTCAGTGTATAGGCTACACTACCTGTGGGACACCTAGCCTGTGGACTGTGTCGCTGTAAGTTGAGGTCCCTTTAAGACATCTCTGGAGCTGGGGACTGGCAGTTGGTGACCTGCCTTGTGATTGGCTGCTGTGCTGAGGTAGCCTAGCTCTCTCTATATATAGAGAGGAAGATCTGGCAGCAGACTAGACTTGAAGGACTGCTAGTCTCTCACAACTCTCTCTCACGGGAGTGAGTTGCATTGAGCCATTTGTAGTGCTTTATAATTTAACTGTTTATCTCTTGTATTATATATTTATCTGTATATGATGTAACAGTTCATTTATTGTTATATATCTAATTATCTTTGTAAATAAATATATTAAATTATCAGCAATTTGGTTTTATCTCTCTAGAGAACCTTGTCTAACACACCCAGGAAAATCTGAGATTGAAAAATTCCCACAACTTGGTGTATGAGGTCTAAAATCAAATTCAAGTGAGTTATAGAAAGATTTTTTTAAAAAACCCTTTTTATACATAATGACAGCAAGTTGTAAAGTATTACCGTACTACAAAATCATAAAAATCTTTATTAAGCAAAAATAACAAAGTGTGAAGCTTGTTTCTTAACATGTCCTCAATCTATATACGTCTGAAAGCAGTGTTTTCATCTCTTTTTACCCTTCCCTGAATTCTGTGTTCAATTTATACGATGTCAAAATGCGAATTTTGGCATCCCGAGGGATTCAAATTTTGATATTTGAATGTTCTTTGAGTTAGTGGAGCAGAAAGAAGTCTGCAGGGGGCAAGAAAAGGTTGTATGGCAGAGGAGATAATGTTTCTCAACAAAATTCCCATAGGACAGGCCTTGCTACATTCCAAGAATGAGCAGGTACATCATTGTGATTTAAAAAACTTCTTGGCACAACACTACTGGCCTTTTCTCACTAATGCAGTTTTCAGTTTTCTGAAAACATCTTCCTAATAAACCACTGTAATTGTCTCCTGTCCCTTGAGAAAATCTATCAACATCACTCATTTTGGAGTCCCAAAAAAGTTACCAAAATTATCGAAACTGACTTCTCTGCCTTGAATTTCATTGATCCAGCAGATGCCACTAGAAGCCACTGTTCTGACTGGACCTTTGTTCTCTGGATTGTATTGGTAAACTCAAGACTCATCCCCAGTTACCATTTGTTACATAAAATTTCCTTCATTAACTTTGATCTTGCTTTATTATTATTATTATTTTTTGACGGTATCTACCATTATGTTTCTTTTGGGGACAAATCAGTGCCCAGTTTTTTTTTTAATTGTTTAGGGGCTCATACAACTCTTATCACAATCCATACATACATCAATTGTGTAAAGCACATTTGTACATTCATTGCCCTCATCATTCTCAAAACATT
>NW_022103913.1:11379843-11385587 GCF_000313985.2 Echinops telfairi
TGATCACACAGGTGGGTGTGCTTCTTCCATGTGGGCTTTGTTGCTTCTGAGCTAGATGACCGCTTGTTTACCTTCAAACCTTTAAGACCCCAGAAGCTGTATCTTTTGATAGCCAGGCACCATCAGCTTTCTTCGCCACATTTGCTTATGCACCTTTTTGTCTTCAGTGATCGTATCATGGAGGTGAGCACACAATGATATGATTTTTTGATCTTGCTTTAAAGACTGATGGAAGAACAGCTCTTTGAGATAGTAATATTTGTGCAAGCCTATTGGCACCTATTGAGCCAAAAGTTTGTTGAGGCCAAGATGCTTGCGTAAAGTGGAACATTTCATACCACGAGAGATCCCAATGTTAGCAGCGATCGTGATTCTACAGTCTTCTGCCAGTTTCTGGGCTTTAGCCACAGGTTCCTCATTTGTCAGGGCTGACAGTCTTCTCTTTCTTCGCTCATTGTTGAGGTCTTCTCAACCACTTTCCTTAAAATGCTTAATATAAAAGTTTGCTTTATGTGGGGCAGCGTTCTTGTAAGTTGGTTGCAAAGCTTCCATGATCTTGGAAAATGTCCACTGGATTTTTGTTAAAAATGACCTCAAAATTATTATTTGTTTAATGGAAAAGTGACCTTTTGTTTGTTTTTGAAGGTGTCTTACTGAGACTAAGATAAGTGTATTACTGAGAGAACTTGCTTGTAGCCATGTACTGATCAGAAATTTTAATTAAACATATCAGATAAACCACTAGATATGAAGCCTGTCCAGTTTAATAGCAACATGCAAGCCAGAAAAGTCATGATTGCCTGTAAGGTGTACTAGCTGAGAGTCAAACTTAGTTCTCTTGCATGGGAAGTGAGCCACCACTGCCTGATTTCATACCCACTAGGCTGGCTATTAACAGTAAATGGAAATAAACAAATGTTCATGAGGTTGTGAAGAAATTGGAACACTCATCCATTGATGGTTGGAAAGTAAAATAATGCAGCCACTGTTTTTTCGGTTCTTAAAAAAATTAAACCCTATTTCACTCCAAGATATAACAGCCTAAAGAACTGAAAGCAGGATTCAAATGGATACTTACACATTAATGTTCATTTCAGCATTATTCACAATTGTGAAAAGGCAGAAACCCAAGTAGTCATCAACAGATAAATGGATAAACAAAACACATGATATCCAAACAATGGAATATTTATTTAGTCAACAAGAGAACTAGAGTTCTGAAACATGCTGTATTGTGGGTGACCCTTGTGATATGAAATAAGCCAGATACACAATGACAAATACTGTATGAACCTATTTATATAATAGGCAAATGGATAGAGACAGAGCTTATTAGTGGGTACCAGGAGCCGGGTGAGGAGTTAATGGGGAGTTACTGCTTAGGGGATAACTGAGTTTTTGCTTAGGGTGATAAAAACATTTGACAATGGGTAGTGATGATGGTTGCATAGCATGGAGAATATAATTGAAGGGACATGACACTTATTTGTAAATGTAAAAAGGTTTAAAGTGGCAATGTTTCATATATATATTTCAAAGAATCAAGGCTAGTAATAAAACCAAAGAATCAAGGCTAGTAATAGGGCTCTTGGGCGGCAAAACAGTTAAGTGGTGACTGAAAAGTTATGGTGTGAGTTCACTCTGAAGTGCCTCAGAAGAAAGGCCTGGTGATCTACTTCCAAAAAACAAGCCATTCATTGAAAACCCTGTGAGGTCACCATGAGTCAGAGCTGACTTAATGTCAACTCTTTTTTTTAACTTGGTACTAATATAAATGACTGATTTTGGCTAAAATCTGATTGAGATTGGGGATGATTGAGTAGAATTATATGCCCTTATCCTAAATTGCTCCCAGGCCAGGGTCCTTTAATAATCTTGGTGTCTTTAAAAAAAATTTTTTTTTAATTTCTCCACAACTACCTTTATGCTCTAGTAGCAACTGTCCTTGCACATCTATCTCACTGTGCTTGACTCCTGTTATATTCTCCCTTCCTCCTACTTAACTTCTGCCTCAAATATACCTGCATTGGAAAACTAGAAAAACAAGCATTTCAGAATTGTGCTTAACTGAAGAGTCAACCAATAGGCACTGAGTGCAGAATCCAGGCTCGTTGAGTGGTTCTGGTGTTTTATGCCAGCATTTTTCAGATTACCTTTTCAAATTCTCAAGTTCTCCAGTGATTGCTGTGGTTGGGCAAGGGTAAGGTTTCCCCTGCTTAACTGAGAACAGACCTGTTTATTCTGTGTTACAATATGGATTTTATGTAGGGTTTCACAAACAATAGGACTTAGCTCCTAAAGCAAGTTTCAAAACCACTCTTCAGAACCCATTTTCAAAGGAGAACAGCACTTACCTGAAGTAAAGGGATGAAATCCTCTTGTTCTAGAGAGCTGTAGTTGGGTTTGGCTAGAAGAAAGATGAACTTAGAAGCATCATCATGATGGTTATCCAGCAGCCTATAAAAAAGAGAGCAACTTCTTAGCAAGACTGGCTACTTGGAATAATGACTGCAATGTCAATGCTTAGTAAATGTCACCCTGATCTGAAGGCCTAAATACTTAAAGGATCAAGTGGTCTCTTTTGCAAAGATTTAAAAAGATTTTCCATGTCATTGATTTTGTCAAAGAGATGTCTTACTACAAGATCAGTAACAAGATGGTCTATTAATTTTGTCGAATGCTTTTGGGGCTGAGTTCATAGTAAACTGAACTACTGCAGGTCAATTATGCCTTATCAAAATACACTTGTGAAACACGTAAGTCTATAGTTAAGATAGTAATGGAATTCTTGGAAGAAAATTTCCCTAATATCACAGAGGAGACAACCATCCAGGAGGCAGATTAACCTGCCCCCGCCCAATAAAAAAACACATTAGGACATATGGCAGTCAAATTACCCAACTTTTCAAGGAAGTTGAGAGAAAAGGAAAAGAATGTTCGAGGAAAAGGAGACTCAATAACACACTTAAAAAAGACTGGACCCAAATTAGAGAGGAAATTAGGAAGTTCCTAGAAATTAATTATAATGATAACACAACATACCAAAACCTATGGGATACAACAAAAGTGGTTATCAGAGGTTACTTTATTGCAATTAATGGACACATGAAAAAGAGGAAAGAATCATGTTCAGCACCTTAACATGACATCTTCAACAACTATAGCAAAAGAACAGAAATCATAAAAAGTAGCACAGAAATAAATGAACTGGAAAACAGAAAAACGATGGGGAGGAAAGTTGGTTCTTTGAAAGGAGCAACAAAATCATCAAACAGCTGCTAGCAAAGTTAAAGGAAAAGAAGGCGCAGACAACAATATCTAAAATTAGGGGTGAAACGGGAAGTCACACAAATCCAAATGAAATGAAAAGATTGATAACGTAGTATGACAAAAGATGGTATGCCATGTAACTGAGAGGAATTATTGAAACCCTAATGAAGGCTGAACATGATAGTGGGACAAGAGGAAAGTAAAAGGAAATAGAGGAAAGAGCTAGGAGGTAAAGGGCATTTATAGAGATCTAAATAAAGGCATGTATATATGTAAATATATTTATGAGGATGTGGAAATAGATCTATGTGCATATCTTTATAGGTTTAGTATTAAGGTAGCAGATGGACATTGGGCCTCCACTCAAGTACTGCCTCAATGCAAGAATACTTTGTTCTATTAAACTGGCATTCCATGATGCTCACCTTCCTGACACAATCGCTGAAGACAAATAGGTGCATAAGCAAATGTGTTGAAGAAAGCTGATAGTGCCTGGCTATCAAAAGATACAGTATCTGTGGTCTTAAAGGCCTGAAGGTAAACAAGCGCCATCTAGTTCAGAAGCAACAAAGCCCACATGGAAGAAGCACACCAGCCTGTGTGATTATGAGGTGTCAAAGGGATCAGGTATCAGGCATCAAAAAGCAAAAAATCCTATCATTGTGAATGAGGGGGAGTGCGGAGTGGAGACCCAGCCCATCTGTAGGCAATTGGACATCCCATACAGAAGGGTCTCGGGGAGGAGACGAGCCAGTCCGCGTGCAGTATAACAACCATGAAACATACAACTTTCCTCTAGTTCCTAAATGTTTCCTTCCCCCCGACTATCAGGATCCAATTCTACCTTACAAATCTGGCTAGACCAGAGGATGTACACTGGTACAGATAGGAACTGGAAACACAGGGAATTCAGGCCAAATGATCCCTTCAGGACCAGTGGTGAGAGTGGGTTGGAAAGGGGGAACCGATTACAAGAATGTACATATAACCTCCTCCCTGGGGGACGGACAACAGAAAAGTGTGTGAAGGGAGACTCTGGATCATGCAAGATATGACAAAATAATTATTTATAAATTATCAAGGGTTTATGAGGGAGAGGGGAGGGAGGGGAAAAAATGAGGAGCTGATGCCAGGGGCTTAAGTGGAGAGGAAATAAATGTTTTGAGAATGATGAGGGCAATGAATGTATAAATGTGCTTTATACAATTGATGTATGTATGGTTGTGATAAGAGTTGTATGAGCCCCTAATAAAATGATTGGGACAAAAAAAAGATTGTATTCCAACATATTCAATAATCTGGATGACATGGGCAACTAGCCAGAAAAAACCACTCTCCATATTAATTCATATGGCCATCGAGAACTTTGAACATACCCATAACAACAGAAGCAATAGATAAGGTAATAAAGAAACTCCTAACTAAAAACTTCAATCCAGGTGGCTTCACAGGAGAATTCTGCCAAGCATTTAGAGAAGAGCTGACATCAGTTTTACACAAAGTCTTCCAGAACACAGAAAGGGACAGCAAACTCCCAAATTCATTCTGTGAAATTAGCATAATCCTAATACCAAAACCTGGCAAAGACTGGTTGGAGAAATATAGAGCAATATTCCTCATGACCATAGATGCAAAAATCCTCAACAAAATCTTGGCCAGTAGAATCCAACACCATATCAAAACCAAAACAAATCAAAACAAAAAAACGTCATGACTAAGTGTGGGGTTCATACCAGGGATGGTGCAATATTTGAAAAACAACGTAATCCACCACATTAACATGAAAAAAGGATAAGAATCATATGATCATATCAATTGATGCAGAAAAAGCATTTGACTATATCAACACCATTCCTAATAAAAGCTCTTATTGAAATAGGATTAAAAGGGAAAACCCTCAATAAAGGCCATATCTGAAAAACCAATAGCTAATATTGTACTCAATGGAGAAAAGCTGAAAACAATTCCACTGAATAAGGGAACCTGAAAAGGATGTCCCTTATCCCCACTTCTATTCAACATTGTGCTAGAAGTCCTAGCCAGTACCATTAGACAACGGCAACAGATCAAGGGAGTACAACTGGGCAAAGAAGTAAAACTTTTGCTATTTGCAGATGATATAATTTTATATAGGGAGAATCCTAAGGTGTTCACAATAGGATTTCTGGAAACAAGGAGTTTAGTAGAGTAGCAGGATACAAGATTAACGAGCAGAAATCAATTGGATTCTTATATACCAGTGATAAGAATACAGTGAACCCTTGCCACTTCATGCTTCGACTTCCGCGGCTTCACTCTATCGCGGTTTTTGCATAGCAGCGCATGCTGTCATTACTGCCACTGATTCATACTGTACACGCTTCTGTCTGCATCGCTACATATCGGAGCTACGTATCAGATGCATTTTTGCTTTTGTACAGTGTACTGTAATTGTTTGCGATTTTTAAGAAATTTTATCTAAGCCCTATGATGGC
>NW_022103913.1:11388507-11414607 GCF_000313985.2 Echinops telfairi
GTGGAGAGCAAATGTTTTGAGAATGATGAGGGCAACAAATGTACAAATGTGCTTGACACAATGTATGTATGTATATATTGTGATAAGAGTTGTATGAGCTCCCAATAAAATGATTTAAAAAAGAAAAACCAAAAGGGACCTATACAAATGAAAGAATATCCCACATTCATGGATAGGAAGACTCAATATTATGAAAATGTCCATCTACAAACTCAATCTAAATTCCAGCATAATTTTTTAAAGAAATGGAAAAAACTGAGTACAAACTTCTTATGGAGAGGGAAGAAGGCCAGGATTGGCAAAGAACTCCTAAAAAGAGAACACACATATTGGGAAATGATACTTAGTAATGACATAACTGACAAAGGACTAATTACTAAAATCTACAGTATATTACAAGTCTACAACAAGAAAATTAATAACCCTCAGACGGTGGGCAAAAACCTGAATAGATGAGTCACAAAGGATGACACTCAAATGGCTATTAAACATAAGAGGAAAAAAAAGCCTAAGAAGAAATGCTCCCATTCACAAGCCATCCAAGGAATGCAAATGAAAACCACCATGAGATATCATCTAACACCCATTAACTGTAGCCCAATTAAAAAAAACCTGAACCGAAATTGTTGGAGAGGGTGTGGTGAGATTGAACTTTTATCCACTGCTGGTAGGCTTGTAAATATGTACAGCCACTGTGGAAAGCGATATGGCGATTCCTAAAACAGATGGCAATTGAAATACCGTATGACCCAACAATGTCATTACTGGGCATATACCCAAAAGGAATATGAAACCAATCATGAACAGACATATACTCTCCCATGTTCATTGCAGCACAGTTCATAATAGCAACAAGTTGGAAAAAGCCTAAATTCCCATCAATATAAGATTAGATAAAAAAACAAAAACCTCTGGTGTATACACACAATGGAATACTATGCATCCCTAAAAAAAACCCAATGAAATTATGAAACCTCTCAAAACATGGAGGGATCTGGAGTATATTATGCTGAGTGAAGTTAGTCAATCACAAAGGACTGCTGTAGGAACAAGCAGCAGAATGGGCACAAACTCAAGCTTGTAGAGCATCCAGTCTGCTGGCCAGTGGGGCCAGACAGCCTGGTAGAGAGCCTGACCAGTGCCAATGAGCCATAAACCATCCACTCTAGGTAACTATTTGAAGTTCACTTTGCCAGAGGGCACCTCACATCAGCTGGGATCAAATGGTCAAGGAAGGGGATGGGGATCTTGTCTATGGAGTGGCTGCTATGTAAATCTATGATGAGGCCCCTGGACGGTAGCTAGCTCTACCAGAGAGATAAGGGACAGTGATGGGAAAAACAAGACAGGAGAGGAGAAAGGGAGCCAACATGTCAGGGGATACAAGTATATGTCTGTTGGTAGGAAAAGAGGAGGACCATCCTCCAGTTTGGGGGAAGAACGACTAAAAATGCTTTTGGGTACACTAGTGGGGAGTTTCTTTGGTGATATGCACCGAATGGGCCACATTGACCTGAGCTTTTGGGTGTGTGTTGGGGACCTAGGTCAGGTGCCATGGAACATTGGGACACTGAATGCTGGATCTTCAAGGTGCATGGCATGATCCAGAGGCTTTATCAGTAAGATCCAATGTGGAAACCCCAGTGGGTAAACTGGACTCTACCCCAGACAAACTTGTAACTTGAGGACTTAAGTCAGAAAATGGTGTTTGAGGAAGAAGAAGACAGCTGTACCAAGATTGTTGAGCTGTTGGTAGGCAGACAAACATGGTCTTGCTACATCAATGCCCTATATGCTGTATTAAGATATGTCCTATTCCAGCAAACTTGTGACTGGCATTCTCAGTGATTATTACTATAAATTTCCCTGACAGTTAACCCACATTGTTTGTGTCCAGCCACAAAAGGATTGATTCTGAATAAAATTCTGAAAGGATTGAAAATGAATAATTCAGGTACAATGAAAAAGTGTTAGCTTACATCGACCCAATATCCTTCTCTTACCAGGGCTCTAAAACATTAGTAACAGAGGCTAATCAAAGACAATATTCACATGAAAGATCGTTATGCCCCAACAGGATGATTGATATGACTCTCTACCATAAATTAAGGAGATTTTTAAAGGGAACCCAAATATAAACCCAGGAATGGGTTTGGGGCACGCACTAAATCCTAGCTCCAACTTAAAAACAATTAATTCTTACATTATAACCCTGCTTGATACTCAACTTCAGGAAGGGAACACAAGATATGGGTACTTTATCAAAATGTAGCAAAAAAGTAGATGGTGCCTGACTACCAGATACAATACCATCTGGCATCTTAAAGGCTTCTGGAAGAAGCACACCATCAATCACTGAAAGATTGTAAATCATATAATCCGAAGTCAAAGTAGTGATTAGTATCAGAGCCCAAATTGTGAGAATCTGATTTGCAGAAGGCTATGGATGACAGTGGGAGTCCAAGATACATTTGTGGGAATTACATAGGAAATAAGGCTTCCGGTGATCTCCCTCCATCTATAAATGAGGGACAGGAGGGAAGTGATTATGAAACAGGGTGCATTGGATGGATGAGCATAGAAGATCAAAGGGATAAACCTGAGTTTAACAGTTAAAACTTTGTCAGTTGACCCCCCTCTGATGCACGTTGGACCTGATCTCGTTTTCATCATTTTCTGTATTTTCGTTTGTTCATATTAGGGTTTATCTCAGAGATGTTATGTCATTGGGGGTCTCCCTCTTGAAGTTGTGTTATATGTTTTCTTTTGGGGGTATATGAAACCCATGATTGATGAACCTATAGGGACAGCAAGTAGAATAAGAATTTCAGGGGTGGAGGGGTACAGTGGTGGTGAGTGGGGTAAAAGGGAGATGATGTCAAGTAGTCCAGGAAGGAAAACAATGTGTGGAAACAGACTGTGGTAGCAATTATACAATACTGCTTGATGTGATTGAACTATGGACTGATATATGTATTAACTCCAAATTAATATTAAAGAAAAACACCATTTGTGGTAGAATGTACATTCAGATCTATCACAGGATGTCCAGGTGAGAATACATCAGACAGATCATTACGCGTAAGATATAAACTGGTTGCCCAAGCTAGCAGGTATATGTATGGTCAAACCTAATAAAGATATTTTGAAATTAGATTTTAAATACATAGGCTTTAAAAATTAATACTCTACAAAGTTTTCTAGAAACTCTGGTAGCATAGCAGTTAAGTGCTTGGCTTCCAATAGAAAGGTCAGTGGTTTGAATCCACCTGAGGCTCTATGGGAGACAATTATACCATGCTAGCCTTGAGGATATTTGGGATTAAGTAAACAACAAAAAAAACATAGATTTGTGCTCCCTCTTCACTGTCATCAAGTTGATTCCAATCCATTGCAATTCCTTATAGTTTCCAAGACTGTAAATCTTGAAGGGCGCAGAAAGCCTCATCGTTCCTGTGTAGTGGATGCTGGGTTTGAACTGCCAGCCCTGCAGTTGGTTAGGCCCAATGCCTAACCCACTGTGCCACCATAAGGAGCTTATAATTAGTGGGGGAGAAACGCACCAGTAAAAAGATTACACTCCTGTCTGATGGTCATGGTAGAAGTATGCACAGGGTGTCATGGAAGAGCACAGGAGGGTGTGGGAAAGAAGGGCAAGAAGCTGCCAGTTCAAACACCTCGTGGGACAGTGCAGAGTGCATCTGGTGAACTACAAGTGTTGTTTATGACTACACTGTAGAATGCTGGATAGTAAGAGAAAGGGGCATAACATGGAGGAATCAGATCCTTCCATGCAGGCCCTTTTATGTCATAAAGAAGCTTGGACTTTAGTTTACGGAATAAGTTTACCCATATCACTGCGCAAGGACATTTGTAGTGGAGGATGGAGAGAAAGGGGCAAATTTGGCAGACATGAAAGGAGTTGGTAGTTATTAGGTGTAGGGGTCAGAGGATGGGGGAAGACCCTAGCTACTCCCAGCTCCCTTTGCCCTGTACCATTTTTCAAGACACTCTACTCTCCTAGAATATGGGGCATCTGTGCTTATCTGAATGCTGCCTAGTCATTAAATCCCAGCTCGTAATCTCTCACTCTTAAGAAACTTTCCCTGACAATTAAATCCCTTACTAATTGTTACCTAAATTTAGTACTAATTTCATGCATACTATATATACCTTTAGGGAGCCTTGGTGGCACAATGGTTCAGTGCTTGGCTGCTAAGTGAAAGTTGCCAGTTCAACTCACCAGCTGCTCCATGGGAGAAAGATGTGGCAGTTTGCTTCCATACAGATTACTGCCTTGGGAACCGAATGGGACAGGTTACTCTATCCTGTAGCGCTGCTATGTGTTGAAACCGACTTGACAGAATACAAAAACAAGTATCATTATGTTGTTTGTTCTCTTATTGCTCTAGCAATAAGAGCTTAGCACCTCGCATAACAACTCACACATAGATGATGTTTGGGATATAACAGATATATGCTTAACTTCACTTTTGATTATTAAAGCTATTGTCATGATCTTTACTTTTACCCCCTTATCATTCTTCAACAAAGCTCCCAATGTTGAGTAAATATACATTTTAGAAAAAGATTAGTGCAAATGGCACCGATGGAAACCACCTGGGAGGGTTAAGGTGAGAAGATCGTAACAAAGAGGCAATACTATTTTTCTTTTTAGACAAGTGCTACTTAATGTGCTGGTGAGAGATATTCTGAAAGGGAAATGGCAAATCAGGCATGGCCTTTGCTATCAGAAACATGAGATAGAAAGAAAAGGTGAATTATGGCTGTCAGTCAATGCTAATGGCTTGTGAATTTCAACTGTCAGAAAAGGTGATGACAAAAGTTATGAAAACTGAAGAAAGAGGGTAAACATAGCTGTTCTAAACTGATATGTTCTAGAGCACGTTAGACAAACTACTGTTTTGCTCATTGACAAACTGGCATGTGGACATGAAGAGGTAGAAGAAGGTAATGCATAAGAAAGCTGGAACAGTCTTTGAGGAGCTCTGCCCCAAAGCAGAGGAACTCAAACTAAAAAGTTACGGAGCAAAGACTTTCCCCAAAGAATGTCCTGGCTGCAAGAAGGAGACGTCGGAGGGCAGCAGGGCAAGGCCGGAGAGCAAGAGTCAGTGGGAAAGAAACCCTTTCAGGAGTTCATCTTGGCACTTCCAACCCATGAGCACTCTGACAGGAGGGAAATGACTTTTGTAGTTGACTTCATTATTTAAGAGATAGCAGGCCTATTATTGGAGCAAGTCAGCTCGTGCATGTACATGACAAATAGTTTTAGTTCTGTATCGTTATCTGCCAATTGTTTTTTGTAGTAGGAAGTTTACTATATTTGGGTCCAAGTCACTTTATGCCGAGGGAATGCATAAAAAATTACAAAAAAAGTCATTTTTAAGGTCAGTGTGGCAACTTCCAACTATCACGCCTTACTGCTTAGTCTCCCCAAAGAGGCATACCTGAGCTTCCCTTAAAGCACGGCTGATTATTATTGTCAATAAATTGTGTATCTGTCAAAAGTTAAATGGCCAAAAACTGGTGTGTTATCAAATACTTCTTGGGATCTGGTTCTTTGGTTTGGAGGCTTAGGCCCATAGCATCATGGGAAATCTCAATTAACTGGTCTAATAACCCATTTAGTGCTTTTGATCTACCTCCTAGCTCACTGTATAGTGCTTGGGGTCTTCAAAGCTTGCAAGTGGCCATCCAAGGAACACAAATTAGTTTTTACTTGCCCACAATAGAGAAAGGAGAGTCAAGAATAGGAGAAATAGAACATGTGGCTAATTGCCTCCATGAAGTTTCGTTAAGAGATCAGAATACCTCAATGCTGCCCACTACCATTACTGAACATTTTGAGCAAAGGTTCCATAGAAGAACAAAAATCAAAAGGGGGAAAACGCAGAAGAGAATTGAAAATTCTCATAGGATCTAGACTTTCTGGAGCCATGCAAAGGAATGAGCCCCTGAAAGTCTTGCCCTTGATTATCTTAAACCTTAACTTCAAAATATCCCCCAAATTGTCTTAAAATCAAACAACAGTTTAGCTTAGCAAGTAAAGATTTTCCTTTGAGCATTATGCCCTTTTAAGAACTCTCTCCAAGGGTACTTTTATAAGTTCCATTTCCCCCCCATGGACTTTTTGAAGCACTTTTGTATCTATTACAGGACGGCAAGTTTATGTTCATGAGAATTAAGGGTGAGAATGTCTGCACCAGCCCAAAGCATATAACCAAGGTCATTAAATTGACTTGGAGTGGGTTTTGCTTTGTGTAGGGAAAGAAAAGGAATATTAAGTGCTGAAATAGGAGCTTCCACTAGAGGGCATTCAAACCATTTTAGTCTTTGGCTGTAAGCTCAAGCTTTTATAGAGATACATGCTACTAATGAAAAAAAATTACAACGACAGTTGTGCATGCTATTCAAGGGGGCTTCAAGAAGTTTTTGGGAAAAGTCCATTTTTTCATGAACATTTTGAAGGCCCCTCATAACTTCAGAGGCAGCTTCTGGCAGTTACCCCAAATGAAGACTTCTGCTTTATGTCTTTTGTACCCTTTTTGCTTTTTGCATAAGTTTATTTTCTCTGGAGATACAGTTAAAAAGACTCACCTCAATAAAGAAATACAGCTGTTGTTCTACCGAACAACATAAATGTCCATTCGATCTTGGATCTAAAACCTGACTCTTTTTTTTTTTAACTATATATATTTCTTTTTTTAATAGTTTTATTAGGGGCTCATACAACTCTTATCACAAGCCCTTCATACATCAATTGTGTAAAGCACATTTGTACATTCATTTCCCTCATCATTCTCAAAACATTTGCTCTCCACTTAAGTCCCTGGCATCAGGTACTACTTTTCCCCCTCCTTCTCTGCTCCCTCCCTCATGAGCCCTTGATAATTTATAAATTATTATTTTGTCATATCTTGCCTTGTCCGACGTCTTCCTTCACCCATTTTTCTGTTGTCCATCCACCAGGGAGGAGGTCACATGTAGATCCTTGTAATCGGTTCCCCCTTTCCAATCCACCCTCCTTCTACCCTCCCAGTATTGCACTCACACCACTGGTCCTGAAGGGATCATCCGCCCTGGATTCCCTGTGTTTCCAGTTCCTATCTGTACCAGTGTACATCCTCTGGTCTAGCCAGACTTGCCAGGTAGAGTTCAGATCATGATAGTGGCAAAACCTGGCTCTTATTTACCTTAATATTAAGTAGCTATTTGCAGATAAATCAGTTGGACTCTAGGCTTTCTTTGTCAAAGTTAACCCCAGGTTCATAAACAGAGGATCCTAAAATATTCAAAATAACATAAAATATGCATAGTTGTATTCATGTTTAGCTTTAGCTCTCATAGAAAAGACTATTTCCTTTTTAGATCTAATTTGTTCAAAGCTTGTTCTTAAACAATTAGTACTCCTACTTTGCTGCTTTCCCATCCTGTTGGATGGTTTTCACAGACAAGGCTGAACGTAGTGGCTGGAGACCTCCAATGTGTCACTATCTCTCTACTAGTCCTTCTGCTCCTGGTTCACACTCTCAGGGCTTCCTGACACATTTCTTGATTTATCTGCAATGTGTTCTTGAATTCTGCTACATAATGTTATGTTTATTTAAAAAATCACAACAACAAATGCTTTCCCAATCCTACTACCTGGCTGAAGTATTGGGGGAACAAAGAGGGATTCTAAGCTGACTGCCCTACTGCTCAGGCCCTTGGTTCTATTTTCTTTACCCAGGATCTAAACTGCCAGAAATATCAATGGAAAATACCGCAAGGGTGAATGCCAGTTTCATTGTTCATTACCCTTAGTTACTTAGTATTTTCTTTATCTATGGAGCCCTGGTAGCTGTTCAAACCTGCCACCTGCTCTTATGGAGGAAGATGAGGCTTTTTACTCCTGTAATGACTTACAGCCTGGGAAACCCACAGGGGCAATACTACTCTGTCCTATAGGGTTGCTATGAGTTGGAATCAATTTGATGGCAATGTGTTTTTTGTTTTTGAGTTTTGCTATTTTTAGTCTCCAAAGGATCCCCACTTTTGTGACCTTATCGATACAGAGTTTTAAAAAAAGACATTTCTTATATTTTACACAGTAGTTTTCAATTTGCTTTCAGAGAGGGGAAACAAGGGCCAGGGAAGTGGCTTTGGATTGTGATCGAGATAGTTTATGAGGGACGGCTCGACTCTCTTGGGTCCTTTTAATTCCTTGTTATAATGAAGAACTTACAACAGTTCCTGTTGTTGTTTTTTTCTTTCTAAAGGCTAACATCAACCGGGAAAAGAGAAGCAATTGTAACTTGTAGTTTACGCATGATCCTTTTCACAAAGCCCACTATCTGGCAGAGTCTGCTGTACCTTGATCACTTTACTTCTCAGGTAACACACAAAGAACTCGAATTGAGCTTGCTGCTAGATTTTAAAAATTAAGAATGCATTTATTAATTACCTCCCATGCTCTCTTGCACTAAATGGTTACAAAGGTCTTGTAGGCACCAACTCTATGCTGAATTCTGCTACTTACATTAATTTTAAATGATAATAATCACAATTATTTCCCAATAGTTTCCCCAGAAAGGGTATCTAGCCCAGAAAAGGTAAGAAGAAAATGTGTAGAGAGGGACATCAGTTAAAATAGATTGAAGGGGTAAGCTGTGGCATTTTCCTAATACATGTAAATGTAAGTATATCAAGAACTAACTATTAAAGAACAAAGAAGGGAGCGAGAAAAATAATATGGGTTTAAATTTGAAAAACTTTATCAGGATGTTAAATTAAGCAGGATCTAGATACTCTTCCCCTCTACCTTAATTGTAACTTTCAAAAGTAATGATTAAAATCTCTAGGCATTTATTTCTAATAAATAGATAAAATTCTAGATCAGATGAGAACGAGAGCTATGTTTTCCATGTGAGATGTGTAGTTTGCTCCCCTAGAAGTAGAGTCCTTATTTACTTTTATGTCACTGCTGCCATATTCAAGTCATGAGACATTGAACAAGTAAAACTAAGAAGGCACGAAGCCGTCATTGAATTATTTCTGCAAGTCTGCTTTACTGAATACATATAAGATAAAGGCTTCTCCACTGTCTCTTTCCACCAAACCCAAACCAAACTCACTGCCACTGAGGTAATGCCAATTCACAGCAACCCTGTGGGTTTCCAAGACTAATTCTTTACATGAGGAGAAAGTCTGATCTTACTCCCACAGAGCTGGCTGATGTTTTTGAACTGCTGACCTTGTGGTTAGGTAAGCAGCCCAACTCATAACCACGATGTCACCAGCGTTCCCTGTCTGTTTCCACAGATGTAGTCAACTTGATCCCTGTGTATTCTACCTGGTGAAGTCCATGTATATAGTCACTGTTGTTGACAAACAGTATTTGCAATAGTATATCGTTACTTTTGCTATTGTAAGTTCTATGTGATCTCTAGCTTAATTTCTATTACCAAGGCCGTATTTCTCAATGACATAATCTTCCTTGTTTCTAACTTTTGCATACTAATCGCCCTTGATTACATAGCCCAATTACGCTTTTTTCTGGTGTTTTGGTTACTCGGCCTGTTCTAGGGGTTATTTGGGGGCACTGATTCAGAAAACTGCATTAGATATGTTGCATCAGCTCTAGTTTCCTACATATGGTGTTCTACTGTATTTTTAGCTATTTAGTTATCCTAATGTATTAATTTATCTTCCTTATTTTAAATATGAGAAGAATTCAGATCCACAAATTACAGGAAAAGATAAAAAAGGTAAGTCATATTTGAAAAAGAATTAGGTATTAAGGGACTTCCTAAGGAAACTACATCTGAACCCATAGTGGCTAGTTCAGTATGCATTGAGTTGCCAATTATAAGGGCAGTAATTTGAACCAACCAGTCACTCTGCAGCCTTTAAAATATTTAATGGTTTAGAAACCAAAAGGGGCAATTCTTCCCTGTTCTATAAGATCACTAGGAGTTAGGTCAACTAGATGGAAGTGGGTTTTTCATTTTGGTATGGGAGGCTATGTAATATATAGAGAGACTACAAGTTGGGTACTATAAGTTAGATACTACAAAGCCAGAACATAGTTTGAGAAGAGTGGAAAATAAAAAATAAAATTGAAAAGGCACATGTAAGGATGTTGTGAGGGCAATGTAGAGTGTTAAATGTAAGACTACATAGCAATCTTCAAAAATATTCTGAAGATTTAAATTTTTCTTCAAATTATACGGAATACATTTCAATATATAGAAGTCAATAGATAATTCATGTTAAAGGTTTCAGAGGTAAGATTGCTCCAAGCTTTTTTCAAAGAAGAATTCTAACTTTTAAAAGTGTCTGTGCACAGGTGGAGTTGTGTCATCTTACAACAAGACTGGAACATTTAAATTTTAATAAAGGAGTTTGAACCCTGATGGACCCATTTGGGTTTCAGAATATTTGTATCTCTTTTATTGTACCAAATTCACTACCAGTAAATCACTTGTGATTCATCACAACCCTACAGCACAAAGTAGAACTGCCCCTGTGGGTTTCTGAGGCTGTAAATCTTTACGGGAACAGACATCCTCACAGTTCTCTTGTAGGGTGGCTGATGGGCTCCAGTAGCTGGCCTGTGGCTAGCAGTCAAATACACACCCACTACACCATCAGGGCTCCTTATTTGTGTACAGTAATTCTGATTCCTAGCACTCTTTTACAAAAACAAACTGGAACCACTTGCTATTCAGTTCCTAACCAAGGAACTGAAAATTCCAGTTCACGTAATTTGCACTGTTCAACTACATCTTTGGATAAAGGATACCATGTAAAGTATAACTTAAACTAAGTATTTATTACAACACAAACTACTTTAAAATAAAGCCAGCATGTACTTCCTCATCTCAGTCTACCTAACACTGAATCAAAATATCCTGATTTTTTTTTTAAATGGGTGAGCCCAGTGAAGAGTAGTATATGTTCTGTATCTCAAAAAATAGAGCTGATGGGGAAAACCCAGAAATAAGTCTAACATTTGAGGCACCAAAATGTATGTTGGCCAGTGTTACTAATACACCTGATGACATGTTTGATCAATTTTAGATGGAAAAGTTAGTAGAATTCAATTTCTTCATCATTGGCATTTGTGGGTTGGTACATATATTTGAATAATAATTTGTGTTGACTGGATTTCCTTGTATGTGGGTAGATATAATCCTATAACAGATAGCATGTAATTACTTCATGACAGATCTTGAAATATTCATTCTGACAATGTATGGGACACCAGTTCTTTTCGATTTGTCATTCTAGGCATAGCAAACCCTTAGAATTTTCTGATTCAAATGGGCCAATACCAGTTCATTTAAGCTCACCAAGTTTCCCATTTCAATGTCTAATTTTACTAGCTTTATATTTTTGTATATCCCACATTCTAATTACTAATGGGTGTGAGCTGCTGTTTCTTCCCATCACGAGTCATACCACACCAGCAAATGGAGGTCCCAAAGCTATACTCCACCAATGTCAATAAAATAGATAACAATTTTGATGAGACAGCTCCTTCCCAGTCATATTGTAAGTGCTTTTTAATTGGAAGGGCTCAACTTCTGGCACTGGATCAGACAATGTCCTGCTGCCGGTCACAGACTTTCACTGACTGATTGTTTTAGAAGTAGATTACCAGGTCCTTCTTTTGAGTTTGCCTTGACCTGGAAGTTCTGCTGAAGGGTAACCCTTCTGGCATTTGAAATATTTCTGGCATAGTGTCTAGCATCACACAAGCTCCCACAATACAATAAAGGGAATGTGTAAATTGGAAACAAAGAAAAAAGATCAGTAGTTAGAAAATATGGGCCTTGGTGATGGAAAACACGCCAAAGATTACGTGATAGAATTTTTTTTAGATCAATGACAAACTCGTTGGAAATATTTTTTTCAACAACATAAACAGTACCTACACACATGGACTTTGCCAGACAGATGATGCAGAAATTAAATAGACTATATTTACGAAAAGATGATGGAGAAGCTCATCATTCACAACAAAGTCAGGACTGACTATGAAACAGATCATCAAGTTCAAGTCAAACCTGAAGATAATTAAAACAAGTCCACATGAGCCAATGTATAACCTTGAGTATATCCCACCTGAATTTAGGGACTACCTTAAGGAAATGTTTGATGCACTGATATAAGTGCATGTAAGTACTTCATGACAGATCTTGAAATATTCATTTTTTGGAGGATGACATAGACATCATACATGAAGAGAGGGATGATCATTAAAAAGATATGAAAGAAAAAAAGGCCAAAATGGATGTGAGAACCGACTCTAAAACTTGTTCTTGAAGGTATAGTAGTTAAAGTGAATGGAAGAAACAAAAGAATGGAGCAGAATTTAAAGGGCGCTAGAGATGACAAAGTATTATAATAAAATGTGCAAAGACCTGGAGTGTGTAAACCAAAGGGAAGGATACACTTGACACTTCTTAAGGTGAAAGAACTGAAGGAAAATTTTAAGTTTCAGGGTGAATAATGAAAAATTCTATGAGCAAGATATTGAATGACACAAGAAGTATCAAGGGGAATATAAAAAGAATACCTAGCCCACTGTATCAGGAAAAGTTTGCTTAAGCTCAAGCATTTCAGGAGGCAGCATATGATCAATGAATCAATGATATTAAAGGAAGCAGCCCAAGCTTCACTGAGAGCACTGATGAAAACAAGGCTCCAGGAATTCACAGACTATCGACGAACATATTTAAACAAACAAATGGAGGCAATATTGGAGTGCTCACTTAGCTATAGCAAAAAATTTGAAAGTCGGCTACCTGGCCAAACGACTGCGAGAAATTCAACAGAATGCGGAAATTATCCAATAATATCATTAATATCACATACAAGCAAAATTGTGTTGAAGGTCATTAAAAAAATGACTGTGGTAGTACACTGTCAGGGAACTGCCAGAAATTCAAGCTGGATTGGAATAGATGTGGAACAAGGCTTATCATTGCTATTGTCAGATGTGTGATGGCTGAAAGAAGGCAATACCAGAAAGAAGTTTACATGTGTTTTATAAACTGTAGAAAGGCATTTGACGATGTGCATTATAGAAACTATGGATAGCACTGAGAAGAATGAGAATTCCAGAACACTTCATTGTTTATATAGGACCTATACATTGACCAAGAGGCAGCCAAATAAAAGAAGATACTAAATGTTTTAAAATCAGGAAAAATGTACATCAGGGTTGGATCCTTTTGCCTTACTTATTTAATCTCGATATGTCAATTTGAGCAAATAATATGAGAAACTGCACTACATGAAGAATGTGACATTAGGATTGGAGGAAGACTCATTAGCAACCTGTGATATAAGTTGACACAACTTTGATTGCTGATTGTGAAGGACTTGAAGTACTTATTAAAGATCAAAGACCACAGCCGTTGGCAATGGGCAGCACCTCAACATAAAACAAAAATCCTCACAAGTGGACCAATAAGCAACTCTTGATAAATGAAGTAAACACTGAAGTTGTCAAGGATTTCACAATCAATGCTCATGGAGCAACAGTAAATGAAGTGATATACTGCACTGGACAAATCTGCAAAAGACCTCTATGGGGTGTTAAAAAGCAAAGATGTCACACTGAGGACTAAGCAGCACCTGTCTCAAGCAATGCTATTTTCAACAGTCTCATATACACATGAAAGGTGGCGAATGAATTATCCTATCAGTGAATAATATGGAATATATGGATTGCCAGAAGGATGACTAAATCTGTCTTGGAAGAAGTACAGTCAGAATGCTCCTTAAGAGCAAGGATGGTGAGACTTTCTCACATACGGTGAACCTGTTATTAAACCTGTTACTAGGGAGGACTAATTCCTGAAGGCCAACATATTTGGTAAAGTTGAGGATCAATATAAAAGAAGACAACCTTCATCAAGATGGACTGACACAATGACTTTGACAGTGAGCTCAAATATAGCAATGGTCTTGAAGAAGGGTCAGGGCTGGGCAGTATTTTGTTCTGTTGTGCAGGGGGTCACTAAGAGTTGGAACTGACTCCAAGGCACCTAGCAATTAGATAAAGGCTTGTGGCCAAGAACTTCTGTATGGGTATAAATGATTGGGAATCAGAAATTTTTACTTTCTGAAATAAAGGACAAAGGGGAACTGAATAAATGAGCAAAATAAATGACTTTTTTTCAAGCATGTCATAGGGACTTTGCCTAGCCCCAGAATGATTGCTCACATACTTACTTTCTCCACATTTCAAGGAATGACTGTGCTGACACAAATCCTGTCCTCTCTCCCCCTGCAGCCCTGAACATGGGGGCTTTCCAATAGAGAGGACAGCCACAGACCTGCAAATAAAAGACATACAATGTGAGCTGAGAGATGACACTGTCAAGTGAAAGTCATTGTGGCTTTTACTCCTCACGCCTCAGTGGACAGAGGGCCATCAGGGGCAGCCATACTAGGACACAGACACTATCTCAATATAGTCCCACCTGAATTTAGAGACTATCTAAACATTGTCTACTAGATGTTTAGATATTCAGAGATAGAGACAGGGAGTGTGGGGTGGGGGTGGGGGCAGCAACACAAGAGCAAAACATACTTTTAATGATGAAAATGGAAATATCTTCACTTTTTCTCTATTTACAGCCATACTTCTTTCCCTTGCTTACCGATCTTACAATATTTATTTTCCACCTTCCAGGAAGAAAAAGAAATGACTGAATGCTATAGTTGTGAATGCCCTTCTTTCAGCAGTAAAATACTTGATCTCTGGGTGTTAATGTACTCACATCAACCTCCTTTTCTCTCCTTTGCCTATTATGTCATTAAGTCCTAGGTTAAAGAAAAATCCTAGACTGTTCATTAAAATATCTATGAAATCTACTTAAATGGTTATAATTCAGGTAAAAGATGAGAAGTAAAAATCAAAATGCTATCATATATATTAGATACTACCACAAATGACTATGTATTATAAAAGCTTCAGGAAGAACAGTGAGTAAAAATGACCATTAATTTAAAAGGTTTTAATTTCCCCACCTCTCCAATTAAAAAAAATTCTTCTTATACTTTCTTATAAAAGAATCATAATCGAAAAAAAAAAAAGAATCATAATCAAACTTGCCTTTATAAGTAATGTGATATTAGCAGACAAATAGCCTGCAAATGTTTCTTAACTTGGACATGTACATAAAACATACCCCCACCCTGGAACTATTTAAAGAGTCACATATTAAAGATACTCTGATTGCTCATATTTTATGTGAGATCTGTGGGGTGTTCACTGTCTTACAGAGGTTGCTTCTCTTTGGAGGTAGATGAGATATGCAGCCACAATAGGTTCAGTTGGCATTGATCTCAGTATGAGGTCTCACTGGATACAGGATGTCCACAGATGACTGCCTACAATGGTAGGTATCCTGAGAAAACGCCCAAGGTTGCTGGCTTCATGTTGGAAAGGCAGATATAGAAGGTGAGTTTCATGCCAAGGGAAGTAAGTATACTGCAGAATTAAGGAGCAGCTGCTGGCCAGGCTACTAAACTAAGTTTTGCAAGCAGAGTGGAATTTAAGATTTCTTAAGTCCAGAGGTCAAATAGCTCCACTGAGGTCAAGAATGGGGAAAAGCTGTTGCTTAGCAACCACATGGATTCTGTCTATTGTGTAAATTATGAGTGCCAAGGTACAAAGCTCACAATTAATATACTTTGGGTGTGTAAACTGTCAAACCCACTTTTCCCACACTCAATCCCTCCTTTCATGCCGAATGGTGGTTTGCCAAGGAAATGCTCTTGGATGTGAAAGGCTAATGCTGACTGCTGGGAAAGCTGAAAGAATAGTCTGTATTATGGAAGTGGGAGGTGCAGAGCCACAACAGAGGAAGTATTGGGAGACTGAAGCTGGCTTGCCAAAGTGCTTGACGCTGCCACCATCGAGTTGCTTGTGGATTCCTTAGATGAGAAGATCAAGAAGTCTTCAGCACATCACTCTCAGCTGAAATACTTCCCAGGGCCGAGTGCTCGTCCCTCCTTTTGGGGTTACTTCTACAATTAAGCAATTAGGTTCCCTTGGGCTAAGGTCTTGTCTCCAGAATATGCCTCTTGACAGTGGGGATCAAAGTGTTCATCAGAAAATTCCCTTATCTTTTAATTCCATTTTCTACTGCACAAACTATTTGAAGCCTACCGGTATGTTGGCTCAAAAGGTGTAAAAAGTCTCTGAGAAATTAATATCAACTTATTCTGACCCAGAAGCAAACTCTTTAGACACAGATATAAAACGAATATGCTGTGAAGCAGACTGGAAAAGATCCATTTATCTTTTACACAGCAGTGTGTACCCTGAATTGCTAAATGCTACGCAGTTTGGAGGTACCAGGCTCTTGAAGAAAATGCCAAAAGGGGAAGGTAGTGAATGACTGCCAAGGGTTGCAGACATTAAACTTTCACTACTTTTAAAATTGACTGGCCTACATCAGTTAAAAAAAAAATCAAAGAATAAGATAAAAGGAGTCATAAGTTAAAAAAAAGAATCTAAAACATATATGATACTCATCTAAAGGCAACAGAATAGAGACTTTGACTACCAGGAAAGAAAAAAATTGGTGACAAGATTTTTTAGAGAAGAGAAGAGATGACAAGTGGAAATATATTGAGGTATAGAAAATTGGTTTAGGAAACAGGTTTGGAGCAGGAAGAAGCAACAGTCAGTCTATAGTAATCAATATTGTTGTTGGTGCAAAACACACAAAAAACCCCAACCTGATTAACCCCTCTCTATAAGGTGATCTAGGATGCCGGCTTACTGCAGGAGTGTGAGGGAAGCTGCGAGTTTTGTTTCAAGGCAATGCTGAACCTCCAGAGACGGACAGGGAGCAAAGTTCATCCGCCCAAGTTGAAAAATTTGTGGACAAGAAATTATCATTGAAATTAGATGGTGGCAGGCATGTCCAAAGGATACTTTGGGGATTTGATCCCTTTATGAATCTTGTGATAGATGATGTGTGGAGATGGCAACTAGTGGACAACAGAACAATATTGAAATAGTGGTAATAGGCAACAGTATCATTATGTTAGAAGCCGTGGAGCGAGTATAATAGCCATGTTTAACAGTGTAGGTCAGTTGCTTTTCTGCACCCAGCTTTCCAAAGGACCTATTTTACTACAGTGTAAAAGTGAGGCTATGTATATTTTTCATGTTTCAATTTCTTAACCTTTCCTAATAGTCACACACACAAAGATCAAAGAATGACCTAACAACTGGGAAAAAAAGATGGTTTATAGGAACCCTGGTGGCATAGTGGATTATACATTGGGTTGTTAAACATAGGTCAGCAGTTCAAACCCCTCAGCTGCTTCTTGGGAGAAAGATGAGGCTGCCTGCTCCCATAAAGATTTACAGCCTCGCAAACCCATAGGAGCAGTTCTCCTCTGTCCTACAGGGTTGCTATGAATCAGAACCAACTCAATGCCAGTGAGTTTGAGCTCAGTCATACACAGTATTATTACTCAATATTTGTAATATTCTTTTAACATTTTAAATGTCATTTGAAGAAATTCAGGTACAGAGAGGCCCCTTCCAAGGCACAAGCATGCACTGTTACGATGGTGCCAATCAGACAGAAAAGAGGAGCTTTATATGGTTCTGAAGACAGCTTCATTTTCTTCCCTCAACTTTCTGCCAGAGGTTAAGCTCCAGGATGAGTCTTTTGGCTCAGTCACTAACAAATGCTTTCCTCAGTTTCTGTTTTTCCAATGCGTTAGTTCCTCTTAGATTAAATGCGTACTCATTTCTCCTAAATCTTTGCTTAAAACTGTGGAAAAGAGTACAAACTACATTGAGAAGTTAAGCAGAACCATGGGTATTATGTTCTCTGGGGTTGTTTGAGGTCTAAGATGATGAGCTCAACATCACCAACACATGCAGTCTCATAAACATGGATTTTTCTTTAAGCTGAGAAAACAAATCCCATACAAGGAGGCTACATTTACACTTAAATATCATTAAAAGTAGACTGTAAACTCCAGCTAGAAGTCTTAAACTCTGGAAGACTATAAGCGATAAAAATCTATAAACGCTTCCATTTATTGCCCTGGCAACCTCTCCCCTCCTTACACCTTGAAGCTTTTCTTTTTCCTAGGTCAACCTGTTGTGACAGTACAAGCATAACTCATTCACTCACCTAACCCTTACTAGCTTCTGGCCTGAACAAGAGCTTGCCCAAGGTGCTGGCGTCAGAGTTGACTGCCTAGTGGAGGAGGAGTTGTAAAATAAAGACTGGCTGAGTAGAAGGAAGATTTCGTGAGTGATAATGGGTTGCCATATGGTTGTTGTTAGTTGGCCTTGAGTCATTTCGAATCTTAGCAACCTTCTATGTGCAGAGTAGAACTGTATCATGGGGTTTTCAAAGCTGTGACCCCTTGGAAGCAAATTACGATGTTGGTTTTCTGAGGTACCTTTGAGTAGTTAAAACCACCAACCTTCCAACTTGCAGGAGTTCTTAACTATCTGTGCCACTCAGGAACACCACAGATCAGCACAGCCAAGTAAAAGCTGGATTGAGTGGGAGGTAGCTAACTGGAGATATTAATTAAATGAGTTTTAAAAATGAAAGTTTTGAAAGAGGCAACAATCTAATACACAGAGATGATACTGTAGGTAAAACCAAAACAATATATAAATTAACAAACTCAAGATACTCACCTTCCTATTTTTCATATGCAAGGTTAGTGCTTAACTTTCTAAAAGTATGAGCAGTTTAATTCATTACTTGTGGTGACAATTAAGCTATTAATGAACTATGAGGGTTTGGCATCCACGAACAGATTTTAGGCTAATTATAATGTACTGGAATTCAGAGAAGAAAACCAAGTACCGGTATGTATATGTACAATAGCCATGGTACCTCATGCTTTTTAGGGTTAAACAGCACATTATTATATAAATAAATGTTACTACAGCTAAACAAAATTGTTTCTAGGTTTAATCTTTCCCCCATATCATCAGCTTCAACTCTGGTGCATTGTCCTGATGCCATATACAATTGATGTTCACTATACATAAGTAGCAAAGTCCTTCCTTTGAGATTCCAGCATCCAAAAATTCCCTCCCTGACATGACTACACTTTTCCTTACACCTCTTATGACCAGACTATTCAGAGGAAAAAGGTTGGACCTTTTCCCAAAATAGGGTAGACTACAGGTCTGTGATAGTGAGACACTCATCACTCGGGTTTACTTTCCAGACTTGGTGGTCTCAGCACCATACTGTGGAGTTTCCATAATTAGGACAGTTTTCCCATCTGACTATCTGCATAAATTTGTGAAATTCAAGGGATCAATAAGTAATTTCTAGCTAACAAGTTGCAGAAAGGGTGGAATGAAAGAAATACAGTTAATTTCTCTTAAAATCATCTTAGCTATAAACAAGTAAACAGCAATTCCAAATGCTCTTTGGGGTCAGAGGTGGAGAGGGCAAGGCATGACTAGAGGGGATGGTGCATGGATTTCTCTGAATATATGATGGAACTAGGTCTTGAAGGATAGATAACCTAGGGGTAAACAGTAGTGGAAGTACACTTTAGAGGGGATAACCAGGAGAGCCCAAAGGCAAAGGAAGTAAGAATTTTATATAGAATACTAAAAGTTCTCAATTTTTTAAATATTACTATAAACAAGTGACCTCTTCCTGGCAGCCCCATTTGCCTCTTAAAGTACAGCCTGAAACCAATGCTAAATTCTTAGGTATCATCTGCCTCTTAAAAATGTGGACATGATAAAAATAAATACAAAACAAAGTACTTCTATAGATGGTTGGGGGTCCCTAAGGACTGCTGAACAGGGGAACAGCATAATCAAATTAGAATGTGATGATTGTGCTCTGTACGGATTGTCCTGGGAGGGGACTGGAAGTGTGGAATCCAATTACTGAGGATTGTACAGTAGTCCTGGCATTAAGAACTAATCTTAAATTAGAAGCAGCTGGATATATTGGAAGTACTAAAGATTTGCTTCCTGATGGCCAGTCTATTTATTTCTGAACACTGGTATCACTTTATAACATATCAATCTCAAACTATTCTAATGGTTCTTGTGTGGAAAAACATTATACTCCATGGATGAGAACAAGGAGAGAGATTCCTATATAATATAAAGAAAAAGTTTATAAACTTAGCAACCAAATACTTTAAGGGAATATGTAAGTTGCTGAAGAGCAGAGTATCAAATTTAATCAGCATAACAGTCTACAAAAACAATGTTCTACATCTTAATTTGGTAAGTAGAGGCTGGGATCTTAAAAGTTTCTATTGGTCACTTAAGGCGCTACTATATCCCTCTCTGAGGGGGGGAGGGGTGAAGTAAAGCTCAGAGACACATGGAAACGATTAGCCCAAAATGAGTCCAATAATGGATCATGTAACCATCAGTTTCCATGACTTTAAAACAGAAAACCTAGATGGTGCCTGGCTGTCAGCTGCTTTAAAATGGATCACATTAGAAGGTCCTGGATAGAGTGAAAGAAAACCATGAAACAAAACAACATCATAAAAGAGACCAGGCTTAGAGCTCAGACAGATATATGTATGGAACCCTTGAGACCAGTGCCCTGAGTCACCTTCAGGTCTGAAATGAACCCACTCCCACGGTTCAGTTTTTAGCCAAACAATAGCCAGATCTATTGTAAGGGGACAATAACACTAGTGAGCACCCACAAGCTGGTCACTGAAAGCACTTAAGCAAACAATTAAATTCATGTGATAGTGGTGCCATAGAAGGGATTTCTACATTAAATGGGAGGTTGGTGTGGAAGACCACTATAAGGGTAACATTGTTTTTTTTTAAAGAGTCTACAAAAAAGGTCTTGCTAAAGTAGCATCAGAGTAAAAAAGAATTTCAACATGAAAAATACCTATATGCTTTAAAAAAACAACAAAAGACAGTAAAGAGGGTTAGAGAAAGGGAGATTATAAATTACTTGTAATTTATAATTTATTTAGTATTACCTTTGCAATCTTCCCCATTTCATGTATGTCTGCTTTCTGATCTTCAATATCCATGAAAGCCGTTTCAATTCTGGTTAGAGTTTGTTCATGATTACTGCAGGAATCTGGAAGACCTTCAGGAAAGTAGAACCGTGGAATGTCTATGGACAATGGTGCGTTCACAACATTGTTCACATGAGGAACAGTGGGGAGAGGCTGGGGACTGCTTGGAAAGGTGGCTGGAGGGGGGAGTGATGTTCCAGGTTTCTTTTCAGGTTTACTTTGAATCTGAAAGGAAAATGTGATTATAAGACAAAAAAATTCTCAACAGTGACTCCTTATTAGTGTAATTTCTTATGACGTAGTAATAGAAAGTTTCTTAGTAATAGAAAGTTGGATATGAAAACAAACTACAATTCAAGACAGTACAAATCACAGGCTCACACTACTCTAGTGGTTATTAAGTAGACTAGTGCTAGAGAATGTTTACCCACATGAACTAAATCAATACAGTAGCAATAGCTCAATATATACACATACATGTTTAAAATATCTTATAGCACATTTTCCCATTAAGGACATGGCAAAATAATTGAAGAGTAATGCCCTATTAAAGATCTCAAGGAGTATTCTTCGTCATCAAAATTTGATTATGTAGTTCTTTTTAAAGACAGTTCTTGGTCTTTCTCCTTAATAGGCAGGTAAAATGAATTCTTTTGAAAATATGTTCTCTCTAAAACATATTTTGGGGAGGGAGTCTCATTTCTCCTCCTTTTTAGTTTGCCTCTGCCTAAATTATAATCACTACTAATCCTTGATGTTACGAAAGTCTTTGGTAAGAAAAATCATTTTAGTTTTAGAATATCCCCTACCAGGCTTATTGCTTCCTACTAAAGGTAGCCCTGGTGGCATAGTGAGTTTTGAGTTGGGCTGCTAATCTTAAGGTCAGCAGTTCAAAACCACCAGCCACTCAGCGAGAGAAAAATGAGGTTTTCTGTTCCTGTGATGATTTAGTATCTGGCACTCACAGGGGCAGTTCTATTTTGTCCGAAAGGTTCACTATAAGCCAGAATAGACATGGCTATTGAGTCTGGTTTTTGCTAAGGGCATGCCACATTTTATGAGTGGATACATATTTTCTCATTCTTGGTATAGCCAAAGGTCATGACTTTCATCACATCCAAATTTGATTTGCAATTTATTATTAACTCACTTCTAGTTTATATCTTCTTTCTTCCCCCAAAAGATTTATGACCTACCAAAAAAAGATATGAGCAGGTTTTTTTTAAGTGTGTGTGTATGGGGATATTGAGATTATCCATGATTTAGGGAAAGGGGAGGGAGAGGTACACCAACACTGAGGAAGAAGTTTATCAATGAATACTAAATTTAGTTCTGAGATTCCTAGCAGAAAATGAAGAAAGAAATTCATGAATATTTTTGAGGTTCTAATTTCTGATTGATCAAATTTTCTACTAAGGTTCACGAGGACTGTATTAGATGCTCTGTAAAGTATGAAAGATGGACAGGACTACTGATTTGTTAGATTTATTTAAAATTTCACTGAGCACAATATTCTGCTTTAATATTCTTCTTTCTTAAATCATCACAGTGAAACTCCTAAAGCTGAACAATAATTTACCTCTAAATAGACTTGAGCATCATATTTCCTTTTGACATGTAATAGGAACTTAACTTCAGGATAACAATCTTAGCTGCCCTTGAAAATACGAGTATAATAGAAAGAAAAGCTTCATTCACATAAATATGTGATGAGTATAGTTTAACCCACTGCTTTTGTTAGACATGGCCCATTTCCCATGTTAATATGTGGTATAACTATATAGTCTGCTCATATATTAATACTATTAAGGATATGAAGGCCAGTTGTCATACCATGCTTTTCCTGCAGCATCAGCATATTATATATATAAAGCAATCCTCAAAAAAGAACAGCTGAGAAGGGAAACCAATGGAATATGAAAAAGTATTTATACTTGTATAAGAAGTTTCAAATTTACAAACCACTTTTGGTTAAACAAACTAATAATCTATTTTAAATAAAGTTTTCTCTGCCTTAATGCTAAATCTGTAATTATTACATAGCCATATGAGTAAAAATTTGAAGTCAAAAGTAAAAGTAGATCTTAAAGTCCTAAAATAAGACATATAATAATTTCAGGCCTTTACTTAAGCATTTATATTAGTGTCATTTCCATTCTATTATTCTATGATGAATATTTATTAGACTATAAGTACAATCATTAAAAGTCTCCCCCTCCCCTAAAATATTTTCCATGGTGTGATAGCTACTGGGTATCAGGGTGATTGCGACAATTAAAAACACAGGTGCCAGTGGACACAAACTGGTGGTGGTGGTGGTGGAAAACGAGCCTTTAGTGTTAATGCCACATTTCTAATTTGAAGTTAATGATGAGCTATAATCATTATTCCTACAGACCAGTGTTTCTCAAAGGAGGTGATATTGACCCTTGGGAAGTGCTGGAATGACCCAAGGGGCTGCAAAAGTAATAGCTACACTTTCCTGGAGGATGGGCTATAGGATAAAAGTTTTTAATTGCCAGGGAATACTGATTTGTTTTTTTGTTTTTTTTCTGGTAAAGGAGTGGGTAGGCCAAATAAGTTTGAGAACCTATGATATAGCCTTGACAGAAAAAAATGACATTCACAACTAACTCTGGCTATCTGTAAAATTTTACACTTAAATGAAAAAATAGTAAATATTCTACTCTACTTTCCTTAATGGATTTACCAATACAGAGAAATTCATAAGTAAAAACCAAAAGCAAACTCACTGTCATCAAGTTAGCTTTGACTCACAACTGCCCAAGACGGCAGAGTAGAATTGCCCCAATGGATTTCTGAGGCTGCAAAGCTTTACGGAAGAAGAAAGCTTCATCTTTCTCCCACTGTGTGGTTGGTGGTTTCGAACTGCTGACTTTGCATTTGATAGTCCAATGTGTAATTCATAGTTAATAAAACTGATATTAGGTATATTTCCTTTTTCTTTACTGTTTTGAACTTTCAGTTCCTTCAATTAATTTTTCTTGAGTTCAACAGAAGACGCGGAATTGGAGCCTTAAGTAGCTTAATACAACTATTCTCTCTCCATACATTCTAGAATAAAACCAAGAAATATAATTTTCCAAGGTTTATTTGCAAGTTTAGGATTGGCTCATTTTGAATATAGCTGTTTCAGTTAAATCTGCAAGCAGCAATAAAAATATATTCCCTGTTTATTTTGAATTGGTTAGAATCAAATGGATAAAATATCACAAGTCTCCATTTTAGTTCCATTATAAACAAAATCATTTATTCATTCTGAATAGCATCGTTATACTATTATATGTCACTAGCATTTATAATACTTTACCTTTTTTTTTAACCTATCAAAAAGCCATTTCATATGGTCACAGAAGTAACTGAAGTGACTGTGGGTCACAATCACAATGATAAAATTTGTACCAGTGTTTTGGATGGCCGTTATTCATAAAACCCTTGGTTTGTATTGTATTCAATGTAAGGCAACTTATTTTGGTGAGACATTGGCCCTAAGGTTGTAAGCAAGAAAGCATGAACTCTGAAAATCATATCCTCTCAAGCAAAAAAACGATTCCCTCTCAGAGCTTGTTGAGGGAGGACATTCTTTCACAATCTTGAAGTAACTGCCACCCTTCATTACCTACATACACTATATTACAGTCTCTCTGTAAAAATAATTCCTTTTTAAAAAGATGGAGAATCAATATTCTTTTTTTAAAACATTCACCATAGATGTATCCAAGCCAACACAAAGATACACTATCAATTCAAACAGAAGACTACTGATTAAAAAGCAAAGCTTTCTAACACAGAAGTACTAGTTTCCTGAAGATATTTCTATTAAAACCCTAGTATTTTTTCCACTAAATTGTAAGAGATTTGTTTTTATTTATGATCTCTAAAACTGGATTCCCTTTCTACAAGAGAAAAATGTGAGTACTGTACTCCAGATCCAGAAGGTCTATTTTTAAACCTGTTGGAATCTCTCTACAAATAACTTTCTGCAAATAGCTATATAGAGGGCACAGATTAATTCCTTGATCTAGTATCAAGATACAAGTGAGCTGTAAAATTATTTCTAAGTTAGTTCATTGGGTGCCATTTTATTAGTATAAAAATATTTTTAAAAAACCCCCCAAACCACCCAAGTTTCAAACCTGTGCCTGCTGAAATGACTTTAGCCGCTTCTTAAACCGTGAGGGAAGGACAAAATCACAGCCCCGTGCCAGGAACGCTAACTCTCCCCTTAAATCCGGGTCCCTCCGTAGAGATGTCTCCTTGATCATCATCTTTGGAAAAGTGAACGTTTACTTAGAAACTGTCCAGAACACTTCTGAAGAGAGTCAGTTTCAGTAAGTTGTCAATCTTGTCAGGTAGATTTTTTTTTCTCTTCTATCTCCCAGACAAATTAAGTTCAGGCATTATGCTCTCCCAGCCTCCAGGGACCACAATCCATGCTTGTAGTGACATGCAGCTGGTTCCCGATTGCCGCCAGCGGCTCACAATACCTGCTCATAATGTTCAAGTTAAATACAGCCTGCTATGAGCCCGTTGCTCCTTGTAGGTAACTTGAAGTCAAATTGACCTGTACATGTTGAGAATACAGAGCCTTCTGGGAAAGAAAGCACCCACTACCCCAGCACCAAAGTTAGAAACATTACAGCTGGTCCTAAAAATAGCAACCTCTCGGCTAATGCTCACTTCTCAACCTCAGGAGTACATGAGGTGTCAATCCATGCAAGTTTCTCCTCCAACTGGTAGAAAATATGGTCAGCATTTTTGGCTTTTGTTATTTAATATTTTATAGAGGAAAAAAGGACAGGCTGTACTTCAAATTTGAAACTAATATTTTAGAACAATTTAAGAATTTGTTCTTTGAAGGGGAATCAAATATCAAGAACCTTCTAAATCCACTCGATTAAAATATGCAGATAAACGACATCTTTCATTCTCAAAGGAAATACGGGAAATGGTTTTTTCAACATATCTAGCTTTTGAAGTGCTGGATACATTTCATAATTTATTGTAAAATGTGTTGGTTAAGAGAAT
>NW_022103913.1:11416229-11430983 GCF_000313985.2 Echinops telfairi
GTTGGTTAAGAGAATGGAATGATTTCATAATTTATTGTAAAGTGTGTTGCTTAAGAGAATGGAATGATTTCAGAATTTATTGTAAACTGCGTTGCTTAAGAGAATGGAATGATTTCATAATTTATTGTAAAGTGTGTTGGTTAAGAGAATGGAATGATTTCATAATTTATTGTAAAGTGTGTTGGTTAAGAGAATGGAATGATTTCATAATTTATTGTAAAAATGTGTTGGTTAAGATAATGGAATGATTTCATAATTTATTGTAAAATGTGTTGGTTAAGAGAATGGAATGACAATGTGACTAGCAAGTAGCTTTAGATGCTTAGTGTAAAATTTGGCAAACCAATCTTCAACTTTAAACTGACAATATTCTCAAGTCTCCTGAAAATCAAGCATCAGCTAATAAGCTTAACTAGTAAAGAGTGTCTGCCTTGAGCGCTGTGCTTTTTTAATGTCTACCTTCAGAATCGACTCGATGGTAGTGAATTAATTCATATGGGATCAAACTGACACTAGCTACTCAAAAGATTAGATAAGAAGCTTGGGGCATAATGAGGTTCTATTAATGGGAGAAGAACAACTCAGAGACTGAGGGTGCAAACAGGTGCATAACTTGAAGAACATAATCAAGGTGACTGAAGTGGATAAGTAGAAATTGCTGAATTGGTATATGCTTTATTGTGTATATTCTCAACATCAGCAAAATAAATTATATATTTTTTGGCTATAAGAAGGGTACAAAGGATGACTACATATTAACACTGTACTCATATATCTTGAATTTATGAGTTTTTCTCAGTTTGAGAAAATCATCTCTGAAAGATCTAATACATGATTTCATTTAAGTATTTATAAATTAACCTTCAGGTACGAACTTTCACAAATGAACCTTTCATGTTCAGTATTTAAAGTTCTATTGTTAGAAAAGGTAAACTAAATATTACCAAAATCAACAAATAGCTTACAATTCTTCTCTACCACTTTTGTTTAATATAGCAGGTTTTCTATTGTTTTCTGCACCTTAAATAAATCAGCTTTTATCTTCATTTAAAAACATTCTGACACCTGTAATATGTTTACATATTAACTTTTTAACTAGATTTATCCATTTACAACTGTGGTTTTCTTTTTTTAGGTTGGTGGAAATCCACTCAGACCTGAAAGCTTTTAATATGCACTTGGTTGAAAAATATTTTGATATGAAACCACCGGACTAATGTTTCTTTCAACTTGAACTCTATCTTTTTTCTACTTTTTCTCGCAATGGGTTTACACAATAGCTCGCTCCCCTGGGTAGTTTGTCCATATGCCTTTTCCTTACCCTCCTGCCTAAAATGTTTCTATCCATTCATTCATGTCCCAATTAATATGTCAAAAATGTCTGCTCCAAGGATGAAACGAGATCTTTTAGATGTTAGATTCAGTGATTATTCTACTAAACCACACCGTAAGTTGTATCTCCCTGCTACTCTCCTCCCCACTTCTTCCCAGTACCAACTCCTGGTTTCAGGAAGGTCAACTTTTCTATTGCAGTCTCTATTAACTTTCATCCTCTTCTTGAGAATGATACTCCCTCTTCAAAAAACGTATTGATATTGTGCACCAATCAAGCAATTCTGACTCATTTCAAGTCTACAAAACAGAGTAGCACTACTCTATAAAGTTTCTAAAGCTGTTATCTTTATGGAAGAAGACCATCTTTTTTCTCTCAGAGTGTCTGGGGGGTTCAGACTATTGACTTGGGGCTAGCATTCCAGCACTTCACCATTCATTGTAACACCAGGCTCCACATTGTCTAATCCAATCCAAAGTCCTACTCAAATTTTACCTATTTAAAGAAGGCTTCCTGGAGTAAGCCCTTCCCCCTCAATTCTTAGTCTGTACATGAAACACTTGGTGAAATACTATAGAATCTCTCTTAAATGAAATCCCGTTGAACCTAATTCTCTGGATTAGCCAATATTCTAACTCTCCTGTAAAACAAAGCATCATGGCTAGTAGGTTGCTTTCTGGTGTTTGTTGTTAGATGTCATCAAGTCAGTTCAGACCCATAGCGACCCTATGCCTAACAGAAGCAAGGAAACACTGCTCAGTCCTGCGCCATCCTCACAATTGTTCCTCTGCTTGAGCCTCTTGTTGCAGCCACCAAGTCAATCTAACTCATTAAGGGCCTTCCTCTTTTTGGCTGACCCTCTACTTTACCAAGTCTGATGTTCTCCAAGGCTTGGTCTCTCCTGACATCAGGAGACATGTGAGATAAAGTGGCACCAGCCTTGCCTCTAAGGAGCACTCTCTGGCTGTACGTCTTTGAAGACAGATTTTTTTTTGTCCTTTTAGCAGTCCACGATTCAAACGCAGCAATTCTTCGGTCTTCCTTATTCAATGTCCAACTTTCACATACACACGAGGCAACTGAAAATACCATGGTTTGGATGAGGTGCACCTTAATTCTCAAAGTAACATCCTTGCTAAAGAGGTCTTGTGCAGATTTACCCAATGCACTATGTCCTTTGATATTTACTGCTGCTTCCATGAGCACTGAATATGGATCAAAGCAAGGCAAAAATCCTTGACAACTTGCACCTTTTTCCCATTTACCCTGATGTTACCTACTGGTCAACTTGTGAGGATCTTGGTCTTCTTTACATTGAGTTGTAATCTCTACTTGAAGGCTGCCCTCTTTGCTCTTCACCAGCAAGTGCCAAAATGCCTCCTCACTTTTAACAAGCAAGGATGTGTCATCTGCATATCTCAGGTTGCTAATAAACCTCCCACCAATCCTGATGCTGCATATAAATCCAGGTCTCTGATGATCTGCTCAGTAAATAAACTAAGTATGGTGGTGAAACAATAGAACCCTTATACTTTTTCTGATTTTAAACCATACAGGATTCCCTTGTTCTGTTCATACAACTACCTCTTGATCCACGTACAAACTGAACAAAAGCACTATGAAGTGTCCTGGAATTCTCATTCTTCTCAAGGATATCCATAATTTGTTACGACCCACACAGTGGATCATGCTTTCTGGTACGCTCTCACATTTCTCCTCTCAGCAGTTCCAGTTGTATGCTTTACTAATAATCAGTTGTCTTTTCCCCAACCTGTTTATGATGTTGGTACTGTTTATAGTAATAACTCAGCTCTGTAAACTAATGATTTATGAATAGAAAAAAATAATTCTCTTTCTACAATTAAAAGAAAAACAGTTAAATACCTTATAAAATAACAGTCAAGGCAAACTTCTAAACATACTCAGCTGTAGAATGAGTTATACATGAGAGAAAGGAGACAAAATTTTAATATCTAGTATCCACATTCAAATTGCTTCAGTACTCATCACATTAAAGAAACTGAAACAGTAAACAACTGCATTATGTAATTAATTAAAGATTCTACAGAACTCCATTTATCAAAGTTATTCTAAAAGTAAAGGCTGTGGCTTTCTATCAAATATTTAAGTAAGATATGTTAATGTTTTTAGTAAAAATATAATGTTTAGGATATATTAAGAATACCTAGAATACACATTTTACAGTTAGAATACATTCACATTCATGATACCCTACTATCGATCCTAATATTAGCACTCTATTACAATATTTAATAATCTGACAGCTATTTTTCTAAGTAACCCCTTGTTAGTAAGGTAAAACTTATATCGTTCATTCACTCAACAGTTTGTTGAGTACTTATTATATGCCAGATACTTTTGCTAGACAAAAAGGTGGCCTCTTCCATATTGTACCTAGTACCTTGTACCCAGGACAATGTTGGCTGTGAAACCAAGGACAATAATTTGAATTTTTCCCACAAGTCTCTTAAGTTTTAAAGTTGGAACAATGGTAAAAAGCCTGCTGTGCTACACTCTTTACCAAGAAAATATTTTTCCATGACTTCTGATAATAAAATAAGCTGTGACTTTTGATTTACCCAATTGTTACACAATGCAAACGAGGAAAAAATGGATTTCTAAAAGAACTAGTTTGTGGCAATAAGCTCTGAAGGCTAAAATTAGGTTGGCTTATTTGCTTTTTGTTTATTTATATGAAAGTATTTGTTTGATTCTAGAAAGGATTTGAGAATGTTTGTTTCACGGAGTATACAACTAGCTGAAAGCACCAGCATGTGGCTATTTTAAATGGGGGAGCCCATTGTTGTAGCCACTGTATCAGTACACCTCATTAAGGGTCTTCTTTTCGCCTGATGCTGTCCTTTACCAAACAAGATGCTTTTTTCCAGGGACTGGTCTTTCCTGATGGCATGTCCAAAATACATGAGATGAAGTTTTGCCTTCCTTCTGAGCAGCACTCCTCCAAGACAGCTGGTTTGCTCTTCTGATAGTCCATGACACTTCTAATATTCTTCAATATTATCATTATTCCAAGGCATCAGCCTGTCTCTTGTCTTCCTTGTTCATTATCCAGTTTTCACATGCATATGAGGCATATGAAAAACTATGGTTTGGGTCAGGGGCACCTTAGTTCTCAATGTGACTTCTCTGCCCTGCAACAATTTAAAGAAGTCTTGTGCAGCAGATTTGCCTAGTGTAATATGTCATTTTATTTCTTGTGTGTGTGTATAAACTACTTATTAATAGACAAGGTTGATAGTCTTTATTTCTTCTTGGACACACCAACAGTTCGGCCACGGTGGCCAGTGGTCTTGGTGTGCTGGACTCAAACTCAAAGGTCCCAGAAGTGGCACAGCCCTCTGGCGCCCAGATCTTTTTCAGCCACTCCACATCTTCACAGAGCTTGTTGTCCAGACCGTTGTCCAGGACCTGGCTGTATTTGCCATCCTTTGCATCTTTCTGTCTATTCAAGAACCAGTCTGGAATCTTGCCCTGCTGTGGATTCTGCATGATGGTGATCACCCATTCAACCTCCTCTTCGGTGAGCTCTCCTGCTCTCTTGCTGAGGTCCATGTCTGCTTTCTTAACACCACATGAGCATATCTTCGCCCCACACCTTCATGGCAGTGATGGCAAAGGTATCTGCCACTGCCCATTGATGTTAGTGCTGAGTACTCGCAAAATGTGCTGGAACTTCTCAGAGATTACTAGAGACATGGCAGTGGCAGTGGCAGTGGCAGCAGCATGTAGGCCTCTGGTGGAAGGTCATTTTATTTCTTGACTGGTGCTTCCACAAGCCTTGATAATGGACCAAGTAAAATGAAATCCTTGACAACTTCAATCTTTTCTGATATTGTCTGTTGGTTCAGTTGAGAGGATTTTTGTTTTATGTTTAGGTGTAATCCACACTGAAAGCTACTGTTTTTTTAATCATCAGTTAAGTATCCCATGTCCTTCTTCCTTTTAGCAGGTTTTAATAAGTTTTCACTGATCCTCATACTGCCGCCTTCTTTATATATAGTCAAGCTTCTTATTTGCTTAGCATACATTGAATAAGTATAGTGAAAGGATACAACCCTGAACATCCCTTTCCTGATGCTAAACCATTCAATGTAAGTTCTGTCGGTCTATATAGAGGTTCCACATGCCCAGTGTTGTTTATGTACCGTTTTTCCATGAACACAATGTAGTGTTGTAGAATTCCCACTCTTCTCAAGGCTATCGTTTGTTACGATCCAAATTATTGAATGCCTTTGTATAGTCAATACAACATAAGTAAACATCTTTCTGATAGTCACTACTTTCACCCAAGATTCATCTAAAGCCAAAAATGATATCCCTCATTCCCTGCTCTTCTGGTGAATCTCACTTAAACTTCTAGATGCTGCTATTTAAAATGTTTTTCAAGGTGCCCTGGTGGTGTAGTGGTTACAAGTTGGGCTGTGATTCGCAAGGTCAGCAGTTCTTTTAAAAAAATAATCATCGGGGGCCCATACAACTTTTATCACAATCCATACATCCATCCATTGTGTCATTTGTACATTTGTTGCCATCATCATTCTCAAAACATTTGCTTTGTACTTGAGCCCTTGGTAACAGCTCATTTCTCCCCCTCCTTCCCTACTCCTCCTCCCTCATGAACCCTTGATAATTTATGAATTATTTTGTCATAACTTACATTGTCCAACGTCTCCCTTCACCCATGTTTCTGTTGTCCGTCCCCCAGGGAGAGGGTTTTATGTAGATCCTTGCTCCATGGGAGGAAGACTTGGCTTTCTACTACCATAAACAGTTAGTCTTGGAAACTCCCAGGGCAATTCTACCTTGTCCTACAAGGTCACTATGAATCGACATCGACTGAGGGCAGTGGATTTGGTTCTGGTCAGCAAAATGTCACTTGTATGTGATACTAATAATATTGTATGATCATTCCGTTCAGTCACTTTTCTTTGGAATGGGCACAGATATGGATATCTTGTCTAGTTGTTTGGCCAGTAGCTGTCTTTCAAGATTCTTGCCATAAACTAGTGAGTACTTCCAGAGCTGCATTTGTTTGTTGGCACATTTCAGTTGGTATTCCTTCAAATCCTGAAGCCTTGTTTGTTTTTTGCTAATGCTGTCAGTGTAGCTTGGGCTTCCTTCTTCAATACAATTGGTTCATAATCATACACCACTTCTGGAAATGGTTGAACCCTAATTTTTTTTGTATAATGACTGCTTGTATTCTTTCTATATTCTTTCAAAATACATCATTCAGTATTTTGCTCAGAGAATCCTTCTATACTATAACTTGAGGTGTGGATTTTTTCTCCGGTCTTCCAGCCTGAAATATGCTGCATGTCCTTTTCTTTTGTTTTCTAACTCCAGACCTTTGCACATTGTATTACAATGTTTTACTCATCACCGCAAGATGCCTTCTGAAATCTTCTGTTCAATTCTTTTACTTCATTTCTTCCATTGTTTTAGCTACTCTGTGTTGAAGAGCAAGTTTTAGGGTCTATTTTGACATTCGTTTTGGCCTGTTTTCTTTCTTTCCTTTTTTTAGATAATTTTACTGGGGGCTCTTACAGCTCTTATAACAATCCATACATCAACTGTATCAAGCATATTTATACATGTTACCATCATTATTTTCTAAACATTTACTTTCTATTTTAGCCCTTGGTATCAGCCTCCCTTTTTACCCTCCCTCCCCTCATGACCCCTTGATAAATTATATTTTCCTCTTACGACTGCTGTCTCCTTTCCCGTGGTTTCTTCCCCTTTCTCTCCCCCACCTACCCCCTACCATCATTTCATTGCTACTCGTATTTCTGTTCCTGAGGGGTTTATCTGACCTGGATTCCATGTGCCCTGAGCTCTTATCTGTACCTGTGTACATGCTCCAGCCTAGCCCACAGTGAAAGACTGGACTGGAGTCACGATAGTGGGGGGTGAAGAAGCCTCAAGGAACCAGAGGAATACTGTGTGTCTCATTGGTGCTATACTTCACCCTGGTTGATTCATACTTCACCCTGGTTGATTCATCTCTTCCTTGCAACCCTTCTGTGAGGGGATGTCCCATTATCTACACCCCCACCCCACGTTCTCAGCAATATGTTATTTTTGTTTGTTTTGGGTCTCCTGTTACCTGATTCCATTGACACCTCATGATCGCACAGACTGGTGTGCTTCTGTGTGGGCTTGTTGCTTCTCTGCTAGATGGCTGCTTGTTTAAGTTCAAGCCTTTAAGACCCTAGATGCTGTATCTTTTGATAGTTGGGCACCATCAGGTTTCTTCACCACATTTGCTTGTGCACCCATTTTGTCTTTAGCAATCGTGCAGGGAGGTGAGCATCACAGAACGGCCAGGCTGTTAGAACAAAGTGTTCTTATGTTGAGGGAGAGCTTGAGCAGAGGCCTGAAGCCCATCCACGTCCTCAACATATTGCCATATAAATATATGTACATAGGCCAATACCTCTATTTTTATGAATTAATGTATTTACATAAGTGCACACCTGTTTATGCCTCTATCCATAGCTTCCTAGATCTTTCCTGTTTTCTTTTACCTTCCTCCTGTCCCACCATCACTCGCCCTTCTTCTGCCTCTTAGTAATTCCTCTCAGCTAGATAGCTGTTGCTCCATCACCCCCAGGATCTCTATGTTCTCCTCAATGTTGATAATTCCCTAGTTGTCCCCCTGTCTATGACACTGTTTGCTCACTTCAGTCCATTGCTTTTTCCTTGGGCTTCCTTCCCATGCCTAGCTTATATTGGTAGGCAAACCAACAGTAACATGGACAATACAAAAATAAAATAAAATATTGAATAAAAAGAGAAAAAATAAAGAAAAATAATAAGTGAAAAACAACAACCCCAAAAGCATACATAGTTCCAGGTCTGTCCACTGACCTTTATAACTATCTCCCCACTCGTCCTGGGGGGTTCAGGATACTGCCCCTCCTAGCCTGAAGTCTATCTGGGGCGCTCCTCAAGGGCTTTGGGACTTTGCTCTTTCCTGTCTTATGGCAAGAATTTTACTTTCTTCAAGTGTGATGTTCTTGATACCATCCTACAACTGGTTTTTGGTCATTAGTATTTAATGTGTCAAACTGGGATGGCCTGTAATTCAGGTGAGATACACTCAAGGCCGTTTTGGCTCTTGTTAGACATATTTTTAATTCAACTTGAATTTGAACTCACCATATAAGAAATTAATGATTTGTCTCATATTCAGTCCCTGGACTTGTTTTGGCTGATTTCTCTTCTCAGATGTAGTTAATTTGAGTCCTGTATATTGTATCTGGTGAGGTCCACATGTATAATTTCCACTGATATTGAAAAAGGTATTTGCAATGAAGAAGTCTTTGCTTTCGTAAAATCCTATCATGTGATCTCCAGCTTCACTTCTCTCACAAGGCCATCCCCCCCACCCCACTACTTGTCCTTTGTTTCCAATGTTCATATTCCATTTCCCAGTAATTATCAATGCATCATAACTGACTGGACTGCCTGATCAATTTTAGACTGAAGAAGTTAGTATAATTATTCAATTTCCTTATCACTAGTTTTAGTGGTTGGTGTGTAAATTTGAATATTAGTTTTATTTACTCAGTGGTTCTCAACCTGTGGCTCGCGACCCCTTTGGGGATCGAATGGTCCTTTCACATGGGTTACCCGATGCGTAACAATAGCAAAATTAGTTATGAAGTAGCAACAAAAATAATTTTATGCTTGGGAAGGTCACCACAACATGAGGAACTGTATTAAAGGGTGGCTGCATTAGGAAGGTTGAGAACCACTGTGTTAACTGGTTGGGGTTCCTTGTAGAAGTATGAATATTATATTATTATAGACAATGCTGTACTTTAAATAGATCTTGAAATGTTCTTTTTGATGGTGAATACAATGCCATTTCTCTTGACTTTGTCATTTCCAGTATAACAGATCATGACTGTCTAATTCAAAATGGTCCCTCTGATGTAGAGATGACTGGAATATAGCAGTTATTATCTTGAGAGCCAATGGTCCAGGCTGGCATCTCTTTCCTGCCTTACAATTCCATAGGTCTTCCTCCAGAACTAGCATGCTTGGGCAAGGGCAATAATATCTGTCAAAAAACAATATACAAAACAAAACAAACACCATCTAGAATGAGTTCTGCACACCAGATTTTATAGGTTTACTAGCCTCTCTTCATATGATCCTAAAACTTGAAGAGCCGTTTTAGCACCCACGTAACTTGAAGAAAAACGCTCCCTTACTGTCTTCAGAGACCTAAAGGAGAACTCTAAGGAGTAAGTCCAGGAAGGCCTACACCCTGAAGGAAGATGTTATTAGGAAAGAGAGATGGAAGAAAAAAATGTGTGAGACCCAACACATTACCCTTTAGTAGAAATCATTTTTGGAGGTTTAATATGAAATTCAGGATGGATTTTTTTAGAAGGATTTTGTTAATCCTCTCATATCGCCTGCTTTCCTCCCTATGAAAATGAATATACAATGTTAATTTTCTCTGTCTCTCTCTGGAAAGAATCAGCTCCATGGGACACATTAAGCAAAAAACTGGGCTGACTGCAAGAGTTACAGAGAGTGATTTTAAATATATGCTTAAAGAAGTAAACCACCTATTTTGACTTAAGCATGAGAGTGACTAGTTAGTATTTTTTATACAGCTTTGTGCCCAAACAAGCCTAGCCTTTTATTTTATATACCAATGTATAAAGTCATTCACTTAAGTCAGCTGAACAGGATTGGGAAGACTGAGGCAGTGCCCTCAGTTAAGGCCTTAGTGTTAAGAAATCATTCAGGAAGTGAAGCTTCAAGAAACTGAGGTAACAGGAATATATAGGATGGCAAAGCTGGGAAATGGATGCGGCTGTGTAAACTATACTGCAGTGAGCTGGTAGAATCAGGATCAGAGGACAGCTGAATTACTCTGAAATGATACTAAAAGATTTTTCTCAAAAGATGCTGTAGGAAAAAAATTAAATAGGAGGTTCTTTTATATCAGGAGGGTACTTCTAAGAAAATGAAACTGGTTGTTTTGAAAAAAATTTTAATGCTAAATCAAAGCTTCTCTCTGTCCACACAAAAACTTGACCATGTAAAACATTATTTATAATAGCCCCAAACTGGAAACAATTCAAATGGCTATCAGATGATGGGAAAATGTAAAGTAAGTAGTTTATCTAAACAACTGGATATTATTCAGCACTAAAAAGGCACAACAGTGATACATGCTATACTCTGGATGAATCTTGAAAACCTTATGCTAATAAAAATACACAGATACAAAAAGATAAATATATGTGTCATGACATGCCCAGAATAGGCAAAGTTACCGGGAGGTAAAGTTGACTCCTGGTGCCAGACTGGGAGAAGGAGAGACAGGGTAGTGACGAGTGTGGGTATTTTTTCATGATGAAAATGTCCTGGATTTAGATTGTGGTGATGGTTTCATAATCTGTGTATATACTAAAAACTATTAAATTTTGACCTTTGAAAGGGTAAATTTTATGCATATGATACATCAATTAAAAAATACATAATAAAATGGCCTTTCTCACATGGTGGCTCTTAACGGGCAAAAGAGGCTAAAACACTAACATTAATGACAGACTTCATCACCATAAGCCTTACGGAAGGAAACTGACTATAAAGGAATTAGCTAATACTTTTGTGGTAGTCAGATGACTTTTTGTCAACCAGACAATTCTGGCAAGGAGTAAAGTCAAATCTGTTCGTCAATGCAGTCTGATGCTGTGTCTTTGGGGTTGTGGCCTTCTTTTAAGCAGGGACCCTGTCCCCATCCCCTCTCCCTTCACTTTGCTTGCAGCGTCCTTCCCCCACCCCCACCCCCCCAAGCTGCCAGAGTCCTGCCACATTTCCACCAATCTTGGATACACACGACTCTGAACCCACGGACCTGTGATCTTCCTGCATTCTGCATCATTGCATGTGGCTGCAGGAGTCTGAAGAGGGACTTATGGACTAGTTTTGGACTTACGGACTTGAGTTGGACTGGGCTGGGATGCTTTCTTGATACAAATTACGTCTTGATATCAAGCTATCTCTTACACAGGAGTGGCACTGGATTTGGTTCTCTAGTCAAACCAGTCTAACACAATGCATCCTAAAATTTTATATACTTTTCCTTTTTGCTCCAATGTGGTATTTTTCTTTAGTTAATGAGTTGTTTTGTGTTACTAATGTTATTTTACTCTAAATAATAAACCCCTGGGGTTGGGAGAGATGTAAGGAAGTGATTATCTACAAATCTATGGTTTCTTTGTTCCTACTCTACTCCTACAGCCTTCCCCTCACTGGATGCAGTAAAATAATAAAGCATAATTATGACAGAAATCAAAGGAGCACTTTTGTGTCTTGCTTTACGTTGCCTCTGAAGGATAGGTAAACAATTCATGACTAATAGCAAAAAGAACCAATAAATCTAAAATTTTGCCTTCAAGTATTCCTAAACCATGGCTATATGTTCTTCTGGGATCTGGGTGTGGACATGACTAAGAGCCTAATATTATAATGTATAATCATTCTCAGATGCCAAAACAGGCTGGGATTGATGGTCAAGGACCCCGATGATAAGTGAGCATTATGTTGCACATATAACAGCTTATGGAGCCATACTTCTCAGATGCCAGAGCCGCCCCCCAAAGTTAACAGCTCAACTGTGGTTTCCAAAAGTAGGCCCATGAGTCAGCATACTAGAAGAACCTATGAAATCTAGTCCAGGTTAATTATTGCTTGCTGGACATTTCATGAGAAATAGTAGGGCTAGGATTCCAAGGTCTGTTCTGACTCTCAAGCCTTATCAGGAAGTTAAAGCCTATGCAATGCCTAGTACAGCTAAAATTATAAACAGGATCAGTTTACATTGGTAAATCTATCAAATTCCTAAAGATGGTCACTTAATGTAAAGCCTAGTGTCAAGGGCTTCATCAAGCCGAGTTACAGTGAAGAAATCTCTTAGGGTATATAAGAAAAATTACCTTGCATTTAAAAATAATTTTTCTTACAAAAGAATATGTGAGGAAAAATTTAAATACTACTGAAATATTTAAATTTAAATACTACTGAAATACTATAAAAATGACAATAATTTTTAAATATGTATTTAACACCAATTAGGACTAGTCACCATTTTACGTTTTGGGATATAGCTGAGAGCCTAATAGGTAGAAATCTTTGACATTTTACACCCATTGAGATATTATTTCAGTTGCCTATTATTGCTTTAATTTTAACAGCCTCCTCATCACTAGAATGTAAGTTCTGTCAGAGCAAAGCATAAAATAGTAAATGAGAGAATGAATGGCAGAGCTATGCGTGTGCACACAATTTCAAGTAGTGTATAGGAAGGGTTCACTAAATATAAAGGGAAAATAAAGCTTCAACCTTAGTTAACACTGTGCTAACATCAGCAATGGTCCCTGAGCAAATGAGTTGGCTAAGAGCGTTGTATCTTTAATTAAATGTTTATCTCCTCCAGAAAATCTTCCTTGAATTCCGTCTCTGATCTCCTGCTGCACCTCACCTGTATTTCTCACCCCTTCCATTACTTTCTATTTGTATCACATATCTCCACTCTCAGTAACTGTGGGCTCCATTAAAGCTTGTTACATGTTTGACTCATCTGTACTATATGCTGTGCATAGTAGTTACAAAAATCTACAAATGCTTAAACCGTTATATGTGATTTTTAAGCACGTTGGCAACCTTCATTTTGCCTATCAAGAAATAAATGTACTGATTATAAGTGATTATTGAAAGAGATTTAGCTGAAGTCCACCTTTGGCAATATTTTGATAGTAATTTGACTCCTCAGTCTTAACATCAATAAATTATTACTTGAAAACACTGAATTTCTAATTTATACCTTTTACTGATTGAGGCAGGTTTCCCCCTCAACTAACTGAAATTTTAAAGTTTCAATAGACATAAATGATAGCATTGCTCTTTTAAAAGATCTTTATTCATCTTAAATTCTTCTTCCTTCATCGAAAACCCCCATACCTCCCCTTCTTTCAATTAAGTCAAATAGTAATAGAATTGTTTCCCATGGCTTTATTTCACTAAAACTAAGTGAAAATAACTTTCAAGGGGGAACAGGGCTTATTAATTTACACTCTCATCATTAATTAATGTGCTACTACTAACAACAGATACAAATGACTATAATACCACCTACCGAAGGCAATAAAATACCACTTATGATACCATGTATTATGGGCAATATGTTCTAAATCTTTAAAAAGTTATTCTCCATGTCAAAATAAGTTCTAAGTAATTCACTCAAATTCTCATCATGAAACACTTTGGTACCTCAGGCACTACCCCACTTGCCCTCCTCCACAAACTGTTCTTATTTTTGTTCAACTCACTTTCAGGCCCATTTGCTATTCTAGAACCTATAGATTGTTTCCTGGTATGTGGAGGCGTTGAGAAAAGGCATGTTCTGAAGATTTATTTTCTAGCCACTGATACTGGTAACTTGACATACTAAGAAAGTTCTATGGCTGGGCTAGTGTGTAAAGAAAGGGAAAGAAGATATGAGATGAGATGGAAACCGAGTGAAATAGAAAAGTTAGTGATAGGATGTGAATATGGAGATGAGGGGAGAAAAGTTATAGAGACCAGAATTCATAATGAAGAATTTTGAAACTTTTGTTTTTACTCTCTGTCTACTAGTAGAATATTTGAAAATCCCCAACCATATGCAGTTTTTGCTACTGATCTGTGAATGTTTCCAGAATTTCCAATACCTATAATAAAACATTAGATTGAATTTTATCAAAAGTGTATTTCACTGAACTATGAAATAATATTTAGACAGGAGTCAGGAAATGGCTAGAGAGTAAATATTTTAGGGTTCATGGTCTCTGTTGCACTTATTCAGCTTGGCTGTTGCAGCTTATAAGCAGCCACAGACCATATGTAAACTAACAGGATTAGCTGTGTTCCAATAAAACTTTATTTACAAACTCAAGCAGAGGCCAGATTTAGTCCCTGGCCGCAGACCAATATTCTCTTCATCTCTCAATATATGCCTAGTATTTTTTATTTGGTTCCCTTGCCCAATAGAGGTTTCAACTTCATTTATATCATATCCAGAAAACAAATATTGCTCTTGGGTAAATATTTTGAAGTACATATTAAAATACTGACAATATAAAATATTGACTAATCTATCTTTTTATCATTTTATTGGGGCTCATACAACTCTTATCACAATCCACACATACAACAATTGTGTAAAGCACACTTATACATCCGTTGCCCTCATCATTCTCAAAACTCGCTTTCAGCTTGGGCTCCTGGAATCAGCTCATTTTCCTTTTGAATGAAGGAACCCTTGATAATTTATAAATTATTATTTTATCTTATCTTACAGTGCCCGG
>NW_022103913.1:11431514-11445118 GCF_000313985.2 Echinops telfairi
TTTCAAGCCTTTAAGACCCCAGACGCTATAGCTCTCGATAGCTGGGCACCATTAGTCTTCTTCACGACACTTACTTATCCACACATTTGTATTCAGCGTTTATGTGGGGAAGGTAATCACACAATTATGGTTTTTGTTCTTTGGTGTCTGCTACCTGATCCCTTCAACACCTCATGGTCACACAGGCTTGTGTGCTTCTTCTCTGTGGGCTTTGTTGCTTCCGAGCTAAATGGCCACTTGTTTGCCTTCAAGCCTTTAAGGCCCCAGATGCTATATCTTTTGACAGCCAGGCACCATCAGGTTTCTTCGCCACGTTTGCTTATGCACACGTTTGTCTTCAGTGATCATGTCGGGAAGGTGGGTATCACAGAATGACCCGTTAGCTGAGCAAAGTGCTCTTGTATTAAGGGAATGAGCATGGAGGCCCAATGTCCACCTGCTACCCTACTACTAAACCTATAAATATATGCACATGGTCTAGTACCCCCATAATCGTATTGGATAATTATCAATGTCATTTAAAAGTCCTTTTTTATATAAACATTTTAATTAAAACATTTTGAATGATTAATCTATTTTTAACTGAAAAGTTAAGAAAATACCAATTTAAAATTCATTATTCTAAAAACACAAATCATAAAAAAATAAACAAATCACAGACTTTCCTGTTTAAAAGTCTTCTTTGGCTCCTTACTTCCTCGTAGTCTCTTTAGCATAACATACAAGGTCTTTCACTAGTGGAACCCACTCTACCTCTCTATCTTACTTCCTACCACTTTCCATCCACTTTCTCTCAAAGCAAAATCATAAAAACAATGCTGTTTCCATAGCAACATCACGATTAAAAAGAGTAAAGCTTCAATAATTTCATTTTACCTGGATCCACAACCAATGCTCATGGAAGCAGCAGTCAAGAAATCATTCAACATATTATACTGAGCAAATCTGCTGCATAAGGCCTCTTTAAAGTGTTTCAAAGCAAATATCACTTTGAGGCCAATGGTGCTTGCTAGACCCAAGTTACGGTCTTTTCAATACCTCATATATATGTGAGCATTGGATAATGAAAAAAGAGCACCAAGGAGGAACTGATGTTGGCTACAAACATTGAGCAGACTGTGGCAGAAGAATGGACAAATCTGTTTTGGAAGTACAGCTATGCTCCTTGGATGTGAAGACGGCAAGACTTTATCTCATGCTGGACATGTTATTAAGAGGGATCAGTCCCTGAAGAAGGACACTGTGCTTGGTAAAGTAGAGAATCAGTGACAAATAGGCAGACCCTACACAAGATAGGTTGACACAATGGGCTCAAATGTGGTAATAATTGTGAGGCTGGCACAGGACTAGTGCTTTAGTCAGTGTTTTATTCTATTGTACATAGGGTTATTATGAGTTGGAACCAACTCTATAGTACCTAGGTAACATTTTCCATGTAGGTATTTGGGTAGTAAAATAAAACAACTTTTATGGGGCCATAAACATCAACTTCAGGATACTGGTTACCTCTAAAAAGGAGAGGTATGGAGGAGTGGTGGCCTAGGGATTTCAATATGAGATTTAAAGAATATATAACGATAATGAAAATAGTAAAAAAGCAGATATTTGAAGGATATAGGAATATGTAAGATTTGATAAGGCTAAACAGTAGATGGTAGATAATAAAAATATTTTTAAATATCAATCACTGTAACTTTTCTATTAAATCTTATCAAATTTTACTTCATTCTGTGATATTGGAACTTGTTTAAAAGACTGACAGGAGACTTTCCATAAGATTGTTTATTGTTGCAAAAAATGAGGAAGCTCAGTTCATTCAGAGTCCAGTGAAACAGGGCTTTCTACTCCTGTACACAGTGCAGTCTCAGAAACTCACAGGGGCAGTCTCTACTCTGTGCTATAGGGTTGCTGTGAGTCAGCAGCGACTCCCTGGCAGTGAGTTTGGTTTTGGTCCCATGAAGATTTGCTGTCTCTGAAACATGTGAGTGGGAACAGACCGGACAGCAGTGTTTTGTCTTGGGGTTTTGGCATTTGATAGTCTGGAGCACAGGAAAGGCATGAGACTTGCTCTTGGATAAAGATTCACATTTTCTACTTTAACTGTAGTTCATTTCTCTCAGAAGATCCAACCCCCCCTTTTCACATAACAAAAGGTAAACAGTTAAAACTCAAAGGGTTCCCATTTATAACTGTTGAGAGATGAAATAGGTCACAATATTGGAATACTGTATTGTGATAATGCCTTTGCTCACAATAATTGGCAGAGCTTATTATGTCATTATCATTTTGAGGTTATTAAAGTTTTTCCTTTATAAAATGTGCATTAAGCACAAAAGCATTGCCTGTATACATGAAAAGATTTTTTCCTTTATTTTTAAGGTTTTTCTAGTATAGGAAAAAAATTTTAGTAGTGAATTCCTACAGTTTTTCCCCATTGACCCAAGTTCATAAAAATATTAATATTTGTAAATCAACAAATGAATCTCACAAAGAAATTTCATAAAAATACTCAATGAATGCTTGAGGTTAATTAGCTCCAAATAACTATTTGATAACCTGAAATACGTATTGTTTTAAACTTCAGTGTTACTGGTAACTGTACACAAGAACCACCACCACTAAATAAACACCAGGAAAAATTATTCATCTGACCACAGTAAATATTCTTCCTCTGCTCACATATTCTGATGAGAATGGCTAAGGTAATATGTAACTGTCTTTTAAAAGGTGACCTCATAGCTGTCATCTCTAATAGCCAACTGGCTTTTAAAACATGTACTAGATAGTATTTAAGCATAAATACTGATTATAGACTCACCACACAAATTATGAAATAAAACACTTCTATTATCACTGAAGTCTTTATGTACCATCCTCAGTTGCATTTTGCTCTATCTCGATGTCATCATTGTTCCAAACAATATCTTTTCATGCTTTTGGCACAGCTGTACATACCTAAATAATACATATTATTCCCAAAGTATTTCCTGTTGATTTGGCTGTTATGTCTCTGAATTCATACATGCTGATATGTATAGCACATTCATGTAGTAGAGGTAGTATTCCCCAAATATTCTCTGTACTGTTTATCAGTGTTTAGGTTAGAAATAATCATACTTTGAGGAGAAATGAAATGTCATGTCTGCAATAAAGCAATTAAATACATCATCTCTTTTTCCCCCTTCCTTAGTGAACTCATAACCACATATTCCAGATGAGGCAGGTGCAAGAACATGTTGAACTTGTAACATAAGCAAGTGATAACACACATGCATACAAATTGACAGAATATTTACTTTCTGTGATTATTTGAAAGCAATACTTGCAGTAATGGGGCCTTCTGAAGATACTTCTAACTCTAAATGGTATTTTCACTTGTATTGAAGGTCTCCAAAAACACCAAATCAAAACAAACTCACTGCCATGGAGTTGATGCTGACTCATATGACCTACCACACTAAGATTACTTTGAACAGTGCTTATGTACTGTTTTAGGTATGTTGGTTTTGTCACCCCAATTAGATTGTAAACTGTTCTCTTTACACTACACCTTACATAGGCGTGCAGAGGCATGAGGTAATAAATGCTCTATTGGTTAACTGACAAGCATAGAAACAAACACTAAATGCCTACCTTAGTGGAAGAATGCCTTCTGGTACATTTCCATAAGATTACAGCCATTGAAAATCCTAAGGAGCACAGTTCTACTCTGAAACATGTGAGGTCACCATTAGCCAGAACTGACTCAATGGCAATGTGTTTGCTTGTTTGTGTGAGATCTTTATTGATTCCATTATATGTTGTTGTTCAGTGACTCACAGCAATCTTAGGTCTAACAGAAGAAAAACTAATGCCACCCTCACTGTGGGTATGTTTGAACTTATTGCAATCACCTCTATTTACATGAGGCAATTGAGGTTACCAGTAATTTTCCTTTGGTCACACAGCTAAGATGAAAGTTGGATAAGGCGAGAAAGCAGAGTAAGCAACCAGTCAGCTTGGCTCTAAATCTTTTGCCTTTTATTGTGAACCCATCCCTAGGGTAGAGCAAGAACTTTGGTAGAACATAAAATGATCAAAATAGTTACCAGAGACAAGGCAGTTTGAGGAGGCAGCAACGGAAGTGGGGGCCTGGTGTGTTGTGTACTCTGCACCTCAAGAAGGCTTCTGTTTGTGAAATGGTTGCTTTTGGAAGACTATTGCCCAGAAGCAAAGGTGTTTGCTTTTCACAAGCCAAAGATGTATGGAAGTATGAGGGCTGCTGTGTTTGCAGAGCTAAGTCTTCCAGTTCTGGGTTCACGACAGTCAATGCTATAAAAAGGACTTCCAGAGCTGTTTTGGTCACTGAGACATATTCAGGAGATAACTGCAGTGCTTGCGTCCTGCTTATGAATAGGCGGAAGAAGCGGCCAGCAGAATCAAAGAAAAACTGGAATCATGTGGTAGATGTGAGGACAGGGTCCAGTCTAAAGACTACATTTAAACCAAAGAAAGTGAAAACTTTATCTGGAAACAGGGTAAAAATCAACCAGATCAGTAAGCTTCAGAAGGAATTTAAATGTCCTAATTCTGATGCTCCCAGCGCCACCTCAAATGCCTCCTTGTTACAGTAGCCAGTTGGATTATGGCTCAGCTAGAGATGGCTTCTGGCTCTAACAGAACACCGGTCTTTTCCATTTCAGATCTTACATACTGGAAAAGACAGAAAATATGTTGCGGGATTACCTGCAAAGGCCATTTTGGAGAAGTCCTCAAGTCCGCATGCCCTGCTGCAGCAGTAAGAAGGCAGCTGCTGAGAAACCAGAGAGCTGGAGCCAGACCCCTGCCCATCTCCACTTAGGAGTGGTGACTGAGGTGTTAGGTAGGTGGTCAACATAAAATTCCAAAATTTACATTTTGGAAAGACACAACAAAGTAACCTTCCTATTTTTAACTTGGAAATTAGCTATTCTGCAAAAAGACAGTATGTAGAATGGTTTTGAACGGGTTATTTTTCTCCCCAGTTCCACAAACTTTGAAGCCAGTGTCTAGTTAAAAAAAATGTGTACAAAATATTTACGATGCTGAGTATTTCATAGGAAAGCTGAATGCTGCTGCAAAGTGTTCTTTACGTCTTTTTTCCTCCTCCTTTTTAAATCCCGTTGTATGAATGAAAAGGGCGGTTTTTAGGAGACCAGAATTTTCTTGCATGACAAACCACACGTAGTTTTAGTCTTTCGAAATTGAGATTGAGAAGCAGTGGTTTGGCATTTTAAAGATTGCTGGCTACACTTGTTTTCCCTGATGATAATAAATTTGTCATTTTAAGATTGCTTGGCACATGGTAGTCAAGATAGATGACCCCTCAGAGACAGTGGAAGGAGTAAGGGTTCCATGAGGGTATGGGAAGTGAGAGGTGGGGGGGGGGGGGGGGAGGGGGGGGGGGGGGGAGTTGATAGCATTGATGATTGTAGAGCCCCACCCAATGGGATTGAACAACAGAACTGTACAGGAAGGGAAGGGCTATACTGAAATGAGTAAGATATGTCAAAATTATTTTTAAAAAAGAAAAAGAAATTTGTCATAATTCAGTAACTTGAACTTGACCATAGAGATACTTGCTAATAATTTTGAAATATTAGGTATTACAGTTGTTCTGATGATTCAAACTTATACTATTGAAATATTACGTAAGGCAGAGTACATACACATTGAGGGAGAAAGTTGACTAAATAGAGATGTAACTTGACTGTAGATGCTGCTACATCCAATGCCAGCTCCTTCCATATTAATATTTGATAGATTTTAATTTATAAGAAGCCTCTAAAGCAGAATCCAAGCTCCTCTTGGTGAATAGCAAGTTTTCAGGATAAACAATCAATTGGTACCAAAGTATACCAAGACAGACAACACACTCTATTAAAAAGCATTCAACTACCTAGCAATTAAAATGTGCAAGTCTTCAAGGTAGTGTAAAACAAAGGCTAATGCTTCTTGGGAGCATGCTTCTTAGTGCGCTTGCTGAGTGTGTAAATAGTTGACTTGTTTGTGTTATATTTGGTAACTTCGCTGAAAATCTGTAAAATTCAGTATTAGCTCTGGATGACTTCAGCTGACCTTGTGAAGGTTTGATCTGTGTAGAATGGGTGTTTGCTTTGCTTTAACCCACTGGTTCTCAACCTGCCTAATGCTGCGACCCTTTCATACCGTTCCTTATGTTGTGGTGACCCCCCAACCATAAAATTATTTTGTTGCTACTTCATAACTGTAATTTTGCTGTTATCAATCGGGTGACCCCTGTGAAAGGATTGTTCAACACCCCACCCCCCAAAGGGGTCATGACCCACAGGTTGAGAACCACTGTTTTAACCTATTAGTGTTTTGTTTCTCTTTCACACTGTATTTAAAGTAAAATTCTAAAAGAAAAGAGGTGTATTCAATGCTAAGAGGGTTGATTTTTGGTTTGGCTTCTTTTAGCCAAGCTTTCTTAACATTACGATTTTGGGAGATACATAAATCTTGAATGTGGATCTCTTCAATTCTAAAATCCTCATTAAAGACTTCTCACTTGAACCCCAACCAAAGTACTCATTGCTTCTTTTCTATAGTTCAGGTAAAAACTATTACCATTTAAGACTTTTTATAGTGAGTGAGGAACACTGTAACAATCCTCTGCTTATTTTTAAAACTAGATTTTAAAACTTGGATAGTATAAATGTCAATAAAGAGTGAGCCCCTTTTTAAGGGTATCCTATAGTTTTATATTTCGTCTTCTAAATGTTAAGATTCTATATTTCTTCTTTTGGGTAAAAAGCTACCTGCTCCATGCCACAATAAGTATAGACTACACAGTAAATTGGGGCGGCTCTCCCACAACCTTTGAGGTGTGTTACAAGAGTCCCAGCCTGATCATCTTCCTTCCGAGCTTTGTTTGAACGGGTTCTTTTCTCTTCTTGTACATTTGGGTGCAGTCTTGGTGGTAGAATATACTATAATATGGATCATCTCTACTTCTGTATTTATTTATTACTAGACCTCAACCACAGTCTTCTTTTTCCCCTTCCAACTCTTTCTGTAGGATTACTATATGTAGTCATGCACTTCGTATTAATATGTTAGAAAGCTACAGATCTGTTTTGTACTTTTTATACTGTTGTATACTGATAATCAAAACTTTTACTAGGGTATTGATGTACTCTTACTAGAAAATAAAGTAAAAACAAAACAAAGCTTTCATTTATAAATTTTGCAAATTTCTTTTTATGTTGTTCAAGACTCACGATTATTGGGTCTTACCTTGATCACCTCTGGAGTTTGTTGAATCAAAACCATTGAAGTTGTATCTTTGGCTTTATCACCAATGGGACTTCTACAGACTGATGAATTGACCTGGGAAGAAGTTGTTAAGGTTTCCTGTAGAATCTGCATCATTTCCTTTTCCTGTGATAGGCTCCCTCTGCCTGATTTGCAGTCAACTAATTCTTGAGCAAAGTCTTCAATGCTTCCTAGAATTCGAAGTAAGAGAGCTCGATCCTCTTCTTCTATTTTGTGCCCATTGGTTTCAATGATCCTTGTTAAACAGGAAGGTGAGACTTTTTCTGACGGTGAAGAAACTTTAGATTTGGGCTCAAGATCTACAGGTGAAGTGACTTTAGAGTTAGGCTCCTGATCTACAGGTACCTGTGCAGTCAAGTGACCATGACATTTTACAGAATTAGAGTTTTTGCCATTGGAAAGTGGCTCCCTTAGAGAGGTCTCCATTCTCTGTGAAAAAGACTCTAAATCCATTAACAGTTTATCTATCTCTTCCTGACTGTTAGGATTCATAAAATCTCCGCGGTCTCTTTCTTCAACTTTAGGAACTTTTGGTTTAAAGTCTTCTTCAGATAGATTAACAACTGGTTTCTCAAATATCTTACCAATTTCATTTTGCACTGAGGCAGCACATTTTTTAATATGAGTATCATGGTCTGAAAATTCTGCTTTGTCTTGATTTCCCTTTACTAATTCATGATTGGGTCTATCTTTTGTCTTTTGTTCTTTGGCTAATGCTTTCTTTCCATCTGATTCTTCTTCAATGTAAAGAGTCTCCATTAACTCACCAGAAGAAACATTTTCCAAAGGGTTCATGGCTGATGGCTGTGATTGAAGTTGGACAGCTTTTAGAGTTCTGGGATCATTTACCTCTAAGTTATATACTGAACTTGTGGAGTTGTTTGGAATAACATTTGTATTGTCCATTTTCCTCGAATTGTGATTATCATTTTGCAGTTCAATAGTCTGAAACCGTCCAGACTCAGGGGCGGAGAGCTGGACAACATCTTCATATTTAGGTGGCTGCTCAGTGCCAAATATTGGGGAGAATGGAGTCAACTGTAAACTAGGCATATTACTGACCAATTCTGTTAAATCTAGGGCTTCATTATGTCCAGAGTGCACAAATTCAAAAGGTAACTTCTTCAGATAGGATGATAATCTGGTCATTACATTCATATAGACAGTTTCAGAGCTAGATATTGCATCGTGACCGTTTCCTTCATTGATGCTACCCCCTGACTTTTTCTTTATGCATTGTTTTATGATGTCTGTGCATTTTTTTAAATCCTCAGAACATTTCAGCAAAATATCTAAACACATTTTTATGTCGGTACCAGAAGAAAAGTTATCTAGTTTGTGTTTTTCTAAAATCTGAGTAACCAGGTCTTCCTCAGAGAAATTTTGGAGAAACATGGAAGTCAGGGTCAGATCAAGTGAGTTTCTATGAGACAACGATTTTTCCTCCATTGAGGAACTCCGGAGTAAACCAAAGGATGGGGCATTTCCATCATTGTTATAATGACCACAGAGCAAGTCAAAATCAACCGACCGCCTATTAAATGCATCCGACTTAACTTTCCTTCCCTTTTTATAAGCTGCATGGTTAGAGTTTTTGAGTTTTTCAAGGGAAAATTCTTTTATTTTTCCACTGGCAAAATTGATTGCTTCTCCTGCGATGTCCTTTAAGTTACAGGTGCTCTGGGTTGCAGACCCTTTCCTGATTCGGGGCACACCTGGGAGGGCATGATGAGCATAGTCACTTTCAGCTGAGGAAAGGCCGTTTTCCTGGGGTAGAAACACAGAGCCTGGGCTGCCGTCTTTGAACTGAGACACAGGGATGTGCAAGAGGTCTGCGCAAACACTATGATGTACTACAATGCAGTCAACTCCATGCGTGAAGGTGTGGCAGGTTCCAGTGCAATAATGTATAGCCTGCTCAAAACGCCGGTCTATCACCACACTGCTGTAGTGGTTCACAGTACTAACCACAAGTCTGTAAGTTGCTGCCATAATATCAAATCCACTTAGTGGTGGAATTTTCTAAAACTCCAGTTTCAAGTAAATTTTCCAAATTGCCACTTAAAAATATATGATGGCAGTATTCAGTGGATTCTTGCAAATATAATGCTTCTCCCACAAGGAAAACCATTCAAATATGAGGTTTTGTCAAAACACAGTAGTGGTTGCACATGTGTATTAGCAAGTCTAATAATTTACAGTAAAATATCAATTATGATTTTTAGTTTTATTTAGTAATGTCATGGCATTTCAGTATTATTTTTGTGGAAGAATATCATCACTTAGGTCTTCAGCAATTCTATAATGCAGAAATTTATTGTCATGAATTCGCATCCATAAATCTTAGTTCAGATTATAGCAGTATTGTGATAGCAGAGTTCTTCCAAAGGTTTAAGTGATCCATTTTTCTGTGACTGATAGAAAAACCTATAAAAAAACAAAAGAACAAGAATTAAAAGGGCATTTTCTCATAGTAAGGGAGCCTTTTATTTTCTCCTCCCTTGTATCATATGCCATCTAACGCCTCGATCCGCTTTCAAGCACTTCAACATTTTTTTCCATCCACCTACCATCTTATATTCTGTTACTCCTCTGTACCAACCTTTTGCTCCCATCAATGTCATTCTCCTAAAGAGACTGCCAACACATAATGCTCATTCTTGATTCTACAACTTCATCTACACTTGAAAAGCATTGTCCCATCATCTTTTTTTCCTGAGAGGAAGGACAGCCTTCATTATGGCACTTGATCCCATCCTCAGCTCTTGTCCCTTATAGATACTTCTTTCTCTCAATCGAACAGACAAAATTTAGTTACTCTCTTCTCAAAACAATGTTTTGTTTTTAAAATACTTTGTAGTTGCTATCCATTAAAATAAAAAGGGGGGTAGGTGCTATCAATTCATTCTGAGAACAAATATGAAGTGCCTACCATGTGCTAGGGACTGTTCTAAGCAGAGATTAAAACAAAGTCCCTATCCTTATGGAGCTCATAATCTAGTTAGAGAAAGAGAAACAACATTAAGTGAACAGATCGCAGATGGGGCTAGTGCTATGAAGAAAAATGAAGCAGGCTAAGGACTTAGAGAGATGTGAAGATGCTGTTTCATACAGAAGATCTCAGTGCCTTTCAATGAAGAGATGTAAAAGAGAGACAGCAGGTCAAGGAAGTGTTTTGAAGTAATATATCTCAGGCAGAGCAGTCATACGTGCAAAGGAGGTGGCAGCACATTTGATTTACTAGAAGGATGACAAGAAGTTAAAAAGTAGAGCTGAGAAAGCCAGGAAGCACAGTTGCAGGAGAGGAGGTCAGGAACAGAAGGTGGGAGAATGTAGCTGAAGCAGGAACTGCACACCCTTGAGATGAGATGAGTTTGACTTCTATTTTGAGTATGTTTGGAAACAACTGATGGACAACGAGCGGAGGAATGAGAGGTGTAAATGGATAATTTTGGCTGTTTTGTTCAGAGGGCACTTTGAAATTGCAAGACGAGAAGCAGGAAAACAAGTTTCAAGATACAATAAACTAGGTCAAGACTGGGTGGCTTAGCTGAGCAGCAGGGCAGACATATAAACAGTAGTTGCTGGATGTATTTTTTGAAAGTTTTATTGGCACACAATTTACATATCATACACTTCAATAGTTCAATCATATAAGGAAAAATTGTACAATCATTACCACATCAATTTTAGAACATCCTCCCCACACCTGGTTAAATCGCCTTTAAAATGAGTTGTGCGCAAACCATTAGTTCTAGTGCTCCCCCCTTTCCCTCCTTCATTTTTTTATTCCTACAATCCCCTATCGCCTGCTCCCCGACCCTGCATCCCCTACAAACCCCTGTATCCGTTATTATCACTATGCATCGACCCTTCTTGTGCATCAGAAATTGGGAAGCCCAACAGAAACATGCTGGATGTGTTTTGAAAGTCAAGTCAACATGATGAACAGAATGGAGGGCATTATTGAACAGAAAATCAAGGAAAATTCAGTAAGTTAAAAGGGCAATTTGTTAAAACACTAATGTAAGTGGTTTTGCATTAAAACAATTAAAAAAGTTATCCATTTAATATATGAGAAATGATATTTTATTGTTTTCATTTGTGTTTCCTTGGAGCTAGAAAATGTGTTTATTTTTGTCTATCTTGTTTTTTCTTTGGCGAATTGTCTACTCCTTTGCCCAGTTAGGTATTAGAGACTTGGTGAATCCAGAAATCAGTTAATTCATAGAAAACCTTTCCTTGAGTTGAACTCTTATATTACTTAAAATATATTTCCTGGCTGTTTAGATCTAATGATTACTCCGTGTTTGTTCCAGTAGTACACTGTTGTAATTATTGTTGTCTTACTTGGTTTTATTATCTGACATTCCCTCTGAACACCTCAATTATTATTATTTTTCTCTCTTCAAATATTCTTTGTCTTAAATGTAGCTATTGCAACAGAAAAACTGAGTTTTAATGCTATTTTAAAGAACTGATTAAAAATGTAGGTCTTTGAGCTGACATTTTCAACGTAAATGAACAGCAGAGCGCAGAAGCACGAATGCCAAACTAGAGAGAGCGCTACCACCGACCAATGAGAAGTCTAGAGTCTAACATGATTTGAGTTTTTTGAGTGAAAACTGCTTCCCTGATGTTTAGTCCAGACCTGGAGTTTCAAATTCTGTATTTTAAATCAGACCATGATTCAACTGACACCCAAGTGTCCAGCTGGAGACCAAGACAGGGAATCTAAACCAGCTATTCTCAGTGAGAGATGGAGTCTGATTTGGAACCAAAATACTGTCCTGTGGCTCTGAGTGAAAGTAAAGTGGCATGAGTTTGAATTCCAACTCTGTCTTTTACAGTCAGCTATATGACCTTATACAAGGTGGTTAACCATGTCATGCCTGCTTCACCTGTAAAACAGGTTATTAAGCATATCCATTTCAGAGCTTGAAGATATTATGTTGAGAGAAGTAAGTCAATCACAAAATGGTAAATATTGCATGATCTCATTTACATAAAAATATAAGAGCAGAAAATTTGTTTCTTTTTTTTAAATCGTTTTATTAGGGGTTCATACAACTCTTATCACAATCCATACATACATCAATTGTGTAAAGCACATTTGTACATTCATTGCCCTCATCATTCTTAAAACATTTGAAGAGCAGAAAATTTTAGAAGAGTAACAATTATGGCTTGACACAGTAGCTGTAACAATGCCCTCAAGCATAACAGTTCTGATGAGGGTGCAGGACCAGGCAGTGTTTCATTCTGCGGTACATAGGGTTGCTACCAGTCAAAACAGACTCAAACACACCTAACAACAATAATAACAATATTAGTGGTTACCAAGAATGAGAGGGTACAGGAGTGGTTATTGCGTATAGAGTACCGAATTTTGTTTTATACTGATGAGAAAACTGAATTAAAGGTAGGGTTGCATAACCAATTAATGAAATTGCTGTCAATAAATTGTACACCTAAAAATCACTGAATTGGAAAAATTTCTGTGATAGGTATATCTGTAATGAACAACAACAAAAACCTAGAGTAACAGCTGCAGCTGCTTATATATAACCAAACACCTTGGATTAGCTTCCAAGATTTGGTGGTTTGGTTTACGGGCGTGGTTTCAGGGGCAGCCCCGTTAGTTGCCCTAATAGTATGTTCTGCCTTCAAAGTTGTTGTATAGTGCCTAAGGTCTTACATCTTGCAAGTGACCACACAAGACACAAGAACTGCTCTCTCTTTGCCTGGAGCAACAGAAGAAGCAGAGTCAGGAGCAGGAGAGAGAGATGGAATGTGTGGCTATTTGTCTCTTCTGCAATCAGGCCATCAAAGATGGATGCCCAGCGACCAGTACTGACCTAGTGATGCATTATGCGCTTAGAAGTCCTCTCTATCTGGGATCAAGCTGACAGGACCAACTGGAAAGATCAGAGAGAAAGCATAGGGGCAGTGTCAGACAAGGTGGATAGAAACAGTGCACACTGAAAGAATGTACACTGAATTGTACATGTAGAAGGGGGTGAATGGCTATTGCTTTGCTATATATGCTTTCAACAACAAAAATTAAAACAAATTATTTCTAAAATCCCATGGGACTATATAAAGTATAAGCCATAAGATAAAGTATGGGCTTTATAATAACATATTACCATGGGTCCAATTGTAACCCATGTGCACATAAGTGCAAAACTTCAAACATCAGCATAATCAATGTGTTGATTCCAACTCACGGGGACTTTACAGGACAGAGTAGAACTGCCCCTGTGGGTTTCTGAGACTGTAAATCTTTT
>NW_022103913.1:11448905-11451178 GCF_000313985.2 Echinops telfairi
ACAACCCCTCGTCCAACACTTTGATTTTTTGAACTGGGCTATCTTTGAGGGTGTTAGGTGGTATCTCATTGTTGTTTGAGACTGTAAATCTTTGAGGGGGTAGAAAGCCTCATCTTTCTCCCATTGGTCATTTTAAAACTGCTAACCTTGTACTGAATCACTACGCCACCATGGCTCCTACACAAACGCAAGAGGCTAATGACAGGAGAAGCCATGTGTGTGCAGTAAGGAATATATGGGAACTATATACCTTTTCTGTAAACCTCAGACTGCTCTAAAAGATAAAATCTGTTAATAAAAATGTCTGAATCACAGAGAATACTTAATGTTAGCTATTGTTACTATAATTCATCAAGCAAAATCGTGTGAATCACAATGGTCCAATCTGAAACCATTCATGAGGGTGGTGCAGGGCTGGGTACTTTTGTTTTCTTGAGCATGTGATCATCATGAGTCGGGTAGCACCTAGCAACAACAACATACTTGCAACATCACTGTAGGAGGGCCCACTTCTTTAGAGCAATGACACTTTTTACATTGTTGCTACTTTGACAGATGAAAAATGCAAGTGCACTGTTTTAGTCTGCATTTTCCTGATGTTAGTAGGCTTGAACAGCTTATCATTGACCTACTAGGCATTATGTCCCTGTTCATTTATGAAATGCTTTTCTTCATGACCTTTAGTCTGTTTAGAAATGTATATATCTAGTTTTGAAAGACTCAATTAAAAAAAAAGATTCAGTGAGGTGTTAGGTGAACAAAAAGGTGGGGAAGAATACCCTAGCCAGAGGGAAAATATGACAGTGCTTCAAAAAGTTCATGGACATTTTCATTATCTTTCAATTTCATTATTACATGAACTTTCTAAAGCCCTTCATACATATGAAGGCTCCAAGGAATACCATGGCATGCTGAGCTCAGCGCTCCAGAGAGCTCCAGCTGGTTTCTCTGGATGAAGTGCACAGACAAGCGGGAGGAGAGGAAAAGAGAAAGTGTCAGGGGCTCGGCCATGAAGTGCCTGGTGTGCTAAAGACTCTGAACTTAGTCTAAAAGTCTGTGTTTACCATAGTTGTTAGAACAAAGGAGTAACATGAAGAGATTCACAAAGTTCACTCCAACATCTGAGTGGAAGCCAGATAGAGAGGAATCAGACTGGAGGCATTAACATTATTCAGACATTGGTGAGCATCTGTGAGGCTACAAACCACGCAGGCTGAAGGAGTAACAAAGAGAAGGGCATGGTTTAGACAGCCAGGGAGGAAGAACCCATAGAGTAGGGGGAGGGCAAAGTGAGAGGGAAGAATCTAGGTTTTCTGATTGGGGAAGGTAGCATTGCTACTCCCTAAGACAGGAGAAACAGGTTTTGGGGGATGGTCATAGTAGAGAATAAAGAGTTTTGTTCTGAATATGGTTTGAGAAGGGACTGTAGAACATCCAAGTGGTGATGACTGGATGAAATTTGAATATAAAAATCTGGAGATCCAGAGAAAGGTCTGGGTTGGGATGCCTGCCGCTCTGAGGTTATTCAGGGTGAGTGTATAAAGTGAGAGGAGCACAGGGCTGAAGATAAGAGTTGGGGAACTAACATTTCCGGGTTAAACAGAGGAACAGAACTCTTACATTGTGTCACAGAGATAACCAGAAAACTAAGAGAAAGCAATTTCACAGAGGCTGAAGGAAAGACTTTTGAAATGGAGGTTGCTTAAGTAGGATAGGTAGAGAGTGAGAGAAATAAAAAAAGCTACCCACTGGATTTATCAATGTCCACAGCCAGTGCAAGCTCAATAACTGAGCGTCAAAGATGTGGTGTAAGTAGACTAGCTTTTCCAGCTACATAATCTGTCAGCTTGCGAAGTGGTGGAGTCTAGCCTGTCAATTAGGTCACAGCCCATGAGGTCTCTGTGCGGGCACAGCCTCCTGAGGATTATGGGAACTCCTGTCTTTCTCTCTAGAGGTGAGACACACATGTGCTCGTGAGCTCTCTCTCTGTGCGAGATATTCCTGTTGACAAGCCACAAGAAGCTATGCTGATGGCAGCCAGGGCCTAGAAGTTGGAGGAGCCACGTGGAGACCCATGCCAGTACTAAGATGCTTCCACTGTCACTGGATCCATAAGACTTTACACCCACTGGCTTGTGATCTTCCTGCACTGTGTTTGGGTTAGTTTGAAGAGGAATTTACAGACTGGTATCAGATATGTGGGCTAATATTGGACTTATAGACTTGATCTGGACAGGGCTAGGATGTTTTCTCAATACACAATTGTGCTTTTT
>NW_022103913.1:11452096-11462652 GCF_000313985.2 Echinops telfairi
TGATATGTTGTTACATGTGGGCTTTGTTGCTTCTGAACTAGAGGGCTGCTTGTTTACCTTCAAGCTTTTAAGACCCCAGACACTATATCTTTTGATAGCCAGGCACCATCAGCTTTAATTGTGCTTTTTTTATAAAGCTCTTTCTTACACACAAGTGTCTATGAATTTGTTTCTCTAGTCTACCTGAGCTAACACAAGTTGATTCTGACTCAAGGCTAGTGGAGACCTCGTGTGCTATAACTGTGCTCCACTGGGTTTTCAGTGACTGATCATTCAGAAGTAGATCACCAGGCCTTTCTTGTGAAGCGCTGTGGGGAGACTGGGATAGTCAGCAGTCAAGCACTTAACCTATTTGTGCCACCCAAGGACTCTTAAGGAAAGTATTGCTGTAAATGATGGCCAGAAGAGAATGGCCCTAAGGAGGTAGGAGTCAAAGTCCTGGTTAAGGATTTAACCTCAACCAGGAGTGGAAACGTTCCCAGCAGAGAAAGGAGGAAAGACACTAATGGGATGTGTACATGAGATAAGCACTCCCAGGAGAAGCATGAAGTGATATGATTAGATAGTGCTGAGAGGAAAGGTGGGAAAAGTCTTTGAGCAGTTTACTTCACATGTCCTCCTAGGATGACACCTACTTGTGCAATAAGCTTTGAGTCTTAATTGTTCAGAAAGCCAGTGAATTTTCCATTGGATATGTGTGCCGATTGAAACAGAGCATGTGAGATGTAAAAGGCCTAATTTTTAACCAGGTGTATTTTATTTATTTATTTATTTATCTATTTTTTGCCAGGTATGTTTTAAAGGTTGACAAAGACAAAATTGCCTCTGCTAACTTTAGGCAAAAGAAATGTAAAGGAAAAAATTCCCTGAAAACTTCCATAAGACGGCACTATTTAACTTAAAAAAAAAAAAGTCTGGAGAAAGTTCTAAGTCCAGGATGACATGAATTTCTACTCTAAAACACATTTTTTGTTGTTGACATTTTAGCATCACTGAAATGGTAATACATCTTATAGTCCCTAGTGGCCAAGCAGAATTCTGATGTGTTTGTCATAATGAAGAGAGAAGCAACACAAACTGATCCTTGGGATATTGTGGTGCATTTTTAAATGTTTGTATTTATTCCAGCTCATGTCTTGGGGCATGGTGCCTGCTGCTTTTGTCTCTCCTGTTTCCCTCAACCCTGCAAAAGCATTAGAATCTGTTTTCTCAAATTCTGGCCAACTAATTAACAATCAACTTCAATGCTCACTCAAACAATATTTGCTGAGCATTTAATATCATTTCTACTTTAAGCAGATTACGATTACTCTAAATTTTTCCAGTGTATTTCCTGTTGTTTCTCCATGGTAACTGCTATCTGGCAAATACCAGATGAACTGATTACTTTTTTGTGAAACAAAGGTATAGAGGTGGCAGACAAAAAGACTTAGCAAGAAGAGGAACTGTGTGCTTGGAGAATTATAAGGAATTTGGTATTGCTGAAGCTGACAATGTTGGGTATGCTCCCCCACTATCTTGAACCCAACTCTACCTTACAAATCCGGCTAGACCAAAGCAATGTACACTGGTACAGATAAGAGCTCACAACACAGGGAATCCAGGACAGATAAACCCCTCAGGACCAATAATGAGAGTAGCAACACCAGGAGGGTAAGGGGCACGTAGGAAAGAAAGGGGAACCAATCACAATGATCTACATATAAACCACCCCCCACAAGGGGACAGACAGAAAAATGGGTGAAGAAAGACAGCGGTTGGTGTAAGACATGAAAAAAATTTTTTTAATAAATTATCAAGGGTTCATGAGGGAGGGAAGGTGGGAACGGGAGGAAATGAGCTGATACTAAGGGCTCAAGTAGAAAGAAAATGTTTTGAAAATGATGATAGCAACATATGTACAAATGTGCTTGACACAATAGATATATGGATTTTGATAACAGCTGTAAGAGCCCCCAATAAAATGATTTAAAAAACAAAAAAGTTGGGTATGAGTTTTGCAGTTTGAAGGTAGTAAAGAGCTTTTCTGCCTCTTCCCCTTTGAAGTTCCCCCTAAAGAATGAGAAGCAGCAACAGGTTTTGTTAGGTAGCTAGCATAGGGACGGGGCGTCCATCACGGATGCTCAGAGGTTCGAGCTTCTGGCCAGGAAGGGGTGGTACACCTAGGTGAGCGTTACACCTGGATTGGCCCATCTAAGCCAGGTGAATTTGATTCAGCCAATAGGGTCGACCAGTATTGGCACACTCTTTCCCAGCGGCTGCTACACAATGTACCAAGCTGGGCTGCGGTCCAGAACAGTCAGGCTGCAGTCCCACAACTGTGCCGCGGACTCTGTCTGGCTTGTGTTCCACTTACTGTAGAACCTGAAACTGCTACTATTCTCTATAAACTCACTGGGATTAGAAAACCAGGTTTCGGTGTGAATTCTTTCTCACACGGAGCCAAGGACTGAGGCATATCTCTCCCCCGAAAGATCTAACATAATTTGGTGCCGTGAGTCGGATATATATAAGATAAGCCGGCTCCAGATACTTTCGTGGTGAGCACCCTCACATCCTGGTCTTAGGGGTTTTGGGCACCTTTTGGACTCTTTTTCACTTCTCCACCCTCGGGAGACGGTGCATAGCTGGAAAGGAAGCCAGGCTGAACTCCTCCCGCAACACGGTGGAGGTGGATGGCTCCCCGAAACGACTCATGGGGACACTCGTAATGTATTGTCGCAGCCCCATCCTTTTGTGTCCACCTTTTCACCTGCTCTTCCTGGTATACGGAATTTTACGGCTGCCTTTCTGTGCCTGCTTCCCAGGAACTTGCATGCCTTCCCCAGTCTGGATTTCTGGGAGGGTGCTGGGACACTGTTCCCTGCAGGGTGGGAGGATTTCGATTCCCAAAGCCTTTTTGAGGCTCAGCGGTCTGCTTTGTGCTTCCGCCAGCTAGATGGCTGGGTGCGCCCGCATAAAACCTGTTGGTTCTGCAGGACTCTGGCTCTGGTGGCTGGCCCCATGCTGACTTTTGCCTAGGCTGCAAGCTGCGTCTGCCATTTTCCCAACCACGTGACTCTCCGTTCCCTGGCAGGATGATGCCACCGGGTGTGGGTGTCTGCCATTTTGGCTGCGGGGCAACAGAGCACGTGACTCTGGCCAAGATAGCACCCACCGCTCCAAACACATGGAGGGGTAGTGCCGAGGTAGTTGGTCGCTTAGGTCCGGGAGTTATCCCTGCCTAGTCCCGGGAACCAAATGTTTCCATTTCCCCTCCATTCCCTTTAGCTTTCTCCTGATTTTTTCAAACAAACTGCTTTAGTGTTCTACTAGTGTGGGTTTGTTCCTTGCTACCAGCTAGTTTTCCATTGCCCAGGCCTAGGCCAAAGACATTCAGAAGCCTAGCCTGAGTAACTGTTAACTTTCGCCTTTCAGTCATGCTGCTTCCGGCACTTTTGGGGACAGCTCCATTGCCAAGATGTTCCAGCCAGAAATTCCAATTTCCCTAAAGGTTCCCCAAGCTGCCAGATAGACATCCCTTCCTTTCAGAGATTTGAGAGTCTGCTCCTGTCGGCAGGCATTTTTGACGGCCATGGGGCCACACTAAGCAGTGGCCCTCCTAGCTTGTGGTCTAACAATGGTCGGAGCTAACATCGGCTGCAGCGACTGGTCTTTGACTCCTTCCCTCAGGTGGGGGCACCTGCCTGAGGCCTCAGATTCACGGCACCCCAGAGGTGCACGCTGAAGCTGCGGTTACTGACCTTGAGGCATCAAGCTCTCAATAGCCTCCTTGTTTTGTGTTTTCTAGATGATACTTAGCAGCTCGATACCCAGGAATTGCCCCCTCAGATATACCCTGTGTAATTGGGACAGACTTGATCAGAGAGGTTGGACAGAGAAGCTGATTTCGTTTTGCAACTCTACTTGGCCACAATATCTTTTAGAGAAAGGAGAATCATGGCCAGCCAATGGTACACTTTCCCTTCCAACCCTGACCCGGCTAGAACATTTTTGTGGAACGATGGGGAAGTGGGCAGAGATCCCATATGTTAGGGCATTTTTCCTTTTGAGGAGCAGTAAAGACCTTTGTTCCCAGCGCACCCAGGATTCCCTAAGGGACCCTGGATTTAGGGGCAACGATTCCCCTAGCCCTAAAACAGCCATGAACATTCTACCCGTAGTAGAAGCAGCAGTGGAATTTGTTCCCCAGGCAATTTACTAGCCTTTACTCTAATTGAACTCAGGCAAATTAAAAATGACTTAGGCAGTTATGCTAACAAACCTGCACAGTACATAGAACACTTCCAGCACCTCACCCTAGCCTATGATTTAACCTGGAAGGATGTAATGGTCATACTGGGACAGACTATGAGAGTCTTTGAGAAAGAACGAGTGCTCAAAGGTGCTAGGAAGTTTGCAGAGGAGTTACATGTGATGAATGAAAAGTACCCTGTAGGGGAAACAGCTGTACCTTTAACTGACCCTGCTTGGAATCACAGTGAGCCTCAGGACAAGTGGGCATGGGAATATTTCCTGGTGTGCATCACAAATGGACTAAAGTCAGGTAGGCAAAAGGCCATTAATCATGCCTAAGTGACAGCGACTCACCAGGGACTTACAGAGTCTCCTGTAAGCTTTTTAGTGTGGCTAAAGGAGGCCCTGAAGAATCATACTGCAATAGATATAGAATCCTATGAGGGGCAAGTCTTAATCAGGGATAAGTTTCTCATACAAGCTGCACCGAACATTCGTAAGAAGCTCCAAAAACTAGTGCAGAAATTTGAAGGAGCTACCCTAGAGAAGATGGTTGCTTGTGCTAATATAGCCTTTTACAACAGGGAGCAGGAAGGGGAGGTTCGGGCCTGGGAGAAGGAGAGAAGGGACATCCAGCATGCCCAGGTATTGGCTGCACTTAATAAGTGACGCCTGTCGAATGCCTCCCAGGTTTCTCAGACCTTTGAACCATTTACCAACTGCTACATTTGACGGTGACTGGTCATTGGGCTAGGAACTGCCCTAACCGGAACAAGCCTCACGAACACCATGTTTCCATTGCAAGCCACTGGGCTAGCCTCTTTCCTAAGACCAAAAACCTGGAGGAAGGGTGCCCACAGGGCAATGTGCAGCTGATAACAGAGGAGGATGGAAGGAGTCCGGTCCAGATGGCCCAGCAGCAAGAGATAACTGATACTGGTCTGGAGCCTAGGGTGAACACTGATGTGGCAGGTAGGTCAGTAAATTTCCTTTTAGATACTGGGGCCACTTATTCTGTCCTTACCTCCTTCCCTGGACTCCTGGCACCCCGCACCTGCTCCATCCAGGGAGTGTCAGGAAAACCTGTAATTAAAAATTTTACTGAACCTCTCAGATACCTATGAGATAACTTCTATTTTTCTCATAGCTTCCTAGTAATCCCTGAATGTCCAGTTCCTCTCCTAGGCCGAGATATACTGCCCAAACTACACACCTGTGTAGTCATAGGGCCTCATCCTCATCTCTCTACAGAAGGGGTCCTCAAACTTTTTTAACAGGGGACCAGTTCACTGTCCCTCAGACCTGTTGGAGGGCCGGACTATAGTTTAAAAAAAAACAAAAAACTATGAACAAATTCCTATGCACACTGCACATATCTTATTTTGAAGTTAAAAAACCAAATGGGTCAAAAACACCCGGCGGGCTGAATAAATGTCCTCAGTGGGCTGCATGTGGCCTGCAGGCTGTAGTTTGAAGATGCCTGTCCTACAGCTTTCCAAATGCTTCTCACAGTGGAGGAGCCACAGATTCCCCCACAGGAACTGTGGAAACAAGCCATAACCCCTGAAGTTTGGGACACAAGAGTCTCCTGCAAAGCGAAGTATGCTACCCCTGTAAAGACTTTCCTGAAAGATCCTACCCAGTTTCCCCATCAGTGACAGAATCCTTTGAAGCCTGAGGCCATCAAAGGGTTACAACCCCTTATTAGTAAGTTCCTCCAACACGGACTTTTGGTCCCTGTTAACTCGCCCTGAAACACCCCCATATTACCAGTTAAAAAGAAAGATTGGGGGGGAAAAAAAAGAAAGATGGGTCTTATCAGCTGGTCCAAGGCCTCAGGATAATAAATAAAGCAGTGATCCCACTGCACCCAGTAGTGCCAAACCCCTGTACCCTCCTAGGGAAAATTGTGAATGCTTTTACCCCTGTTCCTGTGTTTAAATTGAATCAACACTCATGCTTGTTAGTCCTAAGATTTTTATTTATTTCCTGTGACACTAACCTAACTTTAAGGGCACTGCCATCTCACAATCTTACCCTTGCCTCACTTAAACTGTTCACCTGTTTGTCTGTTTTTCCTAAAGTTCTCAGGTTACCAAGGCCTCTGAATCAAGTGTGCCAGCTCCAGGACCATCTCCTGGACCACCTCAACCTATCCATCCTGGGCCCTGAATGGACAACCCCTTCCAACAGAGTAGGAAGGGTATGTACCCCAAACCCCACTTCGCCCCTTTTGTCAGCAGGAAGTAGCTAGAGATGTCGTCACCCAGTACCCCAAAGATTTGGGTCCATATCTCTTCAGAGGGGAAATGTTAGGTAGCTAGCATAGGGCCTGGGACGTCCATTATGCATGCTCAGAGGTTCGAGCTTCTGGCCAGGAAGGGGTGGTACACCTAGGTGGGCGTTACACCTAGATTGGCCCATCTAAGCCAGGTGAATTTGATTCAGCCAATAGGGTCAAGCAGTATTGTTGACCTAACAGGGCCCCTGAAAAACCAGAAGTTTTGCTCTGGCACACTCTTTCCCAGCAGCTGCTACACAATGTAATAAGCTGGGCTGCAGTCTGGAGTGGCCAGGCTGCAGGCCCACAACTGTGCTGCGGATTCTGTCTGGCTTGTGTTCCATTTACTGTGGAACCTGAAGCTGCTACTATTCTCTATAAACTCACTGAGATCACAAACCAGGCTTCGGTGTGAATTCTTTCTCTCGCGGAGCCAAGGACCAAGGTACATCTTTCCCCCGAGAGATCTAACAGTATGTAAACAGCATCTTCAAAGAACCTAGAAGATATCTGGAGCCCCAAATCACTAGAGTTGAAGACAGAAACCAGAAGAAGATAAAAGACTTAGCAGAACAGAAGAGGAAGGGAGACCGATGGCAAGCATGTCAACTCACCCTGCAGAACCCAGAGCCTGGTGTGGAGGTAGCAAGGACCACACCACAGGGGGAAGGGCAGAGGACTGATACAGGGAGATGGCTGAAGGTTTAAAAAGGACAGTTATACTTCGTCAGAAGACAGGAAATGTGATGGGTGAAAAAAACTGAACCAGAAAAACACCAACCCCAACACATATGAAATAAGTAAGGCATACTAAAGGACTGGAAATATTGAGGGAAAAGCCAACATACTGAATAATGAGGCTATCAGCTTCCTTTTCCCAGCCCAAGTCTAAGCTGCCAGAAATCCTGCCTCCACTTTTCTGGAGAAATATAAACTCATGAAGCCACGCCGTCACCTTACAGTGAGGCCCACTAATTGACACATGTTGCCCACAGTTTCTCCTCAAGTCCTTCGTTCACATACAATAAAAATGCATGTTTCATCAATGTTATTAAATATTGTACTGGAAGTTCTAGCCAAAAGGATTAGGCAACAACAGGAAAGAAAGGTATCCAAATCAGAAAGGGAGAAAGTAAAACTACTCACAGTCAGAGATGGCATGAGTTCTGGTGTACAAAGTCAACACACAAATTTCATTTACAAGAACACAAAGGCATAAAATCTCTAGAAATAAATGTAACTGAAAACTATAAAACATTACTGAAAGAAATGATGACCTGTTGTGTTTATGGCTGTTTTAAGCCAGGTTGACTGGAGAAACAAATACAAGGACACTCATTTATGTGTAAGAGAGAGCTTTGTATCAAGAAGTCATTATCTACAATGACAGTGAATGCATGGCTGCCATCGGTGTGGCTCACAGTGGCGAGCCAACAGGAAGGTGAAGCAGAGAGCATGTGTAGCTACCTCCAGGAAGAAAGAGAAGAGACATGCCTCAGATAACATTTATCTCATTCGCCCTCCAATCAAGCTGCGACCTGACTGATAGGCTAAACTTTGCCCACCTGTTCCTACAGGAGTCATGTTGGCACAGAAAACCTAACTATCACAATGGACTAGACTTGCAGCAGTTCTCAACCTGTGGGTCACGACCCCTTTGGGGGTCAAATGACCTTTTCACAGGGGTTGCCCAATTCATAACAGTAGCAAAATTACAGTTATGAAGTAGTAATGAAAATAATTTTATGGTTGGGGGAACAACATGAGGAACTGTATTAAAGGGTGGCAGCATTAGGAAGGTTGAGAACCACTGGACTAGAGGGTTTAAATGTTAAGTCATAAAAGATGTCATTATTAACCACAGCAACCTGTAAACAACTCAATATAAAAATTCAACTGTTTTTTTTTTTTAAAGAAACAGAAAAATTTGATCCTCACTTAGAAGGAACAAGGGGCACTAAATAGAACAACCTCAAAGGACATAGTAAGAAGACTCATATTTCTTGCTTTTTCTTTTTTTTTTTTAAGTGTACTATAAAGCTTAAGTAGTGCTTCCTAAAGTGGGCAATACTGCCTACTGGCCCAATCCAGGCGGAGCTGCAAAAGCAGATCCCTATACTTTATCCTAGATTATGAGTGACAATACCCAAGATTTTAATTGTCACGGGAGCACTGAGTAGCTTTTTTTCTGGAAAGGGGGTGGGGTAAGCAAAATAAGATTGGGAATCTACGAGTTTCAACAATCAAACTGTGGCACTTAGTGTTATTAGGGTCTAATACCTGTATATATTCAAAGTGCACAATTTGGTTAATATAAACAGTTGCATATATGGTGAGTTTACTGCTACCATAGAGAGATCATGCTTATCACCCCTAAAGGAAGGATTCTCTTGACCTTAGCAGCAGACATCTTCCATAGCCCCCAATCCACTAACCTACTGCTAACGACTCAATGACCAAATAGGAAAGCAAGGTTACATAACTGTAAATTGTTACTAAAGCAGATGACCATATTTTCTCTAGCAGAGCCATTTTGGGTTAGCAGATAAATGTCTTGACAGTTTTAATACCAGGGCTCCTTCCTACGGCAATCACTGAATTTCAAATAGATTGAATCATACGTGCACTATTTTTACTGGCTTTAAAAAAAATGAATATAATGATCCTGATACTCATTTGTTGTTCTATTGATCAACACTTTGTGTTTTAGCTATCCAGTAGTTTTCCTTTGGGGCAGTGGTGGCTTAGTAGTAGCATTCTCGCCTTCCAGTGCACCTCATGCACAGCCGTCACCCATCTGTCAGAAGGGGCTGTGTGTTCCTACGATGCTGAACCAGTTTCAGTGGAGTTCAAAGTAAGACAGACTAGGCAGAAAAGACTTGAAACCAATTTCAACTTATTCTGCCATGGCCAAGGAAGTAAAACAGGTACAGACCTGATTTTTCACAATCTGGGCACTTCATTATGGTAACGATGGGAAAAGTTACAGGTCAAAGCCTCAGTTAGAAAACTCAGAAAAGGCTTGGTGAGCCCTTTGAAGAACCTGATGCATGAGACGTTGATTATTAGCAGAACTGTGAGAGCCGCACCTCTTCGCTGCTGCACCGTGGGGTGCCATCTTTGAGGGAGGTGCTGGTTTTATGAGCAGGGCAGGAAGGTTTCAGCCCAAACTTCATTTATGTTTGTGCAAATTTACCCTTACTGTGAAACTATTGAACCAACACTACTCGCAATAAAATTTTCAACCACAATTACCTTCACTTTCTCCACATGCATCTTTTAAATCATTGAAAAGGTTTCCATTCTTTTCCTATGCTAAAGTAAGACTAAACAAGAACCATATGCACCTGTTCCTGACATTGATATTCTTAAAAGACACAAGAATGGCTCTCATTCATAACCCGAGGACTGCCTATAATCACTTTTTCTTTTATTGTTAATGTATTAATATATTTGCATCCTGTCTTAACAGAATCTTTGCTATCCCAAGTTCATGAAGATTTTTCTCGAGGTTCTGTTTTTTAGGGGTTTTTTTTGTAGTTTTATGCTCAGATTTATGGATGATATGTTATGAAAGTGAGTTTGAAGATCATCCAGTACCATCTGCTGAAAAGACTATCCTGCTGCCGTTGAATTACATTGGTGCCTCTGTTGAAAACCAGGTGACCATACATACAAGCTTATTTCTGGACTCTCTATTCTTTTTTTTAAATAATCATTTTATTAGGGGCTCATACAACTCATCACAATCTGTACATACGTCATTTGTGTCCAGCACTTTAGTACGTATGTTGACTTCATCAATCTTACGACACCCACTTTCCACTTGAGCCCCCTGGTGTCAGCTCATTTTTCTCCCTCCCTCCCCCCTTCCCCCTCAAATTTATAATTTATTATTATTTTATCATATCTTACCTCATCCCACGCCTCCCTCACCCACTTCTCCGCTGTCCGTCTCCCAGGGAGGAGGCCACATGTAGACCTTGTCCTCTGTTCCCCCTTTCTCCCTCTCCTTCCCTCCACCCTCCCGCCATCGCCA
>NW_022103913.1:11463597-11483020 GCF_000313985.2 Echinops telfairi
AGAAACAACAAAACCCACATGGAAGAAGCACACCAGCCTGTAAGATGACAAGGTGGCGAAAGGGTCAGGTATCAGGCATCAAAGACCGAAAAAAAAAATCGTAACATTGTGAATGAGGGGGAGTGCAGAGTGGGGACTCAGAGCCCATCTGGTGGACTCTCTATTCTTATGCCTAGATATATGCCAATATTATTCTGTCTTTAATTAGTGTAGCTTTAAACTGTTGTAGCTTTGATACAGTCATAATACAGTAATATAAATCCCCAATCCTTTTTAGAATTGTTTTGGCTATTCCAGGTTGTTCACATTTCCATCACAGTACTGGAATCAACTTATCAATGTTCATAAAGAAAGTCTGCTGGGAAACGGATTAGAATTTCATTGCCTCTCACTCTCCATTTGGTGGCAGTAGAAATGCTAAAAATACGAAGTCTCCAATCCATGAACACTGTATCAATATACATTGCTCCATTTATATCTTCCTTAATTTCTTTCAGTGAAGCACTGATGGCGTAGTGGGATACATACTGGGCTACAAACCATGAGGTCATCAGTTGGAAAGGATCAGCCACTCTGAGGGAGAAAGATGAGGCTTTCGACTCTCTTAAAAAGTTATAGCTGCGGAAAGCCACAGGGGCAGTTCATCTCTGTTCTATAGGGTCACTATGAGTCGGAATCAACTTTATGGCAGTGAGTTTGATTTGGTTTTATATTTCTTTCATAAAGGTTTTGTACATCTTCCATTAAATATATTTCCATGTTCATAAATATTCTTGGTGCTAATATAAATAGCATTGTTTTATTTTAATATCATTTTCCACGTCGTCTTGCTGTATACAGTTAACTTTATAAAGACCTATAACTTACCCTCTTCTTTTTTATTTTTGTAAGTTTTATCTTTTTTCCGCAGTCAATTTAAAATCCTCTTGTTTCAGGCTTTTTTTCTTCTTTTAAAAAAAATCATTTTATTGGGGCTCATACAACTCATCACAATCCATATATACATCAATGGTGTAAAGCACACTTATACATTTGTTGCCCTTTACCCACTTCTTAAATTCACTTATTTACCCTTAATAGCTTTTTTTTATTACATAGAAATTCCTTAGAACAATTGTATCATCTAAGAATATAGTTTTACTTTTTCTTTTCCTGCAATGGCTAGGATTTTTTTTTCTTTTCCTGATTCATTGTTATGTCTTTGGGATCTAGCATAGAGCTTGGTATTCTCTCCATAAATATCTGTTGAACAAATGGTCTGTTGTAAGAATAATTATACCTTCTGGAAAACATGTTGATCCCACCAAAAGTGATCACCTGTTTGTGTGACTAAGAAGACCATCACTGTTCTATGTATTTATCTTATTATTCTCTGGCAGGAATAGAAATTCTATCTGAATATGTATATATCAATGATGTGGCCTCAATAAACATAAAGCAACATCTGACAGACCCATAAGGAGAAATTAACACATTAACCATTGTAGGGGAAGGTTTTACCACAACCCTCTTCATTCTTGCTTTTCAACACTTTCAAAAGGTCTTGGGCTGCAGATTTACTCTATGCAATGCATTGTTTGATCTCAATTGCTGCTTTCATGAGCATTGATCATGGATCCATGCAAGACAATCTCTTTGACAAATTCAATCTTTTCTCCATCATCATTTATCATGATGTTACCGACTGGTCTAGTTGTGAGGATTTCGGTTTTATTTTCATTCAGCTGTAATCCATACTGAAGGCTGTGATCCTTATCTTCATCAGCAAGAACTTCAAGTCCTTCTCACATTCAGGAAGCAAGACTGTCATTTGCATACCATGCGGGTTAGTAAACCTTCACTCCTGATGCTGGTCTTCATATTTGTTCAGCATAGATTGAGCTGCATCTTCTCACCAAACTTATTCACTTTTCTTTTTTTTTATACAGACCAAAATCTTAGCATAGTTAATAATGCACAAGTAAACATCTTTCTGGCATTCTCTGCTTTCAGCCAATATCCATGTAACATCAGCAATGATATCCCTTGTTCCACGCTCTCTTCTGTGTCCAGCCTGAATCCCTGTGCTCAGCTCCCTGCCAATGTAGTGCTGCAACCATTTTGGGGTGAGCTACAGCAGAATTTTACTTCTATGTGACATTAATAATATTGCTCAATAATTTGAGCATTCTGTTGGATCACCTTTCTTTGGAATGGGTACAAATATGGATCTCTTCTAGTCAGCTGGCCACATAGCTGGCCAAATTTCCTGGCATAGACAAGTGAGTGTTTCCAGTGCGTCATCAGCTTATTGAAATATTTCCATTGATATTCCATCAATTCCTGGAAGCTCGTTTCTGGCTAATGCTTTCAGTGCAGCTTGACTGGCTAGGATTTTCAAATTAACACTGAATAAAAATGGTGAAATCAGAAGTCCTTACCTTGCAGCTGATCTTAGGGGAAAAGTATTCAATTTTTCAACTTTAAGTATAAGTGCAGCTGTAGGTATTTTTGTAGATTCCCCTTCATTAGACTGAAAAAGTACTTTTCTATTTCTAGGCTGTTGCAACTTAAAAAAAAAAACCCATACAGGTGTGCTTAATTTTGTCAAATATATTTTAGTATTTACTGAGATGATACATAATTTTTATCCTTTATTCAGTTAATGTGGAAGAGTGGTGAGAAAGCTAAAACTCATGCTAGGCAAGACTTAGTGTTTTAAACAAATGGCTGGGGAATTGGTATTACCATATATACTCATGTATAAGCTGAGTTCTTCAGCACATTTTTAATGCAGTTTTTGTGGGAAAATTAGGTGCCTCGACTGATACGTGGGTTGGCTTATATGGTATATACAGTTAGAGATCTGGAGAACTACCAAATAAAAGGCTAAATTGCTAAGAAAAAGGGGTGACCATACTGATCTTGACAGAGTAAGCATGTATGCTCTGTGAAATTAATATTTTGTTAAAAGCTATTTAACATTATTTGATAGACTTTAATATGAAAATATGTCTCATGATAAAAATATTTAAAATTAAAAATGAATTCTAGGAGTTGTGGAGATGAGGCTGGGACTATTATTAATCGGGTAAGACTGGAAGGTGGTGCCAGGGAGAGAAACTCAGCTTCAGGCACAGGTACAGGCAGTCCCTGGGTTCTGAATATTTGACTTATGGACAACTCCTTCTTGCCCTTTAAGAGGGCTTCAAACCAATTCTTGGTTTGTCTTGACCAACAGAGAAAAATAGGAATAGACCTGAACTTTCACAATTTGGGTGACGATTCCTCAGGTGAGTGGAATGTCAGACTTAGAGGAGCACAAAAACCCTCTCAGGACGAGTCTGGGTTCCTGGCAGCATTGTGGAAAGCCATACACATTCAAAGCTGTGTGGCCAACAGCCATCTCTGAGTGGGGTACTAGTGTTTCACCAGTTTGATATCCTGCTTAATATTATATAAATTTGCTCTCACAAAATGACTGAACCAGTCCCTACTTGCAACAAATTCTTATCACAATCACCTTCACTTCTTGCATATGGTAGCTTTTAAATCACGGAAAATGCTTTGAGCCTTGCTTACACTAAAACCTCCCAGAAACTTACTGCCATAGAGATTCTACCTCATAGTAACCCTATATAGCGTTTCCAAGGCTTTGAAAATCCTTATGGGAGCAGATAGGCTTATTTTTCTCCCAAGGAAGACCTGGTGGGTTTGAACCACCAAATATGCAGTGAGCAGTCCAACACCTACCCAACAGCATCACTACAGTTCCCTCCCCCTCTTTTTTTTTTAACTAAAGGAAGGTTAAATAAGAACCACATACACTGCTTCCAACTGATAAAGTCTTATAGATAGGAAGGGAATACTTTGTAATCTGGAGACTATGTTCAGAAGATTCCTCATGTAGCTAGATATACTAGGCAGCATAAAGATAGCGGCCCAAGATAAAGGTTTAGGAGTAAGCATCAAATAAAGGTTTGAAAGTCACAAGAATGGATGAGGCTGAGCAGGTATAGGGAAAGAAAAGGGTCAAGGAACATACTCTATCGAAGGCTGTATGTATGGGGCAAGAATGCAAGGAAGGAAACAGAATGAATTTTCAAAGCCAGGAGGACAAGTCAAATATACAGCAAATATACAGAAATCTAGGGACAGGGGGGTTAAATCCGAAGTGCTAAATCCCAAAGATTTTGTGTACCAACAAATATCAGAGATATACTTTGCTTTTGCAGCTCACTCTCCCTAATGTTATGGAGAAATTTGGTTAATAAAACCTTAAGCAACATTAATCATGGAAAATAGAGAACAGAATTACACATATTTTTTAATGTTGCTATTTATTTATTCCATTTCAGGAAACATCTGGAACAGAGAGGATGAGTTAAAGAACTTCCACTGTTTATCTCATCTGGTGATAAAGAGTTCAAGAAAAAATGATGAACATAATCCGCGAGGCTACAGAGAACTGGTTAAACATCCATGTCACTCAGTGGAAAAAGAGTAAGAAATGGAAAACACTGCATAAAAGTGTCTTGAAAACGTTTTAGTTAACAAAGTATATAAGGTGGATGATTCAGAAGTAATGAGTCACTTAGCAATAAAGCAACTAGTTTGCCAGGAAAACACAGGCAGTCTTTGGTAGATGAGTCAGTATGGAAAGTACTCTGAAGAGAACAGTTTGGAGACTACAAAGACTTATCACAGAACTGCTTATGAGATTTAAAGAGAGAGAGAGAGAGACATTGGAGATTTTGTTTGTGTCCACATCAAAAACAGCTGAGAAAATAAATTAGGAAATCTCTTATGAGGGAAGATTTTCTGATTCTGAAAGAAACTGTTCACATGAGTATTAAAGAATGATTAACGCTTTAGATTTAGGGCTGTCTCAATGAGACTAAAAAGTAAAAAAAAAACAAAACTCAATAGTGGGCCTACTTTGAGCACCTGGGAATTAGGAAGTTCTTAGAAACTCACTTTTATTTTGACTCCGGTGGAGATATATCTGACTGACGGGAGAAGCACCAGGCGGACAGTCAGGAGCCCTGCTCGGTCCTTGCTTCTGTTTTGCACTGACCAGCTCGCTCAGCAAACTCGGTCAAGTCACTGCCCTCGCTGGGATTTCACCTTCTGGCAAAACGGGCCGCGATGTTCCTGGAGGTTGGAGTATACGAGACAGCAAAATCAGCTTTTTCAGGGTTCAGTCTTGGTAAAAGTAACATTTTCCTGGGAACTGTTTTGTATACAATGAGCTGGCTATTAAATTTTAATGTATATAATTTGCAAATCTATTGATTTCCCTGGGAACTGGTTTCAAAAGAAAAACGTTAGGATTGAACTTTTACTGTTTTATTAAAATTCTCTAGTACACTTCCAAAGTAGCAACAACACTGGTTTCTGTCTGCTTTGTGATACTTTTAAGTTACTTGGATTCATGTAGTTTTCTTTTGAGACATTTTTCTTACTTTAGAGTCAATATATAAAATTTAGGTCACATTCTACAGGTTAAAATCATCCGGATAATTTATGAGAATATATGTCCTTTATAACTCAGTTTAATAAACATTTAAATGTCATTGCAGACCAGAAACTCTGCAAGACAGAGGAAATGAAAACAAATTTTATGATTCCTGCCTCAAGCAGCTAACAGTCTCTGAATGGGTGGGGAAGGAAGATACTTAACCTGTAGGTCAATGAAATCACTAGAAGAAGGGGGTGGCCAAGCTCTGGAGCCAAGCAGGGTAGCAGAGCAGAAACAGATGGTGGCAGGGAGAAAAGGAATATGCCTGTGAGCACAGTGATGACGTGTGGGCAAAGCAGGAAGTCGTATGGAGTTTATAGACAGTTGAAGATTGGCAGATCAAACCCACCCTGCAAAGCATTGTACTCAGCACAAACGTCTTCACCATTAGTCGGATTTGACTTCAGTGCCAGTAACAACAGCAGCAACCACCCGGAGTTTGAATTGTTCAAGTGTCAAATTTAAATAAAGGCGCAGGAGCAAAAGCAGAAGAGGCAAAACAGCATCGGAGGGTTTTGGTCAGGGGGTGAGATGGTCAGATTCACAGTAGGCATATCACAGTGCAAGCACTGAGGAAGACAGACTTGGAGAACCAAGACTGCAGCAGTTTTGTTTCCATGTGGTCCAACACGCTTCAAAGTCCATGAAACAATCAAGTCTAGAAACTAGGGCACCTCGGACTTTAGTCGGTTCCCTTTGAATCAGAACGACTCATGATGGTGAGTAATCCACAAATCTGTGAACTGGATCTAAATATAAAGCTCTTTATTTTTAGGTTCTTTACTTTTCTTAAGTTCTATTCTTTTCTACAATTCTATAGAAGCACAAATTTTGGCTGGAGTTGACAACACATCTTAACATTTTTACAAGTAAATTATGGACATGTTTTTAAAAAAAAGACTGTATTAACCGCAAACATTTAAAGAAAACAAGCAAGACTTCTGTCTTGTAGGAACTTGGGGGGGGTAAAAAAAATGGGGCAAAAAAAGAATAGGTCAATCCATTGAATAGGTATGGTATTTACTGAGCTACATGTGGGCCCTGATGGCAATGACAATCTATTGGCAGTTCCTTGTACAGCATGACTTTTACGTCCTCCTTTCCTTCGGTGACCAGTTGCATTGAAGCAAAAGAAAGCAGAGTCTCTTTAGATGCAAATGGAAAATCTAGAAGATGACCAGGAACCTGGAGTAAAATGTACTTGAGTGGGACAAAAAGAGAAAAGCAGGGAAAATGCCCAGAGATGGTGTGGAAGGCAGGTGGCAGGGGAAAAGCCTAGAATTATGTTTAAAGCAATTCACAAACCAAAGTTGTGACCTAAAATTAAAAAGAGACAAAGCTATAACCTTTATAAAAATAAAAATAATGGCTTTAGAAATAAATTACTGACTGCAAAAAATGACAACGAAACAAAAAGGAAACAAAGATCATACCTAGAGATGTGAATGTCCTTTATAGCTATGAACGTACACATATACAGACATGAATATATATATATATACGCAACACACACACAAATATGAGATTAAATATAATTTAATGACCTGCTCTTTTCACTTACTATAGAGCAGCAGCTCTCAACATGTGGGTCGCGACCCCTATGGAGGTTGAATGACCCTTTCACAGAGGTCGCCTGATTCATAACAGTAGCAAAATTACAGTTATGAAGTAGCAACGAAAATAATTTAATGGTTGGGGGGGAGGTCACCACAACATGAGGAACTGTATTAAAGGGTCACGACATTAGGAAGGTTGAGAACCACTGCACTAGAGACATACTATTCCATGACAATAAACATCTATATCGCTTCTCACCCCTTTGGGTAAGATCAAGTGAAGAATAAACATCTATATCATACATCTTATAATACATGGTACGGGTATCTTAATTGTACTCAAATGTATTTACTCAATTTTCTAAGGAATATTAGGCTGTATGATAGGGTGGGGAAAGAAAAGTAGCAGTAAAATGCTAGGGCAGCATTTTGAATATTCCAAAGGTGGAAAAAAGGTAAACAGACATGAAAGCCCATGAGATTTTAGTATTCCAGACATAAGATGAATAATGTCTGAATCTGGAATTCTTTGTGGATGAAGAGGAATTTCCAAAAGAGAAACAAAAAAAGGCTGCAACCCAATACACACACAAAAAAATGAAGCAATTTCAAATGTTCACATCTGCAGAACAGATAGAATATCAAAGAAAACATTCAGATAACTGGAATCAGTGGGTAGACTGCCAGAGAAAATTCGAGTGCCCATCTAAATACTTAGCTTTCCAAGGATGTGACAGAGTTCCCCAAGTTAAGCTCTAAGTGCCCTGAACCTTCCTTGTGAGATGCTAAATGGCCTTAAGACTTCAAGTATTCTCTCTGGACCTCATTTTTCCAAAAAGTGTTTGGTCGGGCTCGCTAGGTTTACAAACTGCTTGTCAGAGTTTCCTTGGAAGCTGCCAATATTAGGAATTTCCCACTGCAATCAGAATGCTTTTCTGTTTTATGTCATCAATCTGTGTGTGTGTGTGTGTATACATACATATATATAATTTCTCTATATATATATATAATTCCCACAACTATGGAGTTTTCTTGCCAAAAATATTTAACTTAACTCTAATCGAGCTTTTAGCTCTAATAGTAGATAATGAAATGAGTGAAACAATATCACGAGTAAGCATATTTATGATGTGGATCATTCTAAAACAGAATTGGTCTGGTTTTCTTCAAAGATACTGATTGAAAAGAAGGCTGTGTGTCTTGAGTATAGGAGTGGGCAAAGGAAGACACACATCTAACACCAAATATAAAGGTTCTGAGGGTGAGTATGGCTTGAACATTTTAGTACGTGTCAAGTGAGGAGAAAGGCAGAGAGGAAGAGCTACTATGCAGACTCATTACTGGGTCCTCAAAAGTAAGATTAGTATTGGATTACATAAGTATTTTCAAAATGATGGTGCACTAAGCACTGTACGTAAGTGAAAGACCTTACATGACATACTCTGACAGTGAAATAACTGTGATTTGGGCCTAGGTTTCTCTGACATGGACACCGTTCTGTCCTGTCCCAGGTTTAGATTAAGGGCAAAGGAGCTGGAGTGGTGAGTCCCTGAGCTCCTGCCATGACCACAGACTGCTCAACTTCTAGGGAAGAAGAGAGAGAGGGTGGACGGGAAGAAGACCTGAAATCTGTAGAACATTGAATCATTGGAGAAATACAGATTAAAAGAACAAAAGATTACACAAAAACACATACCAATTTCCCCCCCAGAAAGATTGAAAATCCAATACATTATTACAGAATGATGAAACTGGGGTGATACAAAATACCATATAAAAAGAAAATCATAAAGTTAATAGAGTAAAATTTACAGTTAGACTATTAAAAACTAACAAAAGTTAAATGCTAACTGGACATGAGACTATAAGTATATTATACAACTTTATATATATAATTAATATATATTAAGCAAATAAATTCTAATTATATCCGAGCCAGTTTCTATTGCTTCTTCAACAATAAAACTGACTTGGACATAATTAGAAGTATATTCTTGAATGGCATCAGATCCAGAAATAGAATCACATACAAGACTTGCCAAAGGACCAAGCATATATATATTTTTTCTTTTTAAAACAAGTGACCCATGAGATTAAATCGACAGGAGGGATATGGAAAGTGCAGAAGGCTCTAAATGTGGAAGATAAGAAAATACCAGGCCAAGTAGATAAAAGAAATAAACTTAACAGAGGAGAAAAACATGAGATTTGATTTCGAGAAAACTACAGCAGTGCTATAAATACTTAATACTTTGCAATTAAAGGGAAATTATTTTCCAATTTCTTCTGTTGAGTGAATCTTCGTTTTTGCAGTTTCTCAGGAAGGAGGCTGATGGGATTCAGGTAGCAGCGTAATGGATCAGGGAAGTAGAGCAGAGAGGAATCAGAAACAACAACCACAACAAGTTGTAGTTTTAAGTGCCATTGGGTCAATTCTGATTCACACCACCCCAACAGGATTATGCTGGACCTGGCATAATCCTCACAACTGTCACTGAACCCACTGTTGCAGTCACTGTCAGTCCAGCTCATGGACGGTCCTCCTCTTTTTCACTGACGCTCTAGTTTCTCAAACAGGATGTCCTTCTCCAGGGTCACTCCTGATAACATGTCCAATGTAGGTGTGATCAAACATGTCTAGCCCAGTAGTAAGAGGACTCATCCATCACCCAATCTTCAAACTTCTTAGCTAACCTAGGTCCAGACCTACGGAGAAGGCATCCTGTACAGGTATTTGGTTTTCCGAGCATCTCAGAACATTCTGCCAACCTAAAGCCCTTGGTTTAGGAAAAGTTACCCATCCATAGTCAGAAAGCTGCGTCTGCTTGTGGAGGAAGTCTATAGTATGGCCAATGATGCAACAGCTACTAAAGTTGGAATCACATATCATTTGGCAAACATCTTGGCTTAAATTTTGGCTTTGGTGGTGCCAAAAGTGTAACGTGAAGATCAGCTAGCTCAAAGAACTGACCTGTCTTTTAAGCAAGATCAAAGCTAATGAAGATGATTTCATGGATATATATATTTTTTATTTTATGGATACTTTTAAGATAATTTTCATTCATGAGAAAAAGGCCAGGGCTGTTGTGCTGAGAATTTTCTTTCCATCACAACAATGCACCTGCTCATTCTCTGAGCATCGCAAGGGCAGACCTATGAACATTTCCCCATCCATCCTATAACCTATTTTTGCCCCCCTCAGACTTCTTTTTGCTCAAGAACACTGAAAGCACAGTTCGGATCTTTTGAGGGTGCAAAAGCTGCTGCTTTGACGCACCATACATCAATCAGCATGCTCAGGATTCTTTGCGGGGTGTGGAGAAATAGAAACACTGCCTTTACAGGTATTTAGACCGAGATGGAAGAAACATGATTTTAAAATATATGTATATAAGTGTGAAGCGAAAGTTTTCCGTGATTTTACAGTAGTACTTTTGACTTACCCACGTGTACATATATAGGAGGCTATCCCAACTTTGTGAAAAATGGAATTAAAAAGTAATGGAATTTTTCTGAGTTTTTTAAAGCCCCCTCGTATATAGAGATTCATTTTAAGAAAATAGCTCATAAAGTTGTGGAGGCTGGCAAGTCCCAAATCAGGCATAAGGCTAGGGGTTTCTACATGGTGGCAGGAGCTGATCAACTCAAAATCTGTACGTTAGGCAGCAGGTTGCTGGCTCACATCCCAAGAACAGATCAGAGGATGACAAGACCAAGGGAGGTAAAAGAGAACTTTGCCAAAACATCCATAAATATCTAATGCATGCCAGATCTCCGAAGGCAACTTCCCTTTCAACTGATTGGCTGCTCACATCAGGTCACACAATGGAGGATGATTACATAGTATCCACCAAACAAATGAGAATTATGGTCTAGTCAAGTTGACACATAAGCTTAACTAGCATTTTGTTGTAATGTGTTACTGAGTCTCAGTTCTGACCCATGGCAACCAATATATAACAGAACAAAACAATGCCCGGTCCTGTGCCATCCTCACAATTGCTCAGACAAGATGATCTGACACAATGGCTGCAACAATGGGCTCAAATGTAAAAGACCTTCTTTTCACTGACTCTCTGTGAAGCATGATGTCCTTCTTAGGAACTGGTGGTCTCTTTTAACAGGTCCAAAATACGTGAGATAAAGTCTCACCATCCTATCCGCTAAGGATCATACTGGGTGTACTTCTTCAAAGATATGCGTTCTTTGGGCAGTCTACAGCATGTTCAATACTTTTCAGTAGCACCACACTTCAAATGCATCAATTCTTTTTTGATCTCCCTTAATCAATGTCCAATTTTCACATGCATATAAAGCAACTGAAAATACCATGCAAACCTCCTTGCTTTTCTACAATTTAAAGGAGTCTTCTGTAACCAGGAGCTGCCGATTAAGACCTGGTTCTCTTCTCCCCAAACCTAGGGTCCAGAAATAGTTTCTGAACCTAGCAACATGCTCAATAAAAGTTAAGTGTACTGAATTTCTCTGCAGGAAAAAGATGCTGCCTCTATTATCAAAGATTATAATGAAGACACAATACCACTTTGAGACTGTGAAAAGAAAAACAATAATAGCAGACACCTTCCTTTGATTTTTATGGGGGTTTCCTTATCCACAAAACCAAACATTCACAATGAGAAACTTGTCATTTTTCTGGCATCTAGACATCTGAGTCCATGGAGTTGGGGTGACTCACTCTGGCCAGCTGCCTAAAGGTGTCCTTTTTAGCTATGTGTCTTTACGGAACTAGTTCCCAAAAGGCCCTTTCAAGTCAAACAATAGCCTAGCCAGCAGTTGAGCACAGACAGTTTGGCCTTAGGCACTGGACTTTTCTGGAGAATAACCAGGATCTTCGGGAGACTACCCTGTCCAGACCTGCCTATATAACCTGCGTTCACGGCCGCCTCTTCGGAGTGCCTTCCTTGTTACATTCAGCTTGATGCTGCCAGCTTAAAAATGCATCGACTCACAATAAATACCTACAGTGACACACTTCTGAACTTGGTTTTTTCCAGTCTGCTTTGTTACTGTTGCTGCTGGGTGACATAAGTGGATTTTCACTCAGCGACACCATACAAAAGAATGGAACTGCCCATATTTCAGACTGGAATCTTTACAGGCGCAGCTAGCTAGGTCTTTCTCCTGTGGAGACTTGGGTGGTTTCAAACCTCCATGCTTTAGGCTAGCAGCCAGTGCTTAACCATTGCAATCACCAGGGCTCCTTATTTCTGGCTGTCAGGAGTGTTAATAATAAGGAAACTAGGGTCCAGTTTATCACAGTGCTTAAAACTTTCCAGACCTCTTTGTGACAAAAACATTTGTTAAAAATAATCTAGCTAAGAGTTTATTTAATGCAAAAAATGGAATTTCGTGTAATTTCCTTTGCTTCTTGGGATAGGAGGGTAACCTTTTATTATTTTTAAACCTCAAACTACACTTAAATACTTGTGCAAATGAAAAGGCACAGGAAGACACTAGAAGCAACACAGGTGTTCAAGGAAACAAAGGTAAGTACTATTACATAGACAACCCTGCCAGAGCAGTAACAATAATATGCAAATAGATACATATATAGACACTAAAGATGAATAGGGATAGGAAGCCAAATGGGAACTGAACTGACTCCCCTGCCTCACCTTTCAGCCAAACAACAGCACTGTCTGTAGAAAACTATAGAAAACCAGGGAACTGGTATAGTGGGTACATGTTGGGCTGTAAACCAAAAAGTCGGCAGTTCAAAACGACCAGCTGCTCCCCCAGAGAAAGACAGGGCATTCTATTCCCATAACGAGTTACAGTCTGAGAAACTCACAGGGGCAGTTCTACCCTGTCCAATAGAGTCAATATGAGTTGGTATCAACTTGATGACAGGGAGTTTGTCTTTTGGTTGCTAAGGTATAGCAACCAAAAGACAAAGTCAATAATAAACAAAAAGACAAGTCAGTAAGTAGGCAAAAGACTTGAATAAACATTTCGCTAAAGAGGATCGCAAATGGCCAATAAGCACTTGCTCAATTGTTAAGGAAATATAAATCAAAACCACACCGGAATACTATTTTAACCCATTTAGATGGATGTGATCAGAAAACTGGAAACCAACAACTGCTGGTGAGAGTGTGGAGAGACTTGAACCCTCACGCGTTGCTACTGGAACTGTACAATGGGGCAACTGTTGTGGAAAAAGTTTGGCAGTTCCTCAAAAAGTTAAGCATAGAATGTTCACGTAACCAGCAATTCCGATCTTAAGTAGATACCCAAAAGAATGGAAAGCAAGGCTGTAATAGATACTTCAGTGATATGAACTGTTTCTAAGAAGAACTTATGAGTTAACTGTCACATCTTACACAAATGAAAAAATGCGCAAGAACAGTTAAGACAATTTTGGAGTGGGGGAGGGCAAGCACAAAGGCAATGGAATGATTTTCCCTTACCCTGAGTGGTATGTGACAAGTGTTCCTTGTTTTTTTTTTGTTTTTGTTTTTTAGGTAATAAATTTTTTTTTTTAACTTTTAAAAAATCATTTTGTTGGGGGTTCATACAACTTTTTTTTTTTTAACATTTTATTAGGGGCTCATACAGCTGTTATCCCAATCCATACACATATCAATTGTGTAAGACAAGTGTTCCTTGTACTAGTACACTTTACATCTTATATATGCTATATAAATATTATGCTATCACCACTTATTAACTTCAACAAAAAAACACCTTGCATTACCAAGCATCTTAGCATATTATAAAGCTATAGTAATGAGAAACATGTTAATGACACAGATAAATCAGTAGAACTAAATAGAATCTTGAGACCAAGCAATATATACAAGATAATCTAGTAACTGATAAAGTTGACATTTTGCCTATTATAAAAACTAGTATTCCATATGAATAGCCAAGTGAATAAACTTCAAATGGAATGAAGAGCTAAAAATGTAAAAACACAGATTAGAATATAAGAAAATTATATGTAAGCGTTTATGTTTACGTATGTATATAGGAAAGTAAAGCCAGCCATTAAAAAAAAAAATCAGTGAAGTGAAAATCAAGAATGCAAAGATAAGAAAATTTGACATGGAAATTGAAAACCACCTCTAACCATAAAAGCCATGAACAAAGGGGAAGAACTCTGAAGCAACAGATTAGAAGAAAATACAATATACCATTTTTACAATATAAAAAACCCTTTCTAAAAATAAATAACTTGAGAAGAACTGATGCATTTGAATTACGTGCTTAGACTACTAAAGGTTCCATGGACTGCTGGAAGAATAAACAAATCTGTTTTGGAAGAAGCACATCCACATGCTATATGGGAAGGAAGGCAAGACTTCATCTCATGTATTTTGGCTCTGGAGAAGGCTATCATGCTTGGTAAAGAACAGCGTTTGCAAACAAATACAAAGACACCTAAAGAGATGGACTGACACAGTGGTCACAAGGATGCTGCAAGACCTGACAGTGTTTCCTTCGCTAGTACACGTAGCTACCATGAGTCAGGGACCAACTAAACAGCCAATGACAACATTTTGTTCATAGCACATTATCTGAAATGATTTATCAACTTGTTTGCCATCAGGAAAACCAGCTCCATAGGAGTAGCGGTAAGCAGAATGTGTTTATATTAATATAGAATACTTGTTGTCTATAATCTAAGACATTTAAAACAGCAAATCAAAACAGATGTTATTCCGGTCTTTAAACATGAACCCAACAGAAGAGTTTTTTCATTAAGTCCTGCAGGTTTGTAGACTCAGGCTGAGAAATACCAACGGAGATGAATCCTCTGGCCTTGTTTTCCAGGAAAATTGACAATGAATGTGCCCCATTTGCTCTTTTTTAAGGCCTGAGGCATTTTGTAGAACTGACACTCTCTATGTGAAGCCCTCAACTGGGTCTTGATATTAGGTCACTAGTGTAGGGACATAGGGGTCTCCATAATGGCTGCATCAGGCCCCAATACAGGGGTTGGAAAGAGATCAGGCACAATGACTGGGCACTTATTGGAAAATCCAGAACTGGGCATATGCAAAATAACCCCCCTAAGCCTTCGTCAAACCAACCTGGAAAAACCCACCTGGACCCATGACATCACTCAGGTGGGCCTGAACTCAAGTCAATGGGGTCAGTTAATACCTTCAACCATGTCTCTCTAGCCAGAGATGTTTAAAGCACCTGTGGGGCATGCAGAAAGCTCTTTTTACTCTGCTCTTGATGAGATGCAGGCTGCAGGCAGAAGGTGGGGGTCTCTCTCACATGCTTGGCATGTGTTTAAGTGCCTATGGGCTTGATGTGATGATGTCATCACACTGGGTACTCCTATGTGGGTATATCTACATGTGCCTATGGGCTTGATGTGCCTATGGGCTTGAGCTCTTGGGCTCTTAGGATTCCTCAGTTACACATGTGTGGGTTTCATGTTCCTGTTCCGGTGTTCTTTTCCATGTGGGTTTTGGCTCCCAGTTGTGAATCCTAACATGGCTTCTATATGGCCTGGCATGCTTTTCAAAAACAGCATGTATTTTTGAGATTCTAATACCTGAAACTTCTCTTTTCCTCATAAAAGTCACTTGGATTACAGATGTGCATCTGCGGCATGAATTCTTTCAGGGTTGCGAAGCAAGAACCAAGCTATCCTACTCCAAAAACCTAACACTGACATTGCTGCTGGCACTGGAGGACCTTCATTCTCTGAGAAGGTCCACTATGGGGAACTAGCCCCAGTCAGATCTGCCAGAAGAATACCAAGAGTCCCAAGATGTACCACACTGAGAGAAGACAAATGCTGAGCCACAGTGCTTGAGGTGGAACTCAAGCATTCGCAGAGGAGCTGTGTTCATGTGGCAGCAGTATTGACGGCTATCAAAACGCTCACTGCCATCAAGTCAATTCTGACTCACAGAGTGGCCTGTGATCTTGAACTGCTGACCTTGCAGTTAGCAGCTCAGAGCGTAACCACGGTGCCACCAGGGCTCATCCAGACCGTACAATAAGTTGTGAGTCTATGACAGGAGTAAGTGTGTGCCTGCTATAGCTTCTAAACCTTTAATGACATTTCCATTAACAGTCACTGACCTCTACTTTTATTTCTAATCTCAGACACGTGGGTAAAAAACAAACACGCTAAACTAGAAAAATTGGTGACTGTCCAAATGAAGCATAAGGATGAATAAAACAGCAGAAGAAATGGGAGCAGCCTCGGTGTGGCCTTGAAGCAAGGTGGAATACCCAGATCCCTGGGAGTTTGGGGAAATGGTTTGAAAGGGGAGATGAGAGGTCTGGGGGAAAGCGACACTTCAAGAAAGATTTCAGGGAGGTAAAATAATGTCTTGTAAATATATACATTTAAAAAATCAAATTTCAATATATTTTTCAGAGCTTTCTGTCTAGCGGTCAACAAATCTCGCTGCCATCAAGCCAGTGTTGCTTCATAGCAACCCCTGTGGGTTTCTGGAACTGTAACTGCTTACTGTTATAAAAAGGTCAGACTTTCTTCCTCAGAGCTGCTGGTGGTTTTGAACTGCCAACCATGCAGACCACAGCCTAACGCTAACCACCACACCATCACGGCTGATATTAACTATTGGTTAGACCAGTGGTTCTCAACCTATGGGTCGTGACCCCTTTGGGGGTCAAATGACCCTTTCACAGGGCTCGCCTAAGACTATAGGAAAATACATTATTTCTGATGGTCTTAGGAATGGAGACAATGCTCCTCTATCCATCTCAAGGTGGGTCTACCCACATGCAGATATGCCCACATAGGAGTACCCGGTGTGATGACATCATCACGTCAACCTCATCACATACACCCTGCACAAATACAGGTGTATGTGATGGGGCTGGCGCCATAATGTACTTATGTGGACCAGTTACACATGTGTAGAGAGCAGCTGCTGTGTTGAAAGCAGCAGTATTGGAGGTAAAAGGACATTTCCATGAATTATAATTACTGGGTAAATGTAACATCATGTACTGTAAAATCATCAACTACTGCAAAATATATATATGTCTGTACCATGGGAACTTAATCTGGATGCTGATCGGTCTTTTTATATTCAGCTGTGGTTGATGTGAATACTGCCCCCTTGTGACAGTAACAGGTATGTTTAAAAAACAATGCAGAGAATGGTAAATCATAGGAAACTTTAATGAACTGTAATGATGGAATTATGCCATGCATCATCTTTTGTATTATTAAAGCTATAGTTATATATTATTTTCATTAGCAAACCATCCCATGACAATGGATCGTGTAGAGAAGAACTTTAAGAAAAGAAGATATAGTGAGACTTTTTTACAATATGGTTTTACCTCAGTAATTACAGCAGGAATTGAGAAACCGCAATGTGTTCTTTTTTGTGAAGTTCTATCAGCCAAATTTATGAAGCCGAACAAACTAAAACACCATTTTGATATCAAGCATGTAAGCTTTGCTGGCAAGGATACCAGCTATTTTAGAAGCAAAGCTGATGGACTCAAGAAAGCCAGACTTGACACTGGTGGCAAGTAACACAAAACGTAGCAGCCATTGAAACTTCATATTTGGTGGCACTCAGAATCACGAGTTATGAAACCTCACACCACTGCTGAGGATTTACTGTTGCCAGTCGCCAAAGACATTGTTCAAGTTATGATTGAGGACAAATTTGTTACAAAATTGAGTGCAATTTCCTTATCTAACGACACTGTCCGCAGAAGAATAGATGATATGTCTGCTGATATTCTTGATCAGGTAATCCAGGAAATGAATTCTGCTCCACTTCCAATATTTAGCATCCAGCTTGATGAATCTTCACAGTTACTTGATGGTCCATTCCTAAGACCAGCAAACTCTTCACAGTTACTGGTTTACATGAGGTATATTAATGATGGCGACTTTAAAGATGAGTTTCTTTTTTGCAAACCTCTTGAAACAACAACTACTGCACATGATGTATTTGACAGTTGGTTCATTTCTGAAAGAGCATATGATCTCTTGGGAAAAGGTTTGTGGTGTTTGCACAGATGGTGCTCCAGCTATGCTAGGATGTCGATCTGGATTTCAACAATTTGTAGTGAATGAGTCACCAAAAGTCATCAGAACTCACTGTATGATTCATCGGCAAGTATTAGCAATGAAGATGCTACCACAAGAGTTATAAGCAGTAATGAAAAGCGTCATAAGTTCTGTCAATTTTGTAAAGGCGAACACTTTAAACAGTCGACTGTTTTCACAGCTGTGTAACAAGTTGGATGCGCTGAATAATGCTCTGCTATTTCACACTGAAGTGAGATGGTTGAGAGGAAAAGTTTCATTTTGTTTTAAAACATTTTATTGAGGGCTCATACAACTCATCACAATCCATATATACATCAATTGTGTAAAGCACATTTGTACATTCGTTGCCCTCATCATTCTCAAAATATTTGCTCTCCACTTAAGCCCTTGCTATCAGATCCTCATTTCCACCCACCTCCCTCCCCACTTCCCCCGAGAGGAAAATTTTAAAGTGTGTTTTTGAGTTTCATGATCAATTAAAAATGTTTTTTAATCAGAAAGAAGACCACAGTTTGAAACACTTTTCAGTGATAAAAGTGAACTGCAGAAAACAGCTTACTTGGTTGACATCTTTGCCATCCTGAATAAGTTAAATTATCACTGCAAGGACCAAATGCAACATGCCTTGATTTGTCTGAAAGGATCCGATCATTCCAGATGAAACTTGAGCTTTGGGGGGGAAAAATGGATGAAAATAAAATTTACATGTTGCCTACCTTATCTGCTTTTTTTGAGGAACTTGACATTGAACCAGACAAAAGGATTGTGATGATAATTTCTGTGAAAGAACACTTGCACATGCTTGCAGACAAAATTTCATTATACTTTCCAAATCTACCTGACACCCCATTTGTACTTGTCAGAAGCCCATTCAGAGTCAAAGTTGAAGATGTCCTGAGATAGCACAAGAGGAGTTCATTGAACTTATTAGCAGCGATGCAGCAAGAACTGATTTCTCTACAATGCCGGTTACAAAATTCTGGATCAAGTGTTTGCAGTCATATCCTGTTCTGTCTGAGACTGTGTTGCACCTTCTTCTTCCATTTCCAACAACATATCTTTGTGAAACAGGACTTTCCAGCTTGTTGGTTATCAAGTCTAAATACAGAAGTAGACTTGTTGTGGAAGATGATCTTCGTTGTGCTCTTGCAAAGACTGCCCTGAGAATTTCTGATCTGGTGAGAAAGAAGCTATCTCAACCTTCACACCGATGTTGGCTTTTTACACATACTATCACAAAATGTAGCAATGTGACAAGGTCACCAGGGAATGCTGAAAATGGACTTTGGGGCCAGGGCATGGTGCCCCAACAGACTGGACTGGAAAACACTC
>NW_022103913.1:11484669-11495824 GCF_000313985.2 Echinops telfairi
AGTTGTATGAGACCCTAATGAAATGATTGAAATAAATAAATAAATATTAGCAACAACAAAAAATGTCGCAATATAGTTTACTGTTGTTATATTAAGACTGTTACCCATGCTACACCATGCTTCAAGATAAAATTTCATTTATTTGTAATTAGAAACATTTCACAATTTTGTATTACATATTGTTTTTGTGATTAATCACGTTTTATGTTCAATTTGTAACAATGAAAATATATCCTGCATATCAGATATTTACATTACGATTCATAACAGTAGCAAAACTACAGTTATGAAGAAGCAACGAAAATAATTTTATGATTATTTTTGGGGTCGCCACAACATGAGGAACTGTATATAAGGGAGACGCGGCATTAGGAAGGTTGAGAATCACTGGATTAGACTGAGATAACCTAGAGAATATAAATTTGGTTCTGTCCTATAGAATTTAGCAGAACCAAGTAGTATATGTGTCTGGATAAATGAAGCATGGGGAGAGAAGTAGGAGGTTGAGTCAGAGAAGTAAAGAGAGGCTGAGATAATGATGGGCTTCATAGGTAACTTCAAAGCTTCTAGAGGAGGCCTGGTTGTGTAGTGGTTACAGGTTGGGCTGCTAACCAGAAGGTCAGCAGTTGGAAACCATCAACTGTGCCTTAGAAAAAAGACCAGGCTTCCTACTCCCATAAAGAGTCTTGGAAATTCACAGGGGCAATCCTACCCTGCCCTATAGGATCACGATGAGTCAGAATCAACAAGGTGGCATTGAGTTTGGTGTGATTTGGCAAATCTTCTGAGCAGAGAAGTTACTTTGAACAAGACCCCAATAGCTGTTGTGCTGAAAACAGGTTTAGAAGCAAAGGCAGACACAAAGTCAAAGGGTTGGGAGGTTATCACAGTACTTTAGGTGAGAAAATGGGGTGTCTCGGACAAGGTGAAAGCAATGGAGTAAGTGACTGGATTCTGGATACATTTTGAAGGTAGAGCCAGTAGGATTTACTGGTAAACTGAATGTGATATGAAAAATAAAGAGAGTCAAAGATAAGACCAAGATTTGGGGCCTTGGCTCCGGAGCTTCTGTTTATTGAGATGGGGTAGAGCTGTGGGAGAGTCGGTTTTAGAAGGGAAGATCGGGAATTTGGTTTTGACATAGCCATTAGATGCCAGTAAGTACTAAGATAATCAGAACGTGGGACGCACAGGAGAGGCTGAGGGTGACGAGATAAATTCGGTAGTTGTTAGTGTACCGATAGAATCTAAAACTGTGAAACTCGCTGAAATAGCAAGAAAATCGCATAGACAAGGAAGAGTAGAGGTTTGAGAACTGATCTTAGGGCATTTCCACTTTTAAAGGGCAGGAAGATGATGAAGAACAAGAAGGAGATTGAGAAAGAAGCTACAGAAGGTAGCAGGAAATCCACAGAATGTCAGTATTCTGGAAGCTAAGTGAAGAAAGCATTTCAAAGAAGAGGGAATGACCAACTGTGTGGCATGCTGACAAAAGGTCAAGAAAGAGGAAGGCTGAGGCCTGACTCACTGCATTGAGCACCGTGGAGGCCACTGTAACTTTGATAAGAGTGTTTCAGTGGGTGTAAAAGCGTGATGGGTGTGAGTTACCAGAGACCCATGGAAAGCTCTTTTAATGCCCTTACACACCTGGAACTGATATGCCTAAATTTGAGAGAAATAGCAACAGAACTTGACAAGCCTTTGTATTTGTACTTGGCTGGAAGATTTTGGTGGTCCCTGAAAGACACTAACCTTCAAGGGCCTTGTACAAACCAAAGTACATGTGTGAAAACCACTAGTATTTCTTTAATGATTTATAGCTTCCAAAGCAATTACATATGTCTTCTCTCTTGTTTAATATTCCACCAACATTATAAGGAATGTGTTCATATTACTGGATAACCACATAAAAGAATGAAGTTGGACCCTTACTTCATACCATTCACAAAAATCAATGCAAATGGATAAAAGAGCTAAATGGAAGAGATACAATCATAAAAAGTCTTAGAAGAAAACAAGAGCGTAAATCTACCTGGCTTTCGGTTTCCCAATGGCCTCTGAGATATGACACCGGAAGCACGAGCAACAAAAGAAAAATAGGAAAGAAGATGCATTGTACTTCATTAAAATCAGAAAAACTTTATGCATCAAATGATCCCATGAAAAAAGTGAAGACAACACACAGAATGAGAGAAAATAATTGCAAATCATGTATCCGATAAGAGCCTCGTATCCAGAATACATAATACACTTTTACAACTCACACACAAAAAGACGAACAACCCAATTAAAAGATGGGCAAACGGTTTCAACATTTCTTCAAAAAGGACAGACAAATGGTCAACAAATACATGAAAAGATGCTCACTAACATTTGGCATTGTTGTTCTTAGGTCCTAGGAAGTCAATTCCAATGCTATCGAACTGCCCCAAAGAATTTCCTAGACTAATCATTCAATTCTCAGTTGAACACTTAACCACAGCACTACTGGGGCCCCTTCATTTGTCACTAGGGAAATGTACTCATAAATCAAAACCACAGTGAGATACCACCTCACACCCACTAACATGGCTAGAATGACACAAATACACAAAACCTTAGAAAATAGTATTGGTGAGCTTGTACACCAATTACAGCCTACATACACTGCTGATGGGAATGCAAAATGATGTAATGCTGTGGAAAACAGTGAGGAAGTTAAACCTACAATTCCCATGTATAAGCAATGTAGGGCTTAAGTTGTTGTTAGGTGCCACTGAGCCAATTCAGACTCACAGCAGCCCCTTGTGACAGAGTCGAACTTGGAACTGGAGGACCCCTGGTGGCATAGTGGTTATGTGTTACGCTGTTAACCGTGAGGTCAGCAATTTGAAACCACCAGCAGCTCTGAGGCTTTCTACTCCTGTAGAGTTACTGTCTGGTAAACTCACAGGGCCAATTCTACCCTATCTAAAGGACTGCCGAGTCGGAACTGCCTCGATGGCAGTGAGGTTCTTAATCCTTACAGGAGCAAATCACCATCCCTGGAGCCTCTGGGTGGGACTGAACCATCGTTCCACTGGGGCTCCTTCAGAATCACCACAGGCCCCAGGAATTCCATTATTAGGTATAGACCCAAAAGAACTGAAAAGAGGTATTCAAACAAAAACTTGTACATGGTAAAATCTCGTTTATATCCACACCGCAATAAAAACAAAGTAAAGCTTGTACATAGATATTCATAATAGTTCACAATAGTCAATTCACAATAGTCAAAAGACATAATCCAATCTCCGTCAACTGGCGAATGGACAGACAAAATAACCATAACATAGATGATTATTCAGCTATAAAAAGGGATGAAGTACTGGAACAGGCTACAATGTGGATGAACCTTAAAAACATTATGGAAAATGAGAGAATCCAGACATAAAAGCCACATGCTGTACGATTCCATTTATAGGAATTATACACAGAATAGGCAAATCCATAAACAAAACAGATTAGTGCTTGCCAGAGGCTGGAAGACAGGAATGAGTGACTGCTCATACCAATGGAGTTTCCTTTAGGGGTGATGGAAATGTTCTGGAATTAGATAGTGGTGACAGTTACACAACACTGAATGTATTGAAAGTCAAGTACTGTCTATTTTAAACTGGCTAAAATGGCTAATTTTATATTATATGAATTTTACCTCAATTAGAAAAAAAATCACAGTCGACATTTGGCGAAATGAGGCCTTACACCCAAAACTGACTCATGTCCTCTGCCCACCAAACCATCTTGTCTGTTCTTCGACAAACCAAAGGCGCTCTGGGTCACCTTTCCCTACTCCCTCTACTGACATCCAGGCACTATGTCTAACTGTGTTTATGATGATCAATTCCGTCAAGCACATCTGCATTTCTAAACAAAATCTTTTCTTAGCATGGACTCCCACTATAAACCATATGGGACCAAGGTCTGTGGTTCATGTCAGGAAGTCACCTGTATATTGAGGTTAATGATTATCCACTTAACTGATAAGCATGCGACGGCTAGGAAGGCTAATCCCTCACAAGACAATCATTTGTAAAAGAGTATAGAAATGGGGTTTATACCTTGCACAAATTGCTACCATTCTTCACGAACAGTCCCGGGCACTAATAACCCTGACCAATGTTCTGCTGGTCGATTACAACTCTCAGAAACATAAAGTGTGAAATTGGCCTTTAAATCCCCTCTGGTGGTGTAGTGATCAGCTGCTCTTCGAGAGAAAGATAAGGCTTTCTATCCCTGCAAACAGTTAGTTTGGGAAACCCATAGGGGGGCAGTTCGACCTTATCCTATAGGGTCCACTCAGTGGTAGCAAGTTTCAGCTTGGGTTTTTGTTTGTTTGTTAATGCCGTCCAGGAGGCAGAGGTAGATAAAAGATAGTCTGGTTGTGGCGATCTGCATGACAAGCTGCTCTAGCTTAAGGTCCTCAGAGTCATAAGACTTTCTGGAAACCAAAATGTGCTCAGTGTTCCACAGACCCCTTTCCTTTTGGAGTTCAGTGAGGCCTACACTTGCAATTTATATCCATACCCTCAACACCAACAATGACAAACACACGAGAGAATGAGAAATGTTACACGCCTGCAACTGGCAAGCCAAGCGATAATATCCAGTTAATTGAGAAAATACAGCTGCAAAAACTACTCCTGGGAACCTGACAGTTAAGTACACATTCCTTGACCGAGCCAAGTACTCCATTTCCTACATGTCAACAATTTGGTCTTTGTTCATCGGTAGGAAGGATGATGTCGGGGTCACTGCAGCCCAGATCACTGCTGCCCTATAGGAGCTCTCTGGCTATCCAAATAAAAGGACCTATGGTCTAATCACTCAATATCTTGAGTCAGCCCCACCAGGGTCTCAAAGGCCCCAACAAAATATCTTCTCAGCAAAAAAGCGTCAGATCTTCAGGACAAAAATACATGCACCATCTAAGTTGGAGGCAGGGGGTGGTGGTGGTGCTGGTAGCAATAGGCTTCCTTGAACTACCTTCCTGAAAAGTTAGGTGAAGCACTTGGGTAACTAACAGACAGATTAGTTGATCACATAGACCTAAGAGTAGTAAGACAGTTGTCATTCCCTTTTTTGGCCAAATGTCTTAAAATGGGTTTCCAACATTCACCATCTGCATTTTGTCACTTTCCTCACACTTCAGACCAGTTACAATGCCCTTCCGATCTACAGGGATTCTTTCTGATGTCAAAGACCCCATCTTGCTTAACTCAATAGGTCATTTTCAGCCCCTACATCTTTACTTGAGTATTCCTTTCTTTATGAAGCATGTTCTTCCCTAGCCTTTTTATAACACAACTTAAATTGTGGTTTAAAGTATGGTATTAAAGTTTAAAGTATGTACTAAATTGAAAATCAAGTACAGGTTAAATTACCCTTGAACATTCCTTAAATTTAAATATGCTGCTGTGACCTATCTAGTCAATTCTGACTCTAAATGACTCTAAATGACAGGGTAGAGCTGCCCCATAGGGTTTCTTTTACAGAGACTGATCTCCAGATCGCTGTTCCTGCTGAGTTCCTTGCTGGTGCTATAGCCATATAGCGTCCCTGTTCTCTATCTGTATACCAGGGGGCTTAAAAAAGTTTATGGAAAAATGGAATTAAAAGATAGTGGTATTTTACACAAACATTTTGAAACCCCTTTATATAATCCTATGCAGTAATTAACAATATATACATGCAAATAAAACTGCTTTCTTGCATCTAATCAAATATATCCTTTGTATAAACTAAACAGCAGCTATTCCACCTCTGGCCACTCTTCAACCTCTCTCTCTCTCTCCCTGGTCTGGGTGAAACTAAAAAGCAGCTAGGGTGACCTGTGACTTAGCTCCAATCAAATTATTGCCATATGGGAAAATCAACTTGGTAGTGGTCTTTTAATTTTTTCAAAAGAAGACCCAAATCCGGATTTTCATGGGTAAAGTATAAAGTACTTTGGGCTATAAAGTATTGGTAACTAATTCAACAGTAAACAACATCATCAAAAACAACTGTGTGAGCAAAACAAAACACATCTGTAAACCAGACTCCACTGTGGGCTGCTAGTTTGCAATCCTTGTCATGGATAATTTCATCCACACCCTTCAATTAACACCTAAAAATGTGTGTCTTCAGTTCAGTCCTCTAGATTCTGGGCTCTGTATTCCAATAGCTAAATTCAATTTTAAAGTGATACCTCTACTTTAAAATCTCACTAGCCCCAAAGCGAACTAAGATTTAAACCCACCTCAAAACTATTTATACTTTGTGTTCTCAATCTTGGGCAACAATTCCACAATTCACTAGGCTGGGACAAGCCAGACCCTGGGACTCAACCTACGCACCTATTTCTGCCTCTCTCTCACCTCTTATCAATTTATCAATTCTGCCCAGTTTGCCTCCTAAATAATTCTCCAGTTTCTATCTCTCCATTTTCGTGGCCAGCATCGTGGTCCCAGCTTAATTACTATAAATCATGTCCCCCACAACCACTCTTGATTCCTTATTCTCTCCAATATGGCCAGGATTACCCTTTACAAATAGAATATTTACAAATACATATACATATTGAAAGGGTATGTCTTGGACCCTACTATTCCAATACTAGACATTTATCCTGCAAATACAAAAACCAAACCCACTGTACGCAAAACCAATAACCTTTGGAATGTGTACGGAAACTAGCAGATGGGGAATGGAGTAGCGCCCACCTCTGAGATTCCCAAATGATACGATGGTGGTGTTTTAAGGAGCCCTGGTAGCACAGTGGTTATGAGTTGAGTTGTTAACCCCATGGTCAGCAGGTCAGAACCACCAACTACTCCAAGGGAGAAAGATGAGACTTTCTTCTCTCATTAAGATTTAGTCTTGAAAACCCACAGGGACAATTCTACCCTTGTCCCACAGGGTTACTATGAATCAGAATTGACTCGATGGAAGTGAGTTTGGTTTTGGTTGGTGGTGCTATGGGTTGGGCATTGGGCTGCTAACCTCAAGGTTGGTGGTTCAAACCAACCAGCTACTCTGCAGGAGAAAGATGAAGCTCTCTGCTCTGGTGGATACTTAGTGCCTCAGAAACCCTAGGCAACAGTTTTGCTCTGCCCCAAAAGGGTTGCTCCGGGTGATGTGATGGATACTATTTTAAGTTCCTTCATGATTCTCCCTCTGGCCTCTGCCAACTGCTCCCACTTTATCTGCATCATCCTGCCCCATCACGCTCCATGCTCTAGCCACATTTGTCTCTGGGATTCCAGAAGTCTCAGTCCCTTCTACATCAGGACCTTCACATCTCTTCCTTCTGCATAGGGCACTGTCCCCCTCAAAGCTTCATCTAGTCATTCCTGGTAACCCTGTAGAGTCTACCTTCAGGCCAATTTCCCAAGGAAACATTCCCTAGTTCTGTAACTAAGCCAGGTACCAGAGCGGCCTGTAGTTCTTCCAGAACTTATATAAGGGTAAAGAAATATTGTATAATTATACACTTAACCCATACAGTACCTTCTTTAGACTGTAAGTTCCAGAAGTGTAGAGACCATATCAGTTGCTTTTGCCATTATATTTATTGCTAGTGTATGCCAGCTCTAAACCGGTGTCCGGCTAACACACCAAACCAACAAGCATACAAAACAAATAGCAAAGCAGGCCCTCAAATATTTGCTAAATAAACGAATGACGGCTCCAGCCCTCAAGTTTAGCACAGGAGAGAAAATCAACACATGCGCAAATAAGGATAACGCAGCGTCACTGACAAAGAGCAAACAAATCTTTCTCGGAAAGCGTACAGCCAGAATACTCCTTGGAAACAAGAATGGCGAGACTTTGCCGTGCGAACTTTGGACATGTTATCCGGAGAGATTAGTCCCTGGCAAAGGACATCATGCTTGGTAAAGTAGAGAGGTAGCGAAAAGAGGAAAATACTGGGCATGATGGAGTGACACAATGGCAGCAACAATAGGCTGGAACAGTTGCGAGGATGGCACAGGACCAGGAAATGACTGTCTCATTCTGTATGAGTTGAAACTAACTCAATGGCACCTCACTACAATAAACAAGTGTCAATGATATCAAAGGAGTTTATTCATTCAGAAGATAAGTTCTGGAAATGTTTTTGCAGACATTTTTAATGAGCCCTGGTGATGTAGTGGGTTACATGACCACAAGGTCAGCAGTTTGAACCCACTAGCTGCTTGGTGGGAGAAAGATCAGGCTTTCTGCTCCCCAAAAGATTTACAATCTCCAAAACCGACAAAGGCAATCTACTTTGTCCTACCATAGCATGACAACATAGCAAGAATTGACACCAAATCATGTATCCGACTGGTATCGTGGCAATGAGTCTGTTTTTTTGGTTTGTAGGACATTTTGATAGTCACGACTTGCGGGGGGGAGAGGGGGTGCTGTTGCCATGGACATCCAGTGAGTAAAGGGTAAGAATGTTACCAAATAAAATCTAATGCTCAAGTCACCCCCCATTCCTCAACAAAGAATTTTCTGGTCAAAACGTCCATAGTACCATGGTTGAGAAACCCTGAAGTTCACCTAGGAGCTCTGGTGGGCGAGAGGTTAAAACACTTGGCTGTTAACTGAAAAGTCAACAGCTGGAAGCCACCAGCCATTCCTCCACAGAAAGAAGTGGCAGTCTGCTCCTGTAAGGATCACAGCCTGAGAAACTCCATGGGCAGTTCCATTCTGTCCTTTCAGGTGGCTATTTGTTAGAATAGATTTAATAGTGCCAAGTTTGGGATCGGTTTAATTATCACCTTACTTATTCAATCTGTGTGCTGACCAAAGAATCTGAGACGCTAGATTATATGAAGAATAATGCAAAATCAGAATTGGGGAAAGGCTCACTGACAACCCGTGATATATAGATGACAAAACCTAGTTTGTTGAAAATGAAGACTACTTTGAGCACTTACGGATGAAGGGGAAAGACCAACAACTTCAATAGGGATTACACCTAATATAAATAAAAGCAAAAATCCTCACAACTGGACCAATAAATAACAGCATGGTAAACAAAGAAAAGAAATTGTCAATGATTTCATTTTACTTGGATAAACAACCAATTCCCATGCAAGCAGCAGTCAAGCAATTGTACTGGGGAAAATCAACAACAAAAGATCTTTTGAAAGTTCCCAAAAGAAGTCACTTTGATGACTAAAGCAAAATTGGCCCCAAGCCATTGCTTTCCAGTGGTGTCATATGCATGTGAAAGTCAGACAGTGAAAAAGGAAGGCAGAAGAACTGACACCTTTGAATTGTCGCATTGGGGAAGAATATTTAATATATGGTGAACTTCCAGAAGAACAAGCAAATCACTCTCAGTAGAAATCCAACCAGAGTGACATTGGACTTGTCAACAGGAAAGATCAAGTGCTAGAAAAGGGCATTATTTGGGGTAGAAGGTGAGCAAAAAAACAACCCTGGATGAGATGGATAGACACAAGAGCTGCAACAATGCACTCAAACCTATCAAAGATTATGGAAAGGGCCCAGGACCTGGTAATGTTTGGTTCTGTTGGACATCAGGTCGCTGTGGGTTGGAGCTGACTAAAGAGCAACGAATACAGGTGATCAACTCAAGAAAATCTTCAGAGACAAAATACAGTCTTAGCTAATGGTAGCTGAGGCCAGATCAGTGGGGGCCATGACTGTCAGTGGTCCCACTTGAAGAGTTAAAAGCATACTTTTGGTTTGTGAAGTGCCTTCTTCAGGTACCCTACACCCCCAAATTACTTATCTCTTTATTCCTTCATTGCTGAAACAAAACTTCTATTCTCTCAGGCGGCTGACTCCAGCTAAACATGAGGGCCAAATTAATTGAGATCAAAATAATGTCAGATAGTCCCATCACTCCCCAGAATGTTAAACTGGCCTTTTAAGTATGTAAACACTTATGAATCCAAATATATATTAATTTAAATATATGTTAGTGCATAAAGCTAGATGCTTGAATCCAAAGGTCTTCGGATTGGCCCAGGGAGACGTCTCCAAAGCTTTGCATTAAAAAGAAATAGCTTGTTACCTGTCTCCCATGTCCTCATTTCTGAGTTTCTACATGGTATAAGATTCAAGTGCCACCACCAGCCCTCACCTCCCACGCACACACAAACGTGAATGTTATAAAGGCTTCTGCCAGAGAGACGAGGAGAGCCATTTGGATGCAGTAAATGTAAATAAACTGTATGAATAAATTAGGACTTGTCTGTAGATTTCAAAAAGGCTTTTAATTAAGTCATGCCTACCACTGAAAGAAATTGGGATGATTTTCAATGGTGCTGCCAAGAAAGAAAACTGTCCTTCACTACAACGCATGTCTGCTGGTACGGGTTGAGTGTCCATAGCTTTGACCTAGTATGGCAATTTCTAGGGTCTCAGCGCTGGATGCACTGTTTACAAGAAACTGAGGCCCGACTAATGAAGAACAAAGAAAAATGTCTGGCACCAAAGGTTGTGGGGGTTCTCCTACATTAAAGATTTGAAGAGGTATACTCAGATTTTAGAAGACAATGAAAAAAAATCACTCTTTTTTGCTTATATGCTAAGAATCTTTTTGTGTGTTTTCGGGCAATTCCCTAATTAGAAAATACGTTATAATTTATACACATCAACTTATGTTCTCCCACATTTTGCTGACCACTAAGACTGGGTACAATTTCCTGGAGCTGTAGCAGTCACAGGGACTGGGAATACTGTGAGCACAAGCGCGTGCAGATGCAACATCAGCTCCCAGCCCTGCGAGCTGGTTTCCATCTCCATGGAGAGGGCCCCCAGGAGAGAGCCCCTCTGAGCAGGGAGTGAGACCCCCGAGGCGGCCCCTTTACCTTTGTTTCAGGTACTTCCGAGCCTAGCCTAGCGGGGCCAGGGACCCCGCCCGCGGCCCCAAGCTGGTGACACATCCTTCTTTGGCCAAGTCGGGCCAAGGTTGGGCAAGGGGTGGGGAAGGAAAATAACGCCTCAGCGCTCAACGACGTGACTCTCAGTTCTTCCAAAACGTTGGCATTTGTTTCTCTGCCAAGCTTCCCTGTTAACAAGTTCCCGGGGACGGTGCATGCGAACCAGCTTTGGGGCCCCGAAAAGTGGGAGGAACCAGGCCGTCCTCCGCCTTCCTCCGGCCTGGGCGCCCCCGGGGCGGGCGGTT
>NW_022103913.1:11496395-11497887 GCF_000313985.2 Echinops telfairi
CCGCCCCGCCGCCGCGGGAGCCGGCCAGCAAAGGGGGTCGCTTGGGCGGCTCCTAGAGCCGACTATGCACTCAGGTTGTGCAGTCCCCAGCCCTGGCGACCCCGCGGGGATGCGATTTGTAGTGGGTATTATTCTTAGGAGGAAGCCAGCGTCTTGTTCTGATATATTTTTGTATTCTTGCTAGTATTACTGTTTCCGAGGTTGTTATTGTTATTGTCATTATTTGCTTTGCCTTTCTGAGGAAACTGGGTCGGAGGCAGCGGATGGGCAGCCTGGCTGCAGACTGGACACTCCGGGCCGCTCCCAGCCTCTCGGGTCTCCAGCACCACCTGCGCCTCATTTCGTTCAGCCCACTGAGATGAGTTTGGGGAAAAAAAAGAATACCATTTTTATTAACTGTAATTGTTAAGTCAAAGAACTCTGGTGACATAGTGGCTTATAAATTGAGCTGCTAACCACAAGGTTAGCAGTTCATACCCACCAGCTGCTCCACGGAGAAAAATGAGCTGTTTACTACTGTTAAGAGTTACAGTCTCAGAAACCCAAAGGGGCAGGTCTAAGCTGTCCTCTAGGGTCGCTAGGAATGGAAATCGACTTGTTGGCAGTGAGTTTCTTGTTTGGTAATTGTTAAGTATTGTACAAATATAGAAAGCCAGGTTGAAAAATTTACAGCTTAATGGATTATTCTGAGGTATACACACTTATAACCACCACCCAAATTTAGTAAAGTGGTCTGGGGTTGCCATAAGTCAATCAACTAGAAGGAAAAAGATTTTTTGTTTGTTTTAGTGATCTGGTTTTAAACAGCAACAACTTCAATAGCAGGGAGAGCACTGCATGAGAAGAGACTTCCAAAAACTCATAATTGTGGCAGAAACTCAAAGCCTACCTGCTCAGAATCATGCCTTCTCCAAGAACAGATGTTGAAAATAGAAATATCCCCAGAGTTAACACACCCCTGTCCCCAGTCTGAGTGTATTTGTAAACTCATTTATTAAAAAGCTACATATGTAACTGTGTTGTGCGGTGCCATTGAGTTAATTCTGACCCATAGCAGCCCCATACACAACAGAAGAAAGCACTGCCCAGTCCTGGGCCATCCTCACCACGGTCCCTGTGCTTGGGCCCATTGTTGCAGCCACTGTGTCCATCCATCTCCTTGAGGACCTTCCTCTTTTGCCCCTGGCCCTCTACTTTACCCAGCACAATATCCTTCTCCAGGGACCAGTCTCTCCTGACATGTCCAGAGTCTGTAAGAAGAAGTCTCACCTGCCTTGCCTCTCAGGAGCTGTATTTGTTCCCAAACAGATCCGTTTGTCCTTTGAGCAGTCTATGGTCCCTTTCATACTCTTCCCCAGCACCGCAATTCAAATGCATTTAGTCTTCTTTGGTGTCTGATTTTCTTTTTTTTTTTTTAAACATTTTATTAGGGGCTCATACAACTGTTATCCCAATCCATACACACATCAATTGTGTAAAGCGTATTTGTACA
>NW_022103913.1:11499385-11501655 GCF_000313985.2 Echinops telfairi
TGGAGAGAAAATGTTTTGAGAAACGATGTACAAATGCGCTTTACACAATTGGGGTGTGTATGGATTGCGATAACAGTTGTATGAGCCCCTAATAAAATGTTTGAAAAAAAAAAAGATTGCAACTTGAGGCTTGAATTTTTTTCTTGTGTTCTTTCTGCTTAAGATATGCTGAACATGTTTTTCCTTTTTGGTTTTCTACCTGTAGGTCTTTGAACATTTCATTGAAACATTTGACTTTGTCTCTTTAAGCTGCCTTTTGAAATTTTCTGTTTAGCTCTTTGACTTCATTTCTTCCATTTGTTTTAGCTACTCTACAATAAAAAGCAAGTCTCTTCTGACACCCACACTGATCTTTTCATTTCCGGCTTTTTAATGATCTTTTACTTTCTTCACAAACGATGTTCTTGATGTCAGTTCCACAGTTGGGGGCTCATTTTAGCTGCTGGTATAGCTGGAGCCCCAGTGGGGTAGTGATTACATATTTGACTGCTAACAGCAAGGTCAACAGTTCAGAATCACTAATTGCTCTGAGGGAGAAAGCCTTCTACTCTAGTAAATAGAGTTACAATCTCAGAAACCCACAGGGGTAGTTCTATGTCCTATAAGATTGCTATAGGTTGGAATGGACTGATCATAGTGAGTGAGGTATATATACGCTTCACACCATGTATGATTGTTTATTTGCTTATTTTTTGCTTATTTGCTCTACTACCTCAGATCAATCATTGAAATGTACATTCGAGAAATTTCTCTTCTGTCTCACAATAACATTTTAAGTACTTAATAAAGTAATAGATTTTATATATGTATCCTTTTGTTTCTAAGCTGCTGATGTTAAAATTCTCTATTGTCTCTTCTTACAGATTGTTTGATTTCTACGTGTTCCATGCGTAGAAGTTCATTTGTATATTTGCCACTTATATTGTTGAAAAAAAGGTGTTTGTGATGAAGTCATTGATCTTGCAAAATTTTATCACATGAACTCTAGTTTCATTTACATCACCAAGGCCTTATTTTCCAATTGCTGTTCCTTCCCCTTTGTTTCCAACTTTTCTTTTCAATCGCCAGTGATTATCAATGCATCTTCAGTGCATGTTTGGTCAATTTCCAATTAACTCATTTATAGAATTCAGTTTCTTCATCACTGACTTTGGTGGAGGAGTCCTGCTGGCTTAGTGGTTATGCATTGGGCTTTGATCTGCAAGGTTACTTCACTGGAGAAAGACAGGGCTTTCCACTCCTGTTAACAGTTACAGTCCCTGAAATTCACAGGGGCAATTCTACTCTGTCCGATAGTGTGACTGTGAGTTGTCATTGACTCAATGACAGTGAGCTTGGTTTTTGGATTTGCGAGCCTTTGTGGCTGGTGCATAAATTTCAATAATAATTGTATTGATTAGATTTCCTTAAAGTTGGACAGATAGAATCCTGTCACAGACAGCATTGTACTTCAAGATTCTTTTTTGCAATGTCCTTTTTGGCGAGTCTGCTCAGAACACCCAGGAGCAAACTAAGAGGGAAGGAGAGAGAAAAAGAGAGTGGAACACATCCTGGCCCACTAAGCCCTGAGGATAATATTCCTGCTCAGAGCAGCCAATGCACAGAGAGGGCCATAGGGATGGCCCCACCATGAGACATGACGTCCCTCACTGACCCATAGCACTGTGGAAATAACACTGGAGACACAGTGTGGGAATTATGTCCAATCTGTCCCCAACCCACCAAGGGGAAACACAAAGGACTTGCAACAGAGCAGCAAGGGGAGCAAAGCAATGAAGTCCCCGAGGAATCCAAAAAATAGACTTTGGGGGTAGGGCATGGCACCTCATCAGACTCAACTGGAAAACACTCATAAACGTCAGCAGACAGACCTGGAACTATTTATAGGCATTTCTTTGTTATTGGTTTTTGTTTAGTTTTGTTTTTGCATGTCTATCTTGATAAGATAAACAATCCTGACATGGGAGAGGGGGAGGCCAGGGAAAGAAAGGGGGAAGCCAACAAACCCAGGGACAAGGGAACAACAAGTTATCTAAAATCAATGATGAGGAGGGCGTAGGAGGCCTGGTGGAGCTTGATCAAGTGTAATGTAGCCAAGAGGAATTAATGAAAGCTGAATGAAGGTAAACATGATAGTGAGACAAGAGGAAAGTAAAAGGAAATAGAGGAAAGAACTAGGAGACAAAGGGCATTAATACAGGTCTACATACAGGCATGTACATATGTAAATATATTTATATATGATGATGAGGAAATAGATCTATGTACAT
>NW_022103913.1:11502756-11506262 GCF_000313985.2 Echinops telfairi
GGTTGGGGGGTGGGGTGGGGTGGTGACTCTACAGCAGCTAAACACAACAAATGAGCTATGAGGACAAATCCTGGGCACCTAAGCAATGTCACCAACTCCTAGTACAGCACCAAGCAAATACCCAATGAACCTACTGTGTGTAGTCTACTCCAATTCAGAGACTCGATAGGACAGCGTAGAAGTGCCTCTTAGGGTTTCCAAGGCTGCAGTGTTTATGGAAGCGCACTGCCACATCTTTCTGTTGCAGAGCGGCATTTGGTGGGTTCCGCTTTTGGTTAACAACTCAGCGCTCAGTGATAGTAGAGCCATGATAGCAGAGGTTTGTTTGTGTACACAAGTATATGCATGTGTGTGTTCACTCAAAACAGATTTTTCCTGGTGAACAATATCACCCTTTACTATCAATTCTTCCAAGAATCAAATGATGTGCTCCATGAGAAGCCACAGTATACTTCACTTATATTTCAAACTTCATAGTTCTTTTCCATTTTCAAAAGTCTTCACAGACATTATCAGTCTTGTGTGAGATGCCAAGCAATCCTCTGAGAAAGGCACAGCTGGACAGAAGGTCTTTGTAAAAGCTCGCAGTGCAATCATCCTGGTAAGAAGAGGAAGTAAATAAACCATAAAGTGATTTTTATACTGCTGACCCCACCAACTTGGCTTTTCCGTTTGGCTTGACATTTTTATTGTCTGGTATTTCACATTAGAACAGCTTTGGTTTCTTGCCATACATATATAAGTATGTGAGGCAGCTTCAAACCATTCATGGAAAAATGGAATTAAAAGATAATGGAGTTTCCCCATGATTTTTTTGAAGGCCCCTCATATCCAGCATGACTTAAATTTATAAAGGACACAATACTTGAAAGGAAATCTGATTCAATATGGTAGAGTCAGCCTCTCTGTCATGATCACCTTGGTGAATCAGGACTGGAAAGTTACCAGTTTGTCTCCATTTATTGAGTGCCATACCCCAGGGTATTTGCTAAATGGTACAAAAACAATGAAAACAAAATAAGTAAGATATGATTCTTATTTTCAAGGGCATTGTCTTCAAGTGTGGGAAAAGGATTTAGATATAAATAAATGTTTAATTTAATAAAATGGAAAGGAATAATAACACAATTATACTAGCGGGAGGGAGAGAGTAGAACAAATTGAAGAGAAAAGAACATCTGCTTTTTAATTATGGAAAAATTTCAGATATTACAGAAATAGAATAGTATAATAAACTTCCATATACATATTACTCAGCTTCACAATGTTTATCTTATGGCTAGTTTATACCATCTGTACCCCCTCCTTCTACTTCTTCCTGAGTTATCCTAAGCGAACCTAAAGTCAAACCTCCCACTACCACTGAATTAAAGATAAGGTCTATTTTAAAAGGGATAAATACAAGATCATTCTAACCTTTTAAAATGAACAACTTCTTAACATCTAGACAGTGTTCAAATTTTCCCCAAAATATTTTATATAATTTGTTTGGTCAAATCAGGGTCCAAACAACAGCTTCATGTTGTATTTAGTTACTATATTTTAAACTTTTTCTTTCCTTGCCTTTTATATGTTGAAAAATAGATTGTTTTACTAGTGGAGTTTCCCAAATTCTAATTTTGCTGATTTCATTCTCATGGTGGCGCTTAATGCATTCCTCTATCCTTGTATTTCCTTCTGATTTATCTAGAGAACCGAACAGATTTAAGACAAACAAAAACCAAAACCAACCTGCCCCTGAAACTATGGCTCTTAGTTTCCCTGCAGGTCTGGAAATAAGCTCACTTCCACTGCTCCATTTTCAACCAAACCAATTGGCCTATAAGGGGGACAGTCACACTGGAGAAATGCACACAGCTTAGTACAGTCAGCCATGTGAAATCAAAAGGGCACGTTTACCCCATGACAAAGTTGAGAGAAATGCAAAGAGAAAACATGGGAGCAAGGGAGATAAGTGAGGTTACATTGTGGGGACTGCAAATAATGACATGAAACAAAATGTGTTTGCATTGTTGAATGGAAAACTGGTCTGCTCTGTACACTTTCCAATTCACAATAAAAAATTAAAAGAAAAGTTTTAAAATATAAGAAATGTGTGAAGCAAAACAACAACAAAAGCACCATCTTTATTGAAAAAAAAACTAACCAATAAGTTAATTGTCACAATGTTGGAATTAGTGGACACAGACACTAAAACAGCTGCTAGAGACACAGAATATATAAATAATCAAATTGTATTTCTAAAGATGAAAATGATAATATATGAGATGAGAAACAAAACACTGGGTTGAATCACTGACCTATTAGACATTGCTGAAGAAAAATTTAATGGACTTGAAATTATACGACTAAAAACGATTTTAAATGAAACCTGGTGTTGTTAGTTGCCACTGAGCCCAATCTGACTCATAGCGACCTTACACTGCCCATCCTGCACGATTGCTTGTTATGTGTGAGTCCATCGGTCTCCTCATTGTGTCAGTACCTCTTGTTAAGGGTCTTCTTCTTTTCTGATGATCCTTGACTTTACCAAGCATGATGTCCTTCTCCAGGAACTGGCTTCTTCTGATAGCATGTGCAAAGAACCTGAGACAAGATGGACTGACAGAGTGATTGCAATAATGGGCTCAAACATGACAGCAATTGTGAGGATGGTGCAACCGGCTGATCAATCCCGCTTGTCAAGGGTTGTTTCACTGTCCCTCTACCAAACATGATGTCCTTTCCCCAGGACTGGTCTCTCTTGATAGCATGGTAACATATTGAAAGTACCATGGGCTGTTAAAAGAACAGCAAATCTATCTTTGAAGAAGTATAGCCATAATGCTCCTTTGAAGTAAAGATGAGCTCATAGAGCAAAATGATGAGCTTCATTCATGTATCTGTGTTTTATATATGCCCCTGGTCCATTTTAGCGATGTAATTATAATTTTATCAAGTAACATCATATATCATTCCCATGGAGCAGATAGTGTTCCTATTAATATTATTATGAAGATTTAATCCATATTGAAGGCTGCAATTGTAGCTCTTTATCAGCAATGCTTCAAGTCCTCTTCACTTTCAGCAAGCAAGACTGTGTCATAAAGCTTATGTTAATAAGCCATCCTCCAATCCTGAGGCCACATTCTTATTTATGTTGTCCAGCTCCCCTGATTAATTGCTCAGCGTACAGACTGAATAACTATGGTGAGAGGATACAGCCCTGACTTATACTTTTCTTGATTTTAAACCAGGCAGTAGCCCCTTGTTCTTTTTGTACAACTGCCTCAATCCATATATAGGCTCCACATGAGAACAATAAAGTGTTCTGGAATTCCCATTCTTCTCAAGGTTATGATCCACACAGGTGATCATAATGTCTTTCATAGTCAACAACACACAAAGAAACAGCTTTCAGGTATTCTCCACTTTCAGCCAAGATAGATCTAACATCAGCAATTATATTCCTTGCTCCACATCTTCTGAGTCCAGCCTGAACTGCCGGTTCAGTGGACTGCTACAAC
>NW_022103913.1:11507125-11510864 GCF_000313985.2 Echinops telfairi
CAGGTGTACATATGTGCTTGACTCAATGGATGTATGTATGGACTGTGATAAGAATTGTACGAGCCCTCAATAAAATAATTTTAAAAAAAAGAATAAGGAGAGTAACAAATGTACAAATGTGCTTTATACAATTGCTGTATGTATGAATTGTGATGAGTTGTATGAGCCCCCAATAAAATGACTTTAAAAAAAATTTTACTTGTATGTGATATCAAAAATATTGTTCCATAATGTATGCATTCTGTAGGTCACCTTTCTTTGCAGTGGCCCAAATATGAGTCTCTTTCAGTCAGTTGGCCCAGGAGGTATCTTCTAAATTTCCTAGTCTAGACCAGTTAGTGCTTCCGGTGCTTCATCAGCTTGTTGTAATATTTCAGTTACTATGCAGTCAATTCCTGGAGCCTTGTTTTTATGGAATGCTTTCAGTGCAGTTTGAACTTATTCCCTAGCACCACTGGTTCTTAATCATATGCTGCCTCTTCAAATGAATGTTGAATGTTAACTAGTTCTTTGTGGTACAAGTGACTGTACAAGTCATAGGGTTTTTATATTCTTTGATGCTTCCTGCATTGTTCAATATTTTGTCCATAAAATCTTCCAATTTTGCAACTGGAGGCTTGAATTTTTTCTTGAGTTCTTTAAGCTTTAGACATGCTGAACATGTTCTTTCTTTTTTGCTTTCTAACTCTAGGTCTTCACACATTTAATTATACTATTTAACTTCATTTTCTTGAGCTGCCTTTTGAAATTTTCTGTTCCACTTTCTGACTTCTTCATTTCTTCCATTTGTCTGAGCTTCTCTATGATTAAAAGCAAGTTTCAGAGTCTCTTCTGACATCCAGTTTGGCCTTCTTTACTTCCTGTCTTTTTAATGATGTTTGCTCCATGAGTGACAGGCTGCATGTCCTCCCCACACCTCACCAGGTCTTCGGCCATTGGTGGTTAATGCAGCAAATCTGTTCTTAAGATGCTCTCACGTTCAGCTGGGGTAGACTCAAGGTTGTATTTGGGCTCTTATGGCCTTGCTTTAATTTTACTCAGCTTTAACCTGAACTTACACATGAACAATGGATGGTCAGTTCCACAGTTGGGGGCTCATTTTAGCTGCTGGTATAGATGGAGCCCCAGTGGGGTAGTGATTACATATTTGGCTGCTAACAGCGAGGTCAACAGTTCAGAATCACTAATTGCTCTGAGGGAGAAAGCTTTCTACTCTAGTAAATAGAGTTACAATCTCAGAAACCCACAGGGGCAGTTCTATGTCCTCTAAGATTGCTATCGGTTGGAATGGACTGATGGTAGTGAGTGAGATATATATCATATACATATCTTCTAAATTGAATGCAACACCACTCCTCTTGAATCTGGTCTTCCTGGGATAGGAAGCCATATAATTTTCTGATTCAAAAGGCACAATACCAGTCCATTTTAGCTCACTAATGCCTAGGATATTGTTCTTCATGCATTCCAGTAAATTTTTGATGACTTCCAGTTTTCCTAGATTCGCATTTGTACATTCCAAGTTCCAATTATCAATAGGTTTTTGCAGATGCTTCTTCTCATCAGCAAAAGAAGGCCCCAAAGGCTCTACTCCCTCCACATTACTAGAGCTGACTCTACACAGCTCTTCCTCCGACATATTTGAGTGCCTTCCAATCCGAGGGCCTCCTCTTCCGGCACCATCTCTGACAATACTCTGCTGCTCTTCATGAGGTTTCCCATGTCTGACATTGTTCTGCTGCTCTCCATAACGTTTTCAGCGGCTAATTCCTCAGAAGTAGATACCCTATTGCTTCTTCATAGTCAGTCCTTAGTCGGGGAACTTTGCTGAACCCTATTCACTTTGGGTGACCCTGCCGGTATTTAAAATACCAATGACATGGCTTCCAACATCACACAACACCCAAGCCACCACAGTGTACCAAACTGACAGACAAGTGTCATATAGATGGAATATTTTAACGTCATCTTTGCACATGGCTTTCACTTAAGTTATTTTCAGGGATCATTCATATTGTAATATATATTCATACTTTGTTACTTTTTATTGATGAATAATAGCTCATTGTATGGCTATGTAACAGCTGGCTTATCCATTTACTTGCTGATATACATAGAGTTACTTTGTGACTATAAACAAATAAGACTGCTATGAACCCTTTATGTGAGCACATTGTTTTATTTCTTTTGAATATATACCTATGAGTGAAATTCCTGAGTAGGTGACGTGTTTGATTTTCTTTGCTTGAAGGTTAAAGAGATGGGTTTTGTGGGATATGAATTTGGGAGACATTGGCCAATTCATCCTTTGAATTTTGTAATGGATGAAGAGATTTTTGTACATGAGAGTCAGGGTTGAGAGGGTGGATAGAGAGACAAATAACAAGCAACACTTAGATCCATTTTTGTTTAATTAATGTCAAGTTTATTAAAGATATCCACCTTTAAAGTTTATTTTTCTAGGTTTGTAAGCTTAAGTTTAAACCTTGTAATTTAATTTATAAATATGCCATTCTATTACAACTTAAAATTAGCTATAGACATGGTAGATTAAATTCGCTAGACATTTATTTTTAACTTGATTAAGTTCTTAGACATTTAAAACTACAACTACAAAATTGATATATCTGATTCTCTAAAGCACTCTAAACACCCAACAAGTGAGCTTCCAAATCTAATAACCAAAATTTCAAAGCACTTAAACTCTATTTACAGACCTAATAACTCACAAGTTATAGATTTGGTACCTCAGATTGTCTGAAAAATTCAAACAGTTTACAAAACAATCAATTAAACGCCTCCCTATTTCAAACTTAAATCCCCAATCTGCCATAGAAATCACAGGTCTATAGTCAACATTTAAAATACCTCATTTGTCAAACAAAATACACCCAAATTGTCAACATGTTTATTTTTAAAACTTAGCCAAAAACATTAAATCTTATATTTGAATCAATTCTTCACTCTTATTTAAAACTCACTTGAACTGCACAAGGCTAGCTGTAAGAAACGTCATCTAAAGTGAGGAATCATGATCAATAGTTCAAAGATTGTTTAACATTTTTTACTCAAACTATTCACTGTGACAGTCTTTCTTTAAGGATGAATCTGCCAATTAGAGTTACAAGACATTTCATTACCTTCTTATGTTGTGTGCTTTACAATTTTTAGTTCATGCGATGCTAAAATGAAACAAAATTTTTAAGCCTCTTGCAAAGCAATTTATGTGTAGATTCATTTTCACATTTTACATGTCCTTGGAATCCTTCATAGCTGTCTCACCTACTTTTAGTTGAACTTTTAGCAAGTTTAGTTTTTTTTTTAATCTTTTTTTTGAGATCTTACAGATATTATAACAATCTATAATTCAATTAGATCAAGCATAATTGCACAACTACTGGCACCATCATTTTCAAAACATTTTTTTCTTCTTGAACTATTTGATATCTGCTCCCCTTTATCCACCCCTCCCCCTACTCTCTCCCCCTAGAATGCTTATTATCATACTATATATATATATTGCTGTATCTTACACCATCCAATGTATCCGTTCAGATACAATCTTGTTATTCTTTCCCCTCGAGTGAGGTTATACAGCCATCTTGCTATCAGTTCCCCCTTTTGCCCCTCCCCACTTCCCGTACCCTCAGGGAATCATTACCCCTGTTATTATTTCTGAAGGTGAGTTAGTTAATTGTGCCAGCCTGGCCGATAATCACATGTGGGGCTAATTGAAAGG
>NW_022103913.1:11511571-11512437 GCF_000313985.2 Echinops telfairi
ATACCTCATGATCACACAGGCTGGTGTGCTTCTTCCATGTGGGCTTTGTTGCTTCTCAGCTAGATGGCCACTTGTTTAACTTCAAGCCATTAAGACTCCATCTTTTAGTAGGCGGGCACCATCAATTTCTTTCACATTTGCTTATGCACCCATTTTGTCTTCAACAATTGTTTCAGGAAGGTGAGTATCATACGTTGCCACATTATTAGAACAAACCATTCTTGTACAGAAGTAAGATTTAAGTGGAGGTCTAAAGTCCATCTGCTTGTATTTAAACACACACACACACACCTATGTTTACATATTTACATGTATACATATCTATATTTATACCTATGTATATAATGATTACTTTTTTGGTTTTTCCTCTTTTTCTTTTCCTTCTGCCCACTATCATGTCTACCCATCATGTATCCTCTTGGATACATTTCAATTGATCAAACATGACCAGGAACACTGCACCCTACTCACCATCAATTTTAGATCCCTTGCTATTCCCGTCCCTGTCACTATTGGCTCACTGCTCTCCTCCTCCCACCTCCTCATCCTACAAGACAAGGTGCTTCATCTTTTCATCACTGTTTCTTAGGGATGTGTAGTACTCTATTGTGCATATAAACTAGAGTTTTTTTGTTTTTAAATCATTTTATTGGGGGCTCATACAACTTATCACAATCCATACATACATTCACTGTATAAAGCACATTTGTACATGTGTTGCCATCATCATTCTCAAACATTTGCTTTCTACTTGAGCCCTTAATATCAGCTCCTCATTTTCTCCCTTCCTACCCACCTCCTTCCCTCTCATGAACCTTTGATAATTTATAAATTATTATTGTTTTGTCATGTCTTACACTGTCCGA
>NW_022103913.1:11512802-11513968 GCF_000313985.2 Echinops telfairi
CCCTCATTCACAATGATATGATTTTTTGTTCTTTGATGCCTGATACCTCATCCCTTCGACACCTCGTGATCACACAGGCTGATGTGCTTCTTCCCCGTGGGCTTTGTTGCTTCTCAGCTAGATGACCGCTTGTTTACCTTCAAACCTTTAAGACCCCAGATGCTATATCTTTTGAAAGCCAGGCACCATCAGCTTTCTTCACCACATTTGCTTATGCACCTGCTTTGTCTTCAGCACTCTTGTTGGGAAGGTGAGCATCATAGAATGCCAGTTTAATAGAACAAAGTGTTCTTGCATTGAGGGAGTACTTGAGTGGAGGCCCAATATCCAACTGTGACCTTAATACTAAACCTATAAATAAATACACAAGATCTATTTCCCCACCATCATATATAAATATATTTACATATGTACATGCCTATATTTAGACCTCTATAAATGCTCTTTGCCTCTATTTCCTTTTACTTTCCTCTTGTCCCACTATTATGTTCAGCCTTCATTTGGGTTTTAGTAATTTCTCTCAGTTACATTGCCCTTGTTCAAGCCTTACTAGACCTCTTACACCCTCCTCACCATCGATTTTGGATCACTTGTTGTTCTCTTGTCTCTGAGTTTGTTAACACTCACTTCCTTTCCCTCACTTCCCCCTCTCCCATGTCCCCCTGGAACCATTGTTCTCATTTTTTTTCCTCCTCCAGCTTGTTTATCCTGCCTATCTTATCTAGATAGACCTGAAGAGATAATAATATGCACAAAAACAAGAGAGAGCAAAACAAAGCAACAAAAGAAAACAAAACAACAACAATAACCCAGTGACAAAAAAAGGAAAAGCCTGTAAATAGTTCAAGGTCTGTTTGTTGACCTTTAGGAGTCTCTTCCAGTGGAGTCCAGTGGGGCCACACCCTGGCCCCAAAGTCTATTTTTGGCAATCCCTCGGGACTTCCTTGCTGTGCTCCCCTTGCTGTTCTGTTGCACGCCCTTAGTGTTTGCCTTGGTGTGGTGGGGTCAGATTGGGTGCAATTCCCACCCTTTCTCCAGTGTTGTCCCCCCATAGGGCTATGGGTCAGTGAGGGATGTTGTGTCTCATATTGCGGCTGGCCCTATGGTCCTTTCAGTGCTTTGGCTGCTCTGAGCAGGGATATTGTCCTCAAGACTTGGTGGGCCAG
>NW_022103913.1:11514693-11516543 GCF_000313985.2 Echinops telfairi
ACCTGGCCTAGGTGGGCCAATTCAGGCTCACGCCCACCCATGCCTACCAGCAGGAAACCTGAGACTGTGGGCATGTGCAGTGCGCCACTCCTTTGTTCCCATAGCTTGGCCCTCTGGGCATGCATTAATGGACATTCCCAGCCCTTTGCTAACCTACCCAACATTATCACTTGATTTCCTTAATGATCCATTTAAATTTTTCCCCCAGTTTTGAATAGTTTCTGCTTTCTTTTTAATTGAGGTTTTAAAATTTTATTTTACTTTATTTTTTTAGTTTTATCTTTTTACTTTGTTTTTCTTGTTAGTTTTTTGTTTGTTTGGTATGGAATCCAGAACAGATAAATCTATAGAGACAGTAATTGGATTAATGGTTCCTTGTGGGTATGGCAGGGGATGTTGGGGGAAAAGGAGAGCTAATAATGAAGAAAATGTTCTAAAAACGGATTATAGTGATCATTGTACAACTCTTCTTGATGTGACTGAATTATTGAACTGTATGATATGTGAATTATATGCCAATAAAACTATTAGAAAAAAACCCAAAAAAAAAGCCCAGCTGGGCACAGAGCAATGAGCACATCAGTTCTCTAAGTCTTGATTTCTAATCTATTCTCCAGTCAAAAGAACCAGGACTCCTAGGAGAAATGCTAATTTTAGGACAGGGCAGGGGATATATATAATATTCTTGGAGTGTTAGAAAGAAAGAAAGTGTTTAAATAACAACACAACAGCAATGACAAAAAGAACCCACAGAGATGGGCAAAAAAGCATAAAAGACAACCAAAAGAAATCCCAGTAGACAAACCTGGAAAAATTTGAGCAACAAAATAAAGCAGTGTTGGATTATAGCTCAACTGTAAGTAAATACCTACTTGGAATCCATACTGATATAAATAAATGAGTGAATGAATGGAGGCCAGTAGACAAATCTCTCAGCTGGAAAAATGCTAATTAATACACGTCTTCCAGGAGAAAAAAGAGAACTCGCCCCTCTTTAGGGGTGGCCTGCGTATAGCCTGTTCTTTCCCCAAAGCACAGTGCAGAAAGGGAGAAAGCGTGCCATTTGCGTGGTAGCTGGGTTAGGTGTCAACTCTGCTGGGCTGCAATCCTCAGTAGTTTGGCAGCAAGGCTTCCTCCATAATGTGACCCAACATAATGTAAGCAACCCCAGGGCGGGGTCTGTATAAGCAGCTGATGATATCTCCTGGGGGTGGGGGGGTGGGGGGTGGGGGTGTTGTCATCAAGTGGCATCAAGTTGGTTCTGACCCACAACGACCCTTTTCACAACAGAATGAAACACTGCCTGAAGTCAGGCAGGCACTTAGGAATGTGTGAGGATTCAAATGGCCTCCCAGTTAAATCCATGCTCAATAGCTCAACTCCTATAGATGGCAAAGTATGCCCCACATTGAAATACTACTGATGAAGCAGAATACTGAAGGCTTTCCTATGGAAAAGGAGCATTCAAGGATATGAACAATATATTGTTGGTACTGTGAATCTGAACAATGCAGGCAATCTTAAAGGGAGGACAACTATTTAGCTTCTGTGGCATTCTTCTCTCTCTTCAGCTCCAGTGCCTGGAGACAAGCAGTGCAGTGTGACTCTCAATAGATGGGTTTTCTGCCTTAGGCGACACTGCTGTTTTCACAGTGTTTTTCCTGCTTTGGGACTCATGTTGATTTCTGCCCTAGAGGTTGAGGGCAGAGACTTTGAGTTCTCTTGACAAGGTCCCAGGAGACTGGGAGTGGAATGGATTCTGGCCAGGCCCATTTATTCTGGAAGAAACTAGAAACCAGCAAGGTATTGCTCTGCTTATTCAGGAGTAAGAAATAAACCAGCATGTGACA
>NW_022103913.1:11517829-11536748 GCF_000313985.2 Echinops telfairi
ACTGGAAGCTTCTCCTGACTCAATAGCTTTGGGGCTGAAGAACCACAGATCAGCAGGAACCCTGCAGGTTGGTGACTGCAGAGGCAGATGAACCCAAGGTCAGCAAGGTAGGCTTGTGACTGGAGGGTGAATTAATCCAAGGTCAGTAGATCAGATGGCAGGCCACTGGGTGGCTCTCTGGATCGGCAGGCAATAGAGCAGGCCATTGGCTCAAGTTCAATGAACTGGAGATTGATGAACTAGCTCCAGCTCCTGCAAAAAGCAAGCTTTTCCAGTGTCTACTAAATACAAAGTAAGCCACATGCCTCAGGAAAATTCCTTTCAATTGCTTCAGAGCCGTGATCTGAATAAGGAAGGTTGCATATGACTATAATTTCTTGCAACGGATTGGCTCCTCACAGCAGATCCCATTATGGAGTTAATTACATCATGTTAGATCACTTATGGAGGATTACTAGGTCATAATTCAGTGCCAAACTGTTAGATCTCTCTCACGGGGGAGAGAAATATACCGTGGTCCTTGGCTTTGCACGAGACAGAATTCACGCAAAAGCCTGGTTTGTGATCCAAGTGAGTTTATAGAAGACAGAAACAGCACAAATGTGCAGGACCTCAGCCCGGCGGCTGGGAGAGAGCCAGAAAACAAACCTTCTGGCTTTCTAGTGCTCCCATTGGGAGGCGTGGTCGACCCCATTGGCTGAATCAAATTCACCTAGCCTAGATTGGCCAATCCAGGTGTACTGCCCACCTAGATGTACCACCCTTCTTGGCTGGGAGCTCAAACCTAACATTTCTCCCCCTTCCGCCCCCCGCTCTCGGAGGAGGTATGGACCCAAAAACTGGGCGACAACATCTCTAGCTACTTCCTGCTGGCAAAAGGACGAAGTGGGGCTTTGGGTCCACACCCTTCCTACTCTGCGGGAAGGGGTTGTCCATCCAGGGCCCAGGATGGATAAGGTTGAAGTGGTCCAGCAGCTGGCACACTTGGTTTAGAGACCTTGGTAACCTGAGAACTTCTGAAACAAACAAACAGGCGAACAGTTTATGTGAGACAGGGGTAAGGTTGTGAGGTGGCAGTGCCCTTGGAGGTGGGTGAGTGTCACAGGAAATAAATGAAAAAATCTTAGGACTGACAGGCATGGGTGTTTGTTCACTGTAAACACAGGAATGGGGTAAAAGCATTCATTGGCTTATAGGCTGTGATGGGCCCGAAGTAGACTTTTCTGTGGAGCACTTATCCATCCTGAGGTGGCAGAGAAACACCCCCAACAGCTCCCAGGGGTGCTGGTCTGTATGCTCTGCTTCTAAGCAGTCTGGGTGCAACAGCTTCCATGGTTTCACCCAAGGTTCCTGACCTGCTACAGCTCTCCTGCTGCTTCGCTGGCTGGGCCCGGCCAATCTTCAATGAGCAGATGCTCACCTGGCCTGGGGATGCCCTCCCTTCTTAGCTAGCTGCAATAGGACAAGGGACACCCTGGTGGCCAGCTTGCTTGCTGGGGTGGCATGGCCCTTGGGTGGGCCTATTACAGTTAGGGCCGTTCCATGTCCAGTGGCCCAGTTCTGGACACACATAGCACTTGGCATTTAGGTCACGGGTCTGGGAAACCTGGGAAATGGTTGACGGATAGTTAGGAAGTGCGGCCAGCACTTGGGCATGTCTGATGTCCTTCCTTCTCTCCTCCTGAGCCTGCACCTCCAGTTCCCGATTGTCCCTGTGTCTCCAAACTGCCCATCGCCATCTAGAAAACACAACAGAAAATTACTGGGAGCTCGATGCCTCAAGGTCAGGAATGCAGTTTCAGTGCACACCTCTAGGGGGCTGTGAAACTGGGGCCTGGAGCAGGTGCCCCTGTTTGAGGGAGAGGTCAGGGACCCCAGTCTTTGCCGGCCAACTGGGTCCGACTGTTTTCTAGGCAGCAAACATTGGCCACTGGCTTGGGTGACCGTACAGGGCCTACGGAGGGAATCACTGGCACGAGCAATTCACCGACCTCCAAAAGCAAGACCACTGCTTGGAGTGGCCTCCGAATAGCCTTCAAAAGCGAATGCTGGCAGAAGCGGGCTCTCAAACCTATGAAGGGGAGGAACGATTGGTCATTAGCTCAGGGAACCTTTTAGGGAAATTGGGATAGCTGGACCCAAAATGTGCTGGAGCTGTATTGCTGAAAGATGAAAGTTACATACTTGGGATAGGCTGCCAAACACCTTTGGCCTAGGCCTGGGCAACGGGAAACCAGCCGGTAGGAGAAGGACAAACCCATGCTGCCAGAACACGAAAGCAGCTTGTTTGTAAAACCAGGAGAAAGCTAGAGGGAATGCAGTGAGGAAAGGGAAGCTGTCAGCTCCTGGGACTAGGCGGGGCTAACTACTGGGGCCCAAACAACCTGCCCCCACATACGTTTGGAGTGGTGGGCGCCATCTTGGCCAGGGTCACCTGCTCAGTCGTCCTGCAACAAAAATGGCAGTGGCCACTGGGCAGCGCCATCTTGCTGGGGAGTGGAGAGTCATGTGGCCGGGAAAATGGTGGCCTCCGCTCGCAGTTTAGTCAAGTGGCAGGAGGGCAAGCCACTGAATCCAGAGTCCTGCAGAGACCAACAGAGTTCACGCGTGCGCGCACGGCTGTCTAGCTGGCCGGACGCAAAGGAGACCACGGGCAATCAAAAAGCGCAGTGTTCCCATCTCATCCCAGGAATCTAGGCTGGCGGGTGCTTGAAAGCCCCCGGACACACAGAAAGGCGGGTGCACAGTCTCTCCTAAAAATAGGGAGCAGAGATAGAAATACAGACACGAAGGGATGGGCGCCCACAATATATTACGTGTGGTTTAAAAAAAAAAAAAGCAGGTCACGGGGACTTCTGCGGTGGGATAAATTCAGGCTGGCGTCCTCTCCAAATGGTGTGCAAGGCGGTTTTAAAGTCCAGCCGAGCGCTGTTTCCTCAGCCTTATATCACTGAGTCACGGCATCATAGGTTAGATCTTTCTCAAGAAAGAATTCATGCCGAAGCCTGGTTTGTGATCCAAGTGAGTTTACAGAGGACAGAATCAGCACAAAAGTGTGGGACCTCGGCCTGGCTGTTCCAGGACCACAGCCCAGCCGCACTGCACTGTGTCAGCCACTGGGGCGGCACCAGAGAGCAAAACTTCTGGCTTTTCAGGGCTCTGTTGGGAGGCGTGGTTGACGATACTGGTCGACCACATTGGCTAAATCAAATTCACCTGGCCTAGATGGGCCAATCCAGGTGCACCACCTCTATGTGGCTGGAGCTTGAATCTAAAAAAACCACTGAGAATCCTGGCCCAGCTAAATTGACATAAAAGCTAACTGGTACAAACCCACCTCCCCATTCTCACTGTAGGCTTTCAGGCCCAAGATGTGTGAAGGGGAAATATTTACCACTTAGTAAACTTGTGAGCTCTGATTTGTACAACTGTTGGTGAGTTCTAATTGCTAAAATGAAGCATGTTTGTGATTTAAAGTGACTGAGACTTTCCCATTATTTAAGAGTAAGCAGAGAAGCCATAGGTAAGGTGACCAGACGTCCCGCTTTTTGGCGTTTTTAAAAAGTCTCGATTTTTGGAAAGAATGCACGACAAGCTAGGGAACAGTCTATTTGGTCCATATAGACCAAATTTTTAATTAAGACACCACCCCCACCCCAACTCCCACCCCAGTCAATGGTGTCCTGCTTTAAATCTGGCCACCTTAGCCATAGGACACATAGAATTTTCATTCAAGAGTGGGGAAGACATTTTCCACTGAATAAATGTTTAAAGAACAGCAAAAAACACAGTCAAGTTGGGTTTTGATTGCCAAGAGTCATACTTGTTTAGCATACTACATGGAAAGCATTTACCTAGAGCTAAAAACCATGGACAGGCAAACTATAATTTTAGTTATCACTAAGAAAGAAAAAAAAACAAAACAAAACATAACCTGCTACCTATCATGATGCAGTGAATTGTTTGATAGGCTTTCTAGTTATAGTTATTGTAACTTCTACCAAATGATTGGTAGAAGTTGCATAGGGCTATGCAAATGTGGCAATTGTGGCCCATCAAAGGGATTGGATGGCTAACTAATAAGGTGTGTGGTACACTTGTAGGAGTTAGGGTATGCAAATACAGTGTGTGAAATCCTAACGAGGGGATTGGTCAGTTTTGCCATGCCACTCGGCTTAAAAGGAGACATGGGAGCTGGCTGAGAGGGGCAAGGGGAGTAGTAACATGGAAGACAGTGAGGGAGAGTGTTTTTCCTCTAGGCTCAGGAACCAAGAGAGCAGTGGAAGACCTGTAGGAGGCCAGCACTACAGTGCTATGGTGGGGAATGCTGACCCTTCTGAGGTTGAGTTCTCTCCTTCGTCCAAGAAAGCTCCTAGCACAGCCAGGTAGCAGGGGGCAAAAGGAGACTGTCCTGACACAAAAAATTGTATCCTGAGTCTTTTCCTGATCCTGATTAGTACCTATAATTTCCCTAGTCCAATACTCCACAGTCTTGAGTATTGTTTGTGAGTTATGGGTGGTCATCGCAGTGAATTATCGAACCCAGTGGGATAATGGAGAGTGCCGCTGAAGGGAAGCCTGGTGCCCGAGTGGTTCTCTCTTTAACCCCCTGTGAAGTTAGAGGAGGCCAGAAGACTCTGCCATGCCATTTCTACACCAACGATAGATCTAAATTGCTGCCAACATCCATGGACAAACACAAGTTTTAATAAAGGCAGGATTCCTATGAATACTCTTTCCTTTGCCTCAGATTTCAATATGTCTCAGCATGGCACTGTTACTACTCTTAATTTTTTATAAGTTTCTTTTGCATTAATTTTGGTTTTAAATTATAGTATGTTAAAATATTTATCTGGATTGTGGAAGTTTTGGGGGCATCCCTTTACAGTTTGTACTTGAGACAAGAGCCTCACTCAGCTTATCCTGATTCCACTGGGAGATAGAGCAGGAGGGAGAGAGAAAAAATAATAATAAAGAGAGAAAAAAAGAAAAGAAATAGCCTTTTGCTCATTTTCTTGCCCATGCAGTTCCAGATCGGAGAAAGAGTCTCATACATTTCCACAACAGGGGTCCCTTTAAAGTTCTTACTGGAAAACAGCAGAGATGGTGTAATTGATAGTGCAGACAATGGCTGAAGGGGGAGGGGGGTGCGGTTCTAATCTTCTCCTTGAAAAGATTCCAACTTAGCGCCCGGGAAGACAAAAGTCTGCAATAACCTTCTATGATGATGCTCTCCATGCTGTTGGTATTAAAGTATGAGAAGCAATATTCTTGTTTTTAATTTTCTCATTCCTGCCGTTTAAAGTAATTCCCTCCAGCACCAGTGACAATGTGAGAGAGAATTTATTTATGATACTGTTATGTAATGGTGACAGCCAGTACAGTGATCCCTGGGAAAGCTGGAATGTTTGTCAGGCAGAACCTGTCAGAAACGGAAGACTGAAATATTTCTCACAAATAGAGAGCCATAGACAAATGATAAGACTGCACCCAGTTGACAGTGGGAAACGTATGCGACCTGGAAAAACAAGGCAAGCTTGTTGAATTCCAGCTCTCATAGGTTTCCCTGGAGCTCTCGACCTTTTTCATCAACTCACTTACTTCTCATAATATTCCTCACTTGCGTCTCAAAACTACCAGAGGCAGAGAGGGTATAACCCATTTTGGGAACAGGACTCAGCCTCGGCTTTCAGACAGGCTTACCCAGGTCGCAGAGGGATGGGCTACAGGGTGGGAACCAGGATCCTGTTCTTCTGACTCCAAGACTAGCCCTCGGCTTGCCCCAGTGCTTCGTGGCCCATGTGCAACGCTGGAAGTGGCTACGTTTGAGGCATGGCAGTTATAATCTGAGCTGGTTAGCAGCTGATCCCCCTCAGGCTATCTCCAGTCTCCTAATTCTGTTCCGTATTAAACAGGTTTGGGAGTGAGTCACTTGGGCGGCACCTACCAGCAAAATGATTGCTTCCGCCTTGCTTGGGAACTTCAGGCCCTCATTGCCTGGGGGTAGCAAATTCAGCGCAACCGTCAGCTATAATATTGCAGATGTGCTGGGCCTGACTTTGTGCTTCACTTAGATCATGTCAGGCTTCACTGAGCATTCATTCCCACCCGCCCCCACGGCTGTGCTAACATGCTCTGGGACAGAGTTCTCCTGTGTTAACACTAGCCCCCGCGCTATGCGCATTTTCATGTGTTAGGTGATCATGGAGTAGGAAAGAAGCCCCGCCCTGCACAGAGAGCGGGTCCTCAATGAGCCAGGTGGGCTGGCTGCTGCCTGACACTCAGGTGCGGCTTACAGGTGGTAGAGGCTCGCCGTGTTTGATGAGAGGGTTTGGATTTCCTCCTTCTGTTCCAAAACTGAGGTTGCTCTTTGTCATTGCTTTGTAGCGGGGTAGCTTAAAAACAAAACAAAATGAAAAAGAGATTAAAGAATAGATTAAAAATCTATTTTTATATCTACTAGGCTTGCTTCTGAGAGAATGCCTGGTGACCCTAGAAGTAAACTAAGTGATCTCCCTCCCTCATTTTTCACCCTCGGCCCCTATAGAGATGTCTATCACAGCACTTGGAATGTCTTGCTGTGCGATTTTATGTTAAATGCCTATTTGCCAGATTTGATTGAACATCTGGAGGCCAAGGACTATGCCTTTAATTTTTAATCTTCCAAAAGTTGAGCCACCTTGTGATCATTTCTGTGACAACAAAAAGTAAAATACATCTCTAATTGTGTCCAAAAGTCTCCAAGAGATGCTGGGCAGAAATTAGAATGCGACACACACTTAACCAATGCTTCCTGGATTCTTCAGCGAGCTCCCCTCCCCTTGTTGACTCACCTGCTCTCAGGATCTCATCAGTTATCAGGCTTTCTTCACTTGTTCTCCCTTTCTACCTCCTCCCCTTACCCCTCCCCCCCATCCCATGGGAAGAGGAAATAAGGAGGAAATATTTATTCCAGATCTCTGCTCTCTACTCTGCATCCCACCTCTATGTCAATTTCTTATCAACATAGTCTAACTTCTTTCTTTTTTTACTTTTTACTCCCCCCCCCCAATAGTTCAATCTTATCAAGGAGAATTGTACAATCATTACCATATCAATTTTAGTGCAATCCCCTCCATGGTTAAATCGCCTTTGAAATGAGTTCTGAAATCACACTCAGTTCTAGTGCTCCTCCCTCCCATCTTCATTGTTTACTCGAGAAATCTCCATTCCCTCCTTCTCACCCACCTTCTCACCTACTATAACCTCTTGTATCAGTTATTATCATTATGCATCCACTCCTTCTGTGCTTCACAGCTGGGAAACCCAACAGAAAACAATAAAAACCAAAATCGCCCTAAGGTGCTAAGGATAAAATCATAATAGTATGAAGACAAACATACAAATAATGTGTAAGAAGGAAAAGTCCCCCACCAACATTCAAAAACCCAGGGAAGAAATTTCTGTCATGGAACAAGTAAGAAATACTTGCATCCAGAACAAATTCAGGTTGGGCCTATGGGGAGGTCAACTGGCCAGAACTTGACTTCTTTCAACGATAGCTTCCACCCATTCCTGGTCAGTACAACAAAACCTAAGCCTCAGAAGCTTCCTTTAGAAGTGAGAGGGGTAAATTTATCTTTGTTTTCTCAGCAGCTCTCTCTGCTTTATCACAGATGGAGTTGTAAATAAATAATTGATGAATGAATAAAGTATGATGGGCCCTTCTTCCAACCTTACCATCAAAGCTGTGCCCATGACTGCTCAGTTACCTTCACTTTCCCTTGTGCCTTTCCGGGAGCCGCTGGCAGGTGAAGTGTCTCTGTTCCACAGAGCAGTCTGCTTTGGAAGTAACTTTTTACTGTGAAGCCTTCAGGCTGGCATGTCAGGCTGTTTAAAGCCATCCTTCATACAAAAGGAGACTAATCCTCCCTAGTCTTTTTGTTTGTGTGTGTGCCATATGCCTTGTCGTTGGCATCCCAGGTAGTGTGTGGGGGTGGGAAACTCAGCCCTGCATGCTAGCCAGACAAACGGAGCCTGTTTTGTGCTTTCATCCTGCCAGCCCTGTTTCTTGATTCAGGATCCAACTGCCAATTTTCCTTTTGCCTCAATAACCATGTGCCTTAATGAACCTCTTCCACCCAGCAACTGAGACTTTTGTGTTTTATTGTTGATCCCATTCTGGGCTCACCTTTCCCCATCTCTTTTGGGCTACGTTCCTATTACCTTTCCACGATTTCCCAGCAACCATTTTCCTAACATTTGCGGCATACAAATTTTAGCAATCGTCTTGCCCTAAGATTCTGGGCCTGAACGCTAAAGAAGTCCCATGGCTGAAAGTGGTGAAAGGAGAGGAAGCACAATGTTGCCTGCAATGGGAGAATAAGACAAGAACGATTTGTTGTGGCCAAGGCTTCCTGCAAAGATTTGATTAAAAGGTTATAGTGCTAGTAGATTTTGTCAAGGAATTAGATGTGAATTTTTATAGTTTGATATTCATATAGATTCCCATATTATGATAAAAGGGGAATAGTGATATAAGACAGATGGGGAGTTTTTGAAATGTATATAATTCCCTGAAGACAGGTGATGGTTCTTTAAAAAGACAAAGCATCAGCATAGTGCTGAGAGGAGAAACATTTTCTAATAAACACTGGATAATAAAATTTTAAATTATTCCTGGAAAGGAACCTCTATGTTCCACTGCTCCAATATTGCTCAAAATCCTACTGGGAAGTCATCTCTGATTCTGTCCAAACCCAAGGCCAGCTTACCTGTCAGTGTGTGGTGTGCTTTTGTTCAGACTAATAGAGTCATTAAACCTTAGCCAGAGTCCAGTGGAAAAAATCTTAAGATAAATTGAATAAAGTTAACATTAGTAGGAATGTTATTTTAGTAATGTTTCTTTCATATAGACCCTGTTCATTGCTTTTAGTGTTTTGTTTATAGATAAATATTCAGACTAATATGTCTGAATGGTTCAATAAATGATAATGAGGTAATGATAATTTAACCCTTAGCACATAGGTATGAGAGTAAAGGAAGATGAGAGATAGGTTGGAAAAAAGAGAATGATCCATGGAGGAATACTATAAATGAGATAAAATAATTTTCCCCCATCACTTTTACTGGCATCTAATTTGCATACCATACAATTTAATAGTTTAACTACATCAATGAGCACAATCAGTTTTAAAACATCATCTTCATTCTTGCATTCATCATTATTAGCTCTCCATCTCCCACAACCTCCCTTACCATACCCACAAAGAACCATTAATCTAGTCATTGTCTCTATAGACTTATGTATTCTAGATTCCATATACAGGAAAATATTAAAAACCAACTAACCAAGCAAAAAATAACAGGAGTAATAAACAGATAAAGATCTCCCTTGAAAAGAAAGCAGAAAATATTAAAAACTAGAAAAAAATTAAATGGATCATAAGAGATCAAATGATAGCATGCTAAATTTTAACCTAACCACATCTGCAAAAGTCTACTTTCCAGTACATTCTACATGTTAGCAAGGCTATTCACATCCCTGGTTCATGGTCAGAGGGCATTCACCAAGACTTACTCCACATGTATTTCCCCATTCACTTAAAAAAATTGAAACAGCTTTAAAATGGGTCAGAGAGAACTGGAGAACAGACTGGTACTGGTTTTGGTGGGGTCCTGGGCTTTACGTTTGCAGGGTCAAACAGTTCTGGGTAGTGAACAGAGACACAAAAGAGTGGAATTGAGTGAGTGGCTGGTGAGGCAGAGCAGCAGTGGCCCTGGGGGTGGGGGAGCGGAGGCGGGGAGGGACTGATTGTGCCACAGTCACTGTGGAGCCAGCAGCCAAGTGAAGGACAGTAAAATGACCACAAAAAGGCTAGTGAGTTTTCTACAGATGGAATGAAGGATATGAGTTTGGATGTGGTAACGTGGGTCTGTTATAAATACATAAATTCACTTCCCAAGTAGCCCTATGTGTGTAAAGAATGGAAGAGTGAACATCCTCACTCCCATGGGGCTGCAGGATAGCCAGATCTTCCAGTGGACTCACATTTTAGTAGGACAGAAGGATTAAAGAGCCCAGTGGGGAGAGTCTTGTGAGATGAGCCAGAGGGAGTATAGAGCATGATGGCAAAAGAAGAAGACACTTTATCAGAGGAGATAGCATTTAGGGTAGAGGAAGGCATGTTAATACACTTGATTCCCAACCAAAAATTGAAGATTTGAATCCACTCCGAGGCACCTTGGAGGATCGTTTTACTCTGATAGGCCTGATGCCACTATGAATGGGAGTCTACTCAAGACAACTGCTGTGTGTGTGTGTGTGTGTGTGTGTGCACGTGCGTGCGTGCGTGCATGCGTGCGTGTGCATGTAGAGGTGGGTTAAGCAATATTAACTAGTTTTGAGAATTTGTCCGGACCTCTGGTATAAGGGGCTTCTAAGTCCATGCACACAGAGTACTACGTGTAACCTACTGTTTAGGAACTAGGGAGAGACCTCTGCCCAGGGTTTCAAAGGGATGCAACCTGGCTGTAGGATTACTTTGGGGTTCTGCATGAATTGGCCTCAAGTAAGAAGAATAGCAGAATTGTTGGGCTGAATCATGCTCCCAGTCTTTCGGGGCAGTGCATCTAGGCTGGGGTCCTGATAAATTAGCCAAAATTTTCCTCATATTGTTGACACATCCTCAGCCTTTCATGTACCGAAAGCATCGGGTCCATGAGAGATGAGAATTCAGTAACTAAACTCTTGGGTCAAACTAGTCTGACCTACTAACAGAACATAAGCTGTTCCCAACCATCTTCATCATGATGGCACTGGGTCTTCCCAGACCCTGCTTGCCATATGGTATGACCACACCTCACTCAACTAAACAGGACGCCAATCAAAAAGGATGGAGATATGAAATTTGGAACTTGGTTCAAGAGTGAAAAAAACGTAATCAGGTTTTGTAAAAACTCTGATATTAAATCAAGACAGGAAAAGCAGCAAGGTAAGTACAATGCTGAATCAGCCAATGGCTGATCTAATCTTTATGTAAATCAGATGTCAGCTAGGGTCACCCTGCCCTTACTATCTGCTCATATTGACTCTACCCTATCTTGGGAAAGGTACAGTGTCATCCTCCTGTGGGCTGATGGACAATTTTCCTAGTCATCCGTGCTTTGGATTCCTGACTTTAGATAGTCTTTACTCCCTTGTGGGCCTAATCACTGAGCTCAGCTACTTCTCTTTGATTTCCTCCTAAAGCTCCACTCACAGCAGCATGTTGTAGAACTTCTCATTGCTGGTAGGAGCCACAGATCAGCGCTAGAGAGTGGTTAAAGTTAATATTAGACAGCTCTGTTCTTTTTTTTTTTCATAACAAATTACTTTTATTTTACTTTTCTTTTTTTAAAAAAACATTTTATTAGGGGCTCATACAACTGTTATCACAATCCATACACACATCAATTGTGTAAAGCGCATTTGTACATCATTCTCAAAACATTTTCTCTCCACTTAAACCCCCAACATTAGGTCCTCATTTTTCCCCTCCCTCCCAGCTCCCACCTCCCTCATGAGCCCTTGATAGTTTATAAATTGGTATTTTGTCATATTTTGCCCTGTCCGACGTCTCCCTTCACCCACTTTTTGGTTGTCTGTCCCCCAGGGAGGAGGTCACATATAATTCCTTGTAATCGGTTCCCTCTTTCCTACCCATTCTCCCTCTACCCTCCCTGTTTCGCCACTCACACCACTGGTCCTGTAGCGCTCATCCGCCCTGGATTCCCTGTATTTTCAGTTCCTATCTGTACCAGTGTACCTCCTCTGGTCTAGCCAGACTTGCAAGGTCGAACAGCTCTGTTCTTAAAAGTCCCTCATGCCATTTCTTCAGTCTCCCATACGTAAGATTCCCACTGTTGCCTAACCTTTCCTGCTTTTCTTCACTTTTTGTCACTCCAAAATCCTTTTCATTTTAAGTAGAGAAGTTTAGTTGCTACTTGGTTAACTCTGGCCAGCCCTGGTCCCAGGGCTCACCTCTACCCCAGCTAGTTTATCCAGGTATTTTCTTTTTTTCTTTTTTGGTATTTTCTTAAACAAGCTAGTTCCTTCTTAAAGTAAATCCCTGGAGCCATTTGGGCAAACTATGTTTCTTGATTCTCTTATGTTTATTGCCTGTGCTAGACAGGGTTCTCTAGAGAGACAAAACCAGATTGCTAATAATTTTATATATATATTTATACAGATTGATACATATGTAACACAAGAAATAAACAGTTAAATTATAAAGCAGTACAAATGGCTCAGTGCAACTCACTACCGTGAGACAGTTGTGAGACACTGGCAGTCCTTCAAGTCTTGCTCTGTAGAGCAATTCAGGTTATCCGGGCACAGGCAGCAAACAGCAAGGCAGGTCACCAACAGTCAGCCAGATGACAGGGTCCGACACTTCCCAGCTCAAGAGATGTAGATTCCAATGGTGTGGCCAAGCAGGTCTTGAAGGAACCTCAAAGTACAGTGACACAGTCCACGGGTTAGGTGTCCCACAGGTAGTGTAGCTTATAAATTGAGGCAGAGAACAAGCAAGGCAGCCGCACACTGGTCCGATGATCAAAGAGCAAGAGACAAGAAAGGCGAGGCTTGCCGAGCCATTTATCTCTTCGCCCTCAATCCCACATATGTTTATTGGCCAGGTTGGCACAATAAACTAACTACCTCAATTGCCCTTGTCCAAAGACAGTTGGGTCCTAGGGTCTGGAGTGGGGTTTAATGTAGGCGTGTTGGAAGTGGTTCCTGAGACAGAGGCGAGGAAAGAAACTAAGTCAATGGGGGTACGTCTGGCGACCTTTGCAACATAGTTGTCGTTAGCACGTGCCTTCACACTGTAGCTCCTGGAGTTGACTTGTTCCTCAGACCACTGTGTGCTTCCTCTCGGGAAAGTCACCTTCTTTCAGGGAAAATCACCCTGGCCCTCCCTTAACTCTCTCACTTTTTACTCCTGGCTCAAAGATCTCTTCCTCTGTTCTTTCTCGGAGGACTGCAGACACAAAGCAGCTCTTTGTCTAGGACTGGAAAACGCAGCGCCTCTTCTCACCTAATTAATTAGAAGGAAGTATTTTTCCATTCACTAAATTTTCTTACTGGAATTTGCTAACTGGAGCTAAGTAGCTTAGTTTGAATAAGGCTTGTTCATTAATTAACAGCCTCTAGGCCAAGCAGTCCTTATCACGACTTAATATCTAACTCGGCACTGTCCAAACTAGAAAGTTGTGGTTCGCTGCCCTTGGCCACCCCACGTGTGCTGACTAAACAGCTCCTTAGGGGTTCCATGACTCTGACCTTCCGAATCAGCTCACCGAGCCTGTCTTCCAAGGTAGGTTCCAGGGTGGGTTCAAACCTCTCAGCTAGCTGAGAAAGTTCTGGAAATTGCTGGTAGGTTCTCCTATAATGGGCAAGACCTTCCAAAGTGGTCTAAAAGCTCTCTTTTCTCTGCTGGAAGCTACCTTGAACACTGGTCCCTCAGAGAAGCATCCCCTCAAAGATGTGGCAATCCATGAGAAAGAAAAAGAGCGGCAATCACTTTGTCAGTCTCTTATAATGTTGAGCGAGACAAAGGACTAAAGACTCTGGAAGACAGAAATAGTTAAAATAGTTTTTCCCCTCAAATTAAATTAATTTTTTCAGCAAGTCATTTTTTTCTCCTACTCAATAACAAAAACAAAAATAAACCCACTGCTGTCCAGAGAATTCTGACACCTAGTCACCTTATAGAACAGAATAGAACTGCCCCTTTGGATTTCTGAGGCTGTAAAATTCTACTCCTGTAAACAACTCCAGGCTCAGAAACACACAGGGGTTGCTGTGAGTCAGTGTTGACTCGATGTGTGTGTGTGTGTGTGTGTGTGTGTGTGTGTGAGAGAGAGAGAGAGAGAGAGAGAGAGAGAGAGAGAATGAGAGATCTATAAAGGAGCAGAATGCCTCACCTTCCAGTGCTACTCCGGTGGTTGTAACATCATAACATCGTAACATTGTAACATCGTAGCACTGGTCGTAACACTGTAACATCGTAAAGGGGACTTTGCAGATGTAATTAAGGTTACTAATCAATTGACCTTAAAATGGAGATTTTTCTGGTGGGTCTAATGTAATTACATCAGTCCTTAAAAGCAGAGCTTTAGCCAAGCTGAGGGCCAAAGAGGAAGTCAGAGAGATTTCAAGTGTAGGAAAGATTTAATAAGTTGCTGGAACCTTAGTGCTATAACATTTAGGAGGGGGAATTCTGCCAAGAGCTGGAATGAGTTTGGAAGTGAATTCTCCCCTAGAGTCACGGAAAGAACACAGACCTGATGACATCCGGGCTGGGCCTTATCGGACCCACAGAGAAGAAGCCAGTTGAGCTCTCTGTGCCTGGACTTCTGCTCTAAAGAAACTGAAATAATAAGAAAGTTTGTTGTGCTTTAAAATGGCAGCCATGGACAACAAACATAGGTGATTTCTGTCTTTGGTTTGAAAAGTGTCGGTGAACTGTACGTAGAGAGCTTACTTTCCAAAGAGTAGCTGACTGTCAGTTTCCTACTGTTCCTATGAAGAAATACCCCACGTGGGTGCTTTAAAGAACAGAAATGTAGGGGGAGCACACACCTACCCTGGTGTGGACTCATTAGCACAGCATTAGATTGCATTATGGAATGTGAATACACTACATTATAGACACAGGTATGAGTTAAGATTCCAACACATTTTGTGTGTGTGTCTGTTTGGAGTTGGGGAGCAGTGTGTGGGGGGAGCAATTCGATCCATAGAACTGAACAAAGATCTCTTGTTCCCTAAGCAAAAGTAGCTGTGGAGGCAGGCCAATAAGGCCACCCCCCACCCCCAAACATACAAACTCAGCCTATGACTGCTAGACTTGTCTCCTTACCTTCAATGCTTGAAGATGAAACTACGTACCACGCCCCCACCCCCAACCAAAAAAAAAGTTTATCAAGAGATTGAGGCATCCAACCTTGGGCTCAAACAAAGCTGAGATACAATCTTTTCTGCCCAAGCTCACTTGTAACTGGTAGCCATGGACTAAAATTTGCGGATGAGGGAAAGGGAAGCAGGCCAAGGGAAAGAATCCAAGTTTAAATCCTGCATTCATATTGTTGTGCTACCTGTTGCTAGTTAATACACTTTTGTGGAACTTTTTTTTTTTCCCATCTGTGATGCAGATGAAACAATTGAATAACAGTGTCCAATTCGTGGAGTTGGTATAGGGCTATTATGAGGATTAAAGGGAAGCCTTGCATAAATTATCTGGCCTGTAGGAAGCCCTGGGAGCAGTGCTATTGTCATTCACACATGAAAGACCATTCAGTCATTATCCTGGCCAGTCACATGCATGGCCTTAACTTCTCAAGAGCGGAGTCAGTGTTTGGGCTGGGTCCAAACTAGGCTGGACTAACCTGACGCAGGTCCAGGCCCTGCACGTGCTTCCCTGCACATCCCAAAGGTCAGCAGCAGACGGCACCAGATAAGATAGCCACCAGATAAGATAACCAGTGAAACCAGATGTTCCAGGTTCGAAGAAAGCTGCAAAAAGTCGACAAGCAATTCTCCCAGTTTCCAGACCCCATATGCTAATTGCCATAATTTCCATACATTCCTCATCACCTCTTAAAAAACCCTCGCCCCAGCTGCTGAGCACGACTTCCCTAACCTGTTGGCCTAGGTCATGGAACCTCTTCCGGGAGCTCCCCCACCCCCTAATAAAGCTATTTCTATTTCTGCTCTCCCTTGTCCTGTCAGTTATGTCTGCCTTCGTCCCTGTACCTCAGTTTCGCCTTTACATTTGGTGCCCGAAGCCCGGGAGAGGTATGGACACAGGCTCCGTGCCCTCCCAGCCCTGCGTCAGCTGGGATGGAGCCCACCCCTCCTCTCTTCTTGGACCCCCGGAGCCTGTCTGAACAAGCGACTTCTGGTCAGTATCTCTCTGTGTATGCTTGTTCTGGCTCGTTTGTCGCTCTGGCTGCCGAGGACCAGCAAACTCAATCGGGAACATAGGGTCCTCGGGAGATTAACTAGCTGGAAGCCCTGAAAAGCAAGTACCCTAGGAAGCTGGACGTGGTGCCGCCACAGGGGTTTATTCTGCAACTCTAGTGACAAGAGGAGCTGGAAACAACTGCCTTTCCCCGAAGATAAGGCCAGTGTCTCGTGTCCATCTCTTCTCTGTGTCTATCTTCTCTCATGTGGCCTCCAGCCTTTTGTCCCTGCGTTTACCTCCTGAGATTCCTGCTGATCACAGGACTCCTAGCACTAGGCCACGCAGTCACTGCACCTTCTGCCTGGACTGGAACACAGAGGGTGTGTCTGAGCCTTTTCTATCTGTTTGTGTGTTTTGCATCTGTGGCCCTGCAGTGCTTTCTCTAAAATGTTCTGCGTCCCCTAACTCTCACCCTGAACAAAGGCCTAACTAAACTCCATCTTTACCAGCCAAAAAGCCAGGCCCCCCTCCCCCTCCTCAGCTTCCATTGTGTCTCTCTCTGATCCGAGGTCCCTGTCTGCCGGTTAAAGCTACAGGCCTGAGCCAGGGAACCTTCCTGTTCCGGATAGTCCAGGACTCTCCCACTGGGCCCCTACCTCTGACCGGACGGCCTCCTCCTGACTGACGGGTGTGAACGGAGACCAGGGGATGCCCTTCTCCTCTGTCTGTACCCCTGCAGTTTGAGACACAATGGGACATCTTCTGTCCCAACCCCTAAGGACAGTCCTTTGGGGTGCCTACTGCCAACCTTACTGAATTGTGTTTGGCTCCTGATCACCTGCCTAAACGCCTGGTCTTTTCTGTAACCAAGTTTGGCTTCAATACCAATTGGACAATGAGTCATGCTAGCCAGAAAATAGCACTTTGTCAACAAACTCACAAATAATCAGAAGTCCCATATGTTCAGGTCTTTTCCTTGCTTTGCTCCCATCCCCCTCTACTACCTGTCACCCTGCTCAAGATCGCTTAGCCCAAAACACTCTTAGTCAGGCCCCTGACAGTACTCCCCTTCTGTCTTTCTCAGAACCCCCTGACTCCTTGTCTGTGCCCCCAGTAAGGCCTCCTTCATATTCTGGGTACCCTCACCATCACCTACCCCGCTACCCCCTCAACTCCCAAAGGCTGAGGCACTGTGCCTCTGCCACACGTTCCCTCCCCAGAGCCAGACCCTTCAGAGTCCCGTGAGTCTCTCTTCCTGGCCCCCTCCCAGCTCCGCCTCCACTTAGCCAACACCCACAGCCTCTGACAGACCTCTCCCAGATAAGGAAGCAGAGCACAAATCCATGGTTGCCACCCTGAGACCGGCAGGAGGGAGGGGTCAGAAAGCTCCGAGAAGTAACAACTTAAATCACCTGCTACACTTTAGATTTCAATATTCCTCTGAAATCTCAACACTTTCAGCCAGTAAACTCACAAATAGTCCGAGATTCTGTATGCATGTCCGGGCCGCCTTTCCTCTGAGCTCCCGTCCCTGTCTCTGTATTTCCTGCTCCCCTTCCCACCTCCTCTTGACTAAAGAAAATTCCTCCTCTCCTCCTGCTTCTGGACCCCCCTCTGGTGTCTACCTTTTCAGACCTGCCTGAACACCTTGTCTCCCTTCTTACTCACCACCCTCCCAATTCTGACCACACCCAGAGCCCTGCACGTGTTCTGCTCCTGATCTACCCGCCTCCTGGAGGAACCAGAGCCTGCACTCACCCTGCCAGGTAGCAAGCAAGCGCGATCACAGAAGCCCCTTGTGCTTTGTCCACTCTGGAAAGTGGCCGGGACTGAGAGAGTGGTCCGGTTCCTGTTCCCTTCTCTCTCACTGATTTATCTCAGATTGAGACGCGTTTCGGCTCCTTTATAATGACCCCACCACCTATATTAAGGCGTTTCGGTATTTAACTCAAGCTTATGATTTGTCCTGGCATGATATTTTTGTCACCCTTTCCTCTACCCTCACCACAGATAAGAGGGAACTCATTTTTCTCACTGTTCAGCAGCATTCCAACCAGGGTCAGTTAGCCCACCCTGCTCTAGGTGATTTCCAGACAAAAACCTGGTTAAAGTGATCAAATTAACAATCAAGCAGGTAGGGACAGACGTGCCTGCCATAATAAAATGCTTCAGTGTGTCCTGGCTTGGCTTCAGGCCATTCCCATATAGGAGTCAATTTTAATAATTTAAGATCATTCAAAAGCCTCATGAAAATCCAGCCACCTTTTTGAGCTGCTTAACTGATGCTTTACATTAAAAACTTAAAAAATCAGAAAAAAGGCCCTCAAACCCTGGTCCGAGATTTAACAAATATGGGATTTAAGGTTTTTAACCCCCGTGAGGAGCAGGCAAAGTCAGCCTGTAATGCCTGGTTCCGGCAGAAGGTAAAATTTCAAACCCAAGCCTTAGTAGCAGCCCTGTGGCCGGCGATCCACCAGGGCCCCAGAAGAGCATCATGGGTAAGGTGACCAGACGTCCCGCTTTTGGCTGGACAGTCCCGATTCTTGGCATTTTTAAAAAGTCCCAATTTTTGGAAAGAATGCACAACAAGCTAGGGAATGGTCTATTTGGTCCATATAGACCAACTTTTTAATCAAGAACACCCCTCCCCCCACTCCCTGGTCAATGGTGTCCCACTTTAAATCTGGTCACCTTAAGCATGGGAGCAAGGGTGTATGGGAACAACGACCACCACATGGTGCCTGCTTCAAGTGCAGAGAAGGGCCCTGGTCACAGCAGCGCCCCAGGCCTAGAGCTCCAACCAACACCTGCCCGGTGTGCTGTCAAAGCGGACACTGGAAGTCTGACTGTCCAAGGAAAAGCCATTTGTGTCTCCACGTGGGGGGACTGTCCTTCCAGTTCCTGACCCGCCGTTGGCCCTCCTGGGATTGGCCAAAGTCTGAGAAGACCCTGACTGGATCTCATCACCCTCGCCAGGCCTGGGCATTGCT
>NW_022103913.1:11537213-11539725 GCF_000313985.2 Echinops telfairi
AAAATGAGTTAGGAACCCCTTTACACCTTACTTTTGGTCTCACAGAACCTCTGCTTCTTCCCCTTCTTTCACCCAGCCTGAATAAACTGGCCCTACAGACCCCATTGCTTCCCGATGTTAACCCGTCATACGATGCCTCCTTTCTAACCTCAATACTCCTAACCACTCTCCCTGCAACACGCCAATCTTACCAGTAAGAAACCAAATGGTACTTATCGCTTGGTCCAGGACCTGCACCTCATTAACGAGGCTGTTATCCCCATACACCCAGTAGCTCCTGACCCCTATACTCTTTTGTCCCACATTCCCCCTTCCACTGTACCTTTTTCACCATCCCCCTTAACCCAGCTTGTCAGCATTCATTTGCCTTTACCTGCAGTCCCTACTAAAACAGTTCTAAGTCAGGTACAACCCAACTCCATTACCTTCTCTCTCCCTCCAAGACACACTTATCACGTTTCCCTGCTATCTGTTTAAGCCTGTGCCCCACCCCCACCATTCAGTGTTTAGCTCTAAATAAACACTAAGTCACAAAGGACCTTCAACCCCCAACATCGACTGAGCAAATAACTAAATGTGTAAATGTTTCCACAGCAGGGCCTTGTTTTCCAGCTACTGTATGTGGTTCCTAAGCTCATCCTATAAGGTCAGTATGAATTAGCATAGTTACTCCCCACCCAAAGGTCAAGAGGAGCAGCATTCCTAGGTCTCTCTAGCCTCCCTGCAATGACCAGCTCAAGAGTTCCATTAACATGATAATAAATCAGGGCTAGTAAGGCAAAACGTAGCTGTATTCCTACCTGTCCTTCCAAACCTTAGTTTTGCCTCCTCCCTGGAAGCAGCAGAGATTTCCAGTAGAGCCTTAGACCACAACATGCTCCAAACACAGAACTTTAACACACAACTCCAGTGAGTCACAGACTCCACCTTGGAGTCTCTCACCTTGCAGCAGCAACTTACATCCCTGACACAGGTGACCCTTCAAAACCTTTCAAAAAAATAATAAATGTCAGAGGGGTACCACTAGCCCTTCCTCGTGGTTTCAAAGCCCTGTCATGACCTGGATTATGCGCCTTGTAAGACCTCTGATAATAATCTGTGTACTATTACTTTTAGCTCCATGTGTGTTTAAATTTATGCAGAAACGAATGAAAAATATCTCCAACCTGACCTTCAATCAGCGTCTTCTCTACTCTTACAGTCCACTGCTAACCGACCCGGCCCGAACCTTCCAACTCTTAATCACCCCCTTCTCCCTATCTCAGCAGGAAGTAGTTAAGACAAATCGTTGCCCATTACCATTATTCAGAAGTTTGGAATGTTGGGCCAGGTTCGAACTAGGCTGCCCTGTTTAGACTAAGCTGTTGCAGGTCCAGGTCCTGCATGTGCTTCCCTGCACATCCCAAAGGTCAGATAAGATAACCGCCAGATAAGATAACCAGTGAAACCAGATGTACTGGGTTCGAAGAAAGCCACAAGGAGTTCACAAGCAAGTTTCCAGACCCCATATGCTAATTGCCATACATTCCTCACCACCCCTTTAAAAACCTTCACCCCCAGCTGCTGAGCACAACTTCCCTGACCTGTTGGCCTAGGTCACAGAACCTGGTCTGGGAGCTTCCCCATCCCCTAATAAAGCTATTTCTGTTTCTGCTCTCCCTTGTCCTGTCAGTTATGTCTGTCTTCCTCCCTATACCTCAGTTTCACCTTCACAGTCACCCTGTCATTTCAACAACTGTTCTCCCCCAAACCCAGAGGATTTCAAACATCCCCTTCTCACACCTCTACCCCATGTATTCATACGATGAGAGGATCTCAATGAGTCTCCTGTGCTACTGATTTGTTCATTATTTTGCTGAAAAAATAGAAGCAACTAGGAAAGAACTTCCTGAGCTCCTCCCACCACATCTCCCTCTTCTGGCATCATCTGTGCTCTAGATCCTGCCTTGCCTAGTGCTACAATTCATGAACTGTTTGCACGTCTCTCTAAGGGCAGTCTTACCACTCTGCACTGGATGCAGTCCATCTTCGATCCTCAGTAACCTCATGCCTCCAGCTGCCCTCTCCTGCATCGTTAGTTTTCTTTCTGCACAGGATTGTTTCCTCTGCATCAAATACCTGACAACAGTTCTAATTGTAAAAAGTCCTCTCCAGGTCCCATCCTCTTTCAACTACTACGCCCTCCTCTGCTCATATTTTCTCTTCTCTCTGAATTTGAAACACTTCACCACCCTAGGAGTTAGTCCTCTGCTCTTCTCTGTTTATACTTACCCTCAGGTGATCTTTTACAGGGCCATGACTGTACCTACTTTCTTAGTACTGCTGAATGCAGGTACTCTACCTGTACTTCTCCCAGAACTGCAGACTCAAACATGCAGCTGCTGCTCAACAACTCCGTCAGGATATTTGGACATGTAATATTGTTACCTGGCATTGAAATTGCCTGTTGTCCTACCCCACCCACTCTTTGACACCATACTGTGATGCAGAGTTGTATGTGTGTTTTAACTTT
>NW_022103913.1:11540144-11541444 GCF_000313985.2 Echinops telfairi
TGATCCTTTTTAGAGGAGTTGGTAGTAAGAGCCAGGCACCATCTACTTCTTCTTGTCTTAGAGCTATGGAGATGATGTTTGTGTGCGCTACTACTAGCTATATCCCCATGTTTTCTAATTTTTATTGTTACTCTTTCCTCCAGATGGGGAGTGGCCAATAGTTGTACCAGAGATGGCTACTTACCAGCCTTTAAGACCCCAGTTGCTACTCATCAAAGTAGGAGATAGAATATAGTCTTTGTGAACTATGTTATGCCAATTGACCTTGCCAGGTGACCTTCAAGACTATAGTTTTTATCTCACAGGTCCAGTGACTTATTCCCTGAAGGGGTTTGACTATGTTTAAGAAGTTTTCATAATAAATTTTAATAACTTTTACCCTGTAGGTTCCAGTGCATTCATGGATATATTTGCAAACCCTTGTATATACAAATATCCTTTGTTGAATATATGTCTATATCTGGGAGTATCCTCTCACTTAAGCCAGATTCAGAGGAGGATATGGCAAGAGGGATATAATTGTTACTGTCAGATGGATCTTGGTTGCAAACGGAGAATACCTGAAAACTATTTATGTGTATTTAATGAACTATGCAAAAGAATACCATTATGCATATCACAACAAGGTATGGATAGCATTATAAAGAATGAACATGCCAGAACCCTTCGTTGTACTCTTGTGGAAGCTGTGCATGGGTCAAGAAGCAGTCATTCAAACAGAACCAAAGACTACTGCCTGTGTTAGAATCAGGAAAGGTGTGTGTCAGAGTCGTGTATGCTGAGCAAATACTCTGAGAAACTGGACTATATGAAGAAGAACATGGCCTCAGGATTGGAAGAGTGCTTATTAACAGACTCTGATATGCAGATGACACAACCTTGCTTGCTGAAAGTGAGGAGGACTTGAAGCAGTTGTTGATGCAGCTCAGCGACTGCAGCCGTTGGTATGACTTACAACACAATGTAAAGAAAACCCAAATCCTTACAACTGGACCAGATAAAAAGAGAAAAGATTGAAGTTGTCACAATTTCATCTTTCTTGGATCTACAATCAATGCTCATGGAAAGGGGCAAAAGATCAAACGACACATCGGGTTGTGTAAGTCAGCTGCACGACACCTCTTTAAAGCATGGAAGAGCAAGGATATCACTTTGAGGCCCAAGATGTGCCTGCCTCTAGCCCTGATTATATATATCCTTTTATTGGGGCTCGTACAACTCTTATCACAATCCACACATACATCCATTGTGTCAAGCACATTTGAACATTTGTTGCCCTCATCATTCTCAAAACATTTGC
>NW_022103913.1:11542872-11548878 GCF_000313985.2 Echinops telfairi
GGGACTTTGTTGCTCTGCTCCCCTTGCTGTTCCGTTGCATGCCCTTAGTGTTTTGCCTCGGTATGGTGGGGTCAGCTCGTAGCCTGATATTTTCAATTGCCTCATATGCCTGTGAAAGTTAGACATTGAATAAGAAAACTGAAGAAGAATCGATGCGTTTTAATCATGCAGTATGATCTGACTTACCTTTCAGAAGGATTAGCTTGCTGCTGAGTGAGGAATAGACTATAGGTGGGGAGATGAAAATAGTGAGACCAGTTAAGGGCTGTTCCAGTAATCCAGACAAGGAGGATGATGCCTTGGACGAGATGGTTACTGTGGAGGGTGCAGGAAGTACAGGATTTAGAATTCGTTTTGAGGGTAGAACTGGGATTTTGTAAGCGCATGTTTCTATCTGTTGAGCGAATGGATTGGATACATACAGAGGATGAGGGGGACTTCTCCCTGGCCTGAATGAACCATCTCACTATGGATATTCATTCTCTCTGTGTTTGCCTGCAGTTGTATGATGACTCCGATTTTGGGTAGGGTTGTCCTAAAGATTGAACACTGAAAATATCCATTTATTAGTATAAATTCATGAATTGGGATTCTAGATTACTTGTAGTTCTTGTCCATTTTTTTTTCTTTTTCTAAATCCACTTTTCTCTGTTTACTTTTTAACTGAACTCCAAGTCTGAAAATTGGAGCTCCAGCCTCTAGAGCATGGCCTTCCCCCATGGTTCTTTCACTCTGTAGGGTCCATTCTCAGACATAATTGAGTTGCTTTCTGAGAAATTTCTCTCTGTTTAACAATACATACACTTTATTATTCTTCAAACTCATATTGTACACAGAGTTGGGGAGATGCTCTTATTTATGGTACAGATGTGTTTTGACATTGAAGTGTGTTTTTTCTAAACATCCCTTTCTCTTGCCCACCCCTCATTGCCCCCCACCCTCCAAATACAGGCCTGTCCTGTATTTGATTTTCCTTAGAGATTTGAGTTACAGCAAGCTGAGTGTAAACCTGAGTTTGGTAGTGGCACATTAATCAACTTGCTAAAGATTGGATGCTGCTTGTCCTTGAACTTTACCCTTAGCACTAACCCCTTAACTTCACGGAAGATTAGCATCATAACTAGCGCTGTTTTTATTCACTGCTTGGACTGGTGCCACTCAAAAGCAACCCCCTAGGAGTAACTAACTTCTTTCTTGTTAATTTTCTCAGACTGGTGTCTTGTCTTAGGACGCAACTAGTTAGAATCATAGCTTGAATGTTATCACCTTCTAGCGTGGGAATTAAATATAGCTATCCAATTGTTAAAAAAGAGACACTTTTACAGTTACTGGTGCCATTTCTTCCTGACTAGGACTATACACTAAGGAGTATCCCTTGGGTGGATTCTGTAAATTGAGAGAACTTCAAGTTCCCAAGGTTAGATTCCTAATCTTTCATCTGGCAGAGACCAAAATGCCACAGATGCTGCTGCAGCAGATTCCAGTTCTGCTCATTAAATTCAGGGGCCAAGAGAGGCGTGTAGCAGGAAGTATGAAAACCGAACGAAAACAACAACAACAACAAAAGCCAGCTTGTTAACGTTTCAGGATTATTTATGAAGACTTGTAAGGGGAGGATCAGGAAAGAAAAATGCCATTTTTTGAGTTCAAGTGCCAGAATCTTATTCACCTATCACTTTGTAAAGAAATAGTTTAAGTGTAAGCTGAAGAAAGTGCTGGGAGTTTTGTCTGGACTAGTCGTAAGGTGACCAGATTTAAAGCGGGACACCATTGACGGGGGTGAGGTGGTGGTGGTGGTGGTGGTGGGTGTGGGTGTTCTTGATTAACAATTTGGTCTATATGGACCAAATAGACTATTCCCTAGCTTGTCGTGCATTCTTTCCAAAAATCGGGACTTTTTAAAAACACCAAAAAGCTGGACTGTCCCACCAAAAGCGGGACGTCTGGTCACCTTAGATGAGAGCTGGTACAAATCTCTAGGTGTGTTTGTGGAGGAAGTTGAGACTACCATCCACCAAAGAGGAGGTAGTTAAAATAAATCGGGATCTGTAGGCAGAATATATATATATATATATATATATATTAATTCAAGTTATCTTTTTTTTTAAATAGCTAAAACGGAACTTAATTTTCTAAAGTAGCTATTGGTTTCTAAATGATTTCAGATGAAAAGTAAGATACCCATTTTAACAAATTGGAAATCTTCTCCTCATCCTGTATTTGCATGTATTTCTTAGCACCGCCTAAGATGTGTGAGTTTCTCTTTCTTACTTGATGCCCAGTGAAATCACTTGTCGATACACAATGTGTCAGAACTTGATATAAAATAAAGCTTGGAGTTTGAGAAGTAAAATGGGTAAAAAAATTATGTTGTATAATTTCTAATATTTGGAATTCATGTAATTGGATAGGAGCTCAGTGACCATTGATAAACAATTCAGACTCATCAAATTATTTTAAGACCTTTCCTTTAAGTCCAAGGGTAGCAATAACAATGCCTAGGGAAGTCAGGACTAGAGTAAGAGGAGCAAAGCACTCAGGGCCCAGCATTTAAGGAAGCGTGGACTATGAAGCTTGTGCAAGTGCAGCATTGGCACCGGAAGGTTTGTCCTTCCTTAAATGGTGAACTCCAGGTGCCTTGCCTAGTCTTTACTCTGCTGCTTATAGGAGAGGCATTTTGGTTTATTAACAGCAGCATCAAGAACAGGACCAATTCCCTGCTGTTCAGCCATGACCGAGCACTAGAAAGCTGCTCTTAGAGAAAGCAAGTGGCAAGGAGAGGAACCATGTTCTGTGAGTCTCTGCCAGCCCAGAAATTAAAACCAGCGGGGAAATGAGGTAGGATATTATGAGCTTTGCTTCAGGATCAACTCGACAAGCCACTGGCATTCCATTGACTGAGGGCTACCTGAGGGCAGTGTGGTTCTGTGCTGGGCTGCTCGGGCAGCAGTTGGGAACCACCAGCCAGTTGTGGGAGAAAGACAAGGATTTTCGCTCTTGTAAAGAGTTGTTATCGTTTAGGAAACGCGCAGGGGCAGTTCTACCCTGTCCTATGAGGGTTGCTTGAATTGGCATCGACATGATGGTGGTGAGACACTTTTAGTTATCTGGATCTAGTAATCATCTCTACAGCATTTCTATCTTGTCTGCAATTCCAAATATCTATCTCTCTATCTATTTTTTGGTTGCTATTTATTTTCTACTATCTTCTTGCCAAGGACTCCTGGCGGTGCTGTCGGGCAAGCATTGGACTGCTTTTGCCCGACAAGGTCAGAGACTTCAAACTCACCAGCTGCTTCTGAGGGAGAAGTCAAGATTTACACCCTCCCAACTCTTGTAGAAAGTTGCTGAGTTGGAATCAACTGGATGGTAGTATGTTTGGTTGGGTTTTGGTTATCTGTTGGGCATCTTTCTACACATTACAAAAATTAACAGAACAAATAATGGCTGTAGTGAAAATGCTTTGGATAATCAGTTAAGGCTTACTATACTTTTGAGGTTGTATTACCAATTTCCATGTCCAAAATGAGCCCCAATTGATCGAGTGATCTAAATTAGCTCTTTCGTTTCTCTTCTTAACCACTAATAATGCCACTCTTAATTTCAATTATTTAGAGGCAACATTAGCACATAAGAAACAAGAACAGCAATAGAGACAGAAGAGAATAAATTACTTGCTGCAAGACCCAATGACATTCTGACTGGCACAGAGATTTTTTTCTTTCATACACTTTGTGCTTTGACATTTCACTTGGCACAAACATTTCACAAATTCTTGACCTAATCTGATGGACTATTGTTTAACAATTGCTGACACAAAATGTTTGAACCTCAAGCTTGCTGGATTCCAAATATTACCTTTCCCTGTCAATCAGGGTTGGATGACTTCTAAAAAGAGTGTCCTGGCAAAATGATAGAGACTGGGGACCCTCAAGCCTACCGCCCTTAGTCACCCTTCACACCTGGAACTGAACTCACCCGTGCTAGAATCATCAACTGTGTAAGATCAAAAGGGTAGCATTTACCCAAGGATCAAGTGTTAAGAGCAGAAATGGAAACAGGAAACACAGGGAGCAGGTGGCATAAGCTATGGTACATTGAAGGCATTGCAATGGATGAGTTAAAACAAAACGTGGATAAGTTGTTGAGTATAAAACAAATGATCTGTTCTGAAAATCTTTACCTACTTGACAATAAGAAGTAAAAACAAAAACAGGCTATTTCCTTAGAAGGTGAAGTGCATTTCGTCAGGATGGACTGAAGAGAAGGAACAGTCTGCAGGAGGCCTGGAGGAGGCCTGGGTGAGGAGGTGTCATTCAGGGCAATCTGCGAGTTAAGGAGAGGGACAGAGATAGCCCCGAGGTCTTGGGAGACATAGCAACTCCAAACACAAAACATCGAGGAGGAAGCCTAACAAGAAACAGGTGGGACCCATATGACGAAAATTTTAAAACTGGAGAATAGAAAAAATTTAAATAATGGAGAAATATGCTATCTTTCTAAAAGAGAAGACTGGTGAAAAACTGTCACTTCTCAAATTAATTTTTAGGAATAACTGGCTGTCTCCTAGCTTCTCTGCCTGTGGGTATGCAAGAGGTTATAGTCATATTAATGCATAGATTTTGCTAGCTTGTTAGCTTCTATGTCTCAGGTCTTTAGGCGGGAATAAGCCAACTGTTGTTACTTTGCTCTGGTCTTCTTTAGACAATTTTGTTAGAAATTGTGTTCGTCTGAGTTGACTAGAGAAACAAATTCATTGACACATATATGTATAAGAAAGATCTTTATATCAAAAAAAGAAAGATCTTTATATCAAAGAGTAATTGTATATTAAGAAACATCCCAGCCCAGTCCAGATCAAGTCCATAAGTCTGATATTACCCATATGTCTGATACTAATCTGTAAATTCCTCTTTAGACTTACACAGCCATGCAATGATGCCAACTTCAGGAAGATCACAAGCCAGGAGATGGAAAGTCTTATGGGTCCAGTAGCGGTGAAAGCATCTCAGCACTGACGTGGGTCTCCACCTGGCTCCTCCAGCTCCAGGGCTCTGGCTCCATCAGTGTGTCTCCCTGTGGCTTGTCAACAGGAATGTATAGCAGAGAGAGTCTGTGTCGTACCTCCAGGGATGAAAGACAGCAGTTCCCAGAATCCTCAGGACAAGGCCATGCCTACACAGAGGCCTCATTGACTGTGACCTGATTGACAGGCGAGACTTCACCCTTTGCTCAAGTTGACAGAAAATGTAACTGCCACAGAAATGCTTTCAGCTGCAAGTAAAAACAAACAAAGCAAAACCAAACCACCCCACTAGCAGTGGTTTAATTGTCCGCCATCATTAGTCCAGAGGTAAATATTTCCAAGTATAATGCTTGCACTCACTCTTCAAAATCATCAAGCACCTGGGCATTTTCTATGTTTCCGCACTTTCAACCAAGGATCTCTGGTGGTACAGTAGGCTATGCATTGTGTGCTAAGTGTGGGGTTGGCGGTTCAAACTCACCACCTGCTCCCTAGAAGAAAGAAGAGGTTTTCTGCTCCCTTAAATATTTACCATCTCAGAGACTCCTGAAGGGCTCTTCTTTAAGGTCACTCTAAGTAAAAATCCACTAGATGGCAGTGAGTTTGTGAGTACGCTGTCAACCTGAGAAAAGTGGCTTTTTGTTCTTAGGTGTGTTGCCTTGTGGATGTGAGATGGGAAAACCATTACTCTAAGAATAATAGTTTTCCACAACCATGTTCAAAGTGAGAAGAAAGGGAGGGACAAAAGTCTATCTTTTCATTAAACTCTGGCTTTTTATCATGAAAGACCATTTCTTTTCTAGAACTACCCTCAGCAGACTTTCTCTTGTGTCTTGTTAGCCACAGATGCCTCCAGACCAATCACTGGCCATGAAAGACTCAGACCAAACACACTAATCCATCAGGGCTGGGAACACAGCTGCCAGGACTAAAATGTGGTTTTTAAGAAGGGGAAAGTTCTTTCTTTTAAAAAATAATTT
>NW_022103913.1:11551140-11562286 GCF_000313985.2 Echinops telfairi
GTCCTCTCTGTGCATTGGCTGCTCTGGGCAGGGATATTGTCCTCAGGGCTTGGTGGGCCAGGATATGCTCCACTCTCTCTTCCTCCCTCTTCATTTATTCTCATGTGCTCTGATCAGACATGTCCCTTTCCTTGAGCTGTAGCTTCAGTGCTGTCCTCTGAAGTGAATTCTTCTGCGGGGAGTTGGAGCTGTCCACGTAGTTGGCCGCCTCCTCAGATGAAGGAGGGGAAATTTCTAATGGGTAGGAAACTGGTGGAATTTGCCCCACTATGTAATGCCCACAGACACTTGAGCGAGACATCTCCCTCATGCTGGTGCCCTACAGAAGATCACAGGTGGCTATTGACATCTTTGATTTGCAAGGCCTAGGTCTTCTCCCTAGAGATTGCTCCAAGTACCCAGGATATCAAAGCTACTTGGCTGCCCAAAGCAAAGAGGGGCAGAGGGTGGGCTCCTCAGCAGTGTGTACTCTGTTGCTTGGGTCCCCTAGTCCCAGTGTTCATGACCAGTCTCTTGAAGGCACTCACGGAAACAGCCCCTGAAGCTCCTGCCTCTGGGCCCTCTTCCATGGTGACTTTGTAGCAGACCCTGTGTGTGCACTTACTCAGCATCTGTTCTCATCTCTCTTTTCCTCTCTCACCTCGGTTATGGAGACAAGAAGCTTCATTTTCAGGGCACGATATTCATGTGACGGGTTTAGACAATGCTCTATCAGATGAAATCTTATCTCCATATAGTAGTGTTATCACCATTCCCATTTTGTTAATGAAGAAAGGAAGACATTAATTTGCCTATGAACTGGAACCCCAATCCAGGCGCTTCTGATGATAGAGAGCCAAAGGTTGTGCTCCTTCAACTACACACCCTTGCCAACCAAATCTTGACTGAGAAAGGTTGACTTTCTAACTGAACTGGAAATAAAGCAATGGGGCAGAGCAGGGTGATTTGACAGACGATAAAACTGTGAGTGCTTAGAATTCATTGGGACTGCCTTGCTTTTCTGGGCCTTGCATGATTTTTTTGTCTTTGACAGGATGTGCTCTTACTGCTTTTCTATCACTCATTTTCGTGGAAAACATTTGAGTTTTGCTTCTCTGGCAGGTTTCCACTTTAGACAGGTTCTGGCTTTCACAGGTTTCACTGGAGTTATCTACACACATATTCGATACTCAGGATTATTGGCTAAGTAGAAAAGACAGACTTCAAATTTGTGTTGCCTGTGGCCTGGACTGTGGCATGCAGTAGAAAGGACACAGACCTTCTATAGTCAATGGATCTTTGTTGACCCCTTCTCATCACGTATTTGACACCACATGTCAAAAGAAGATAAGACTGAATCCTTATGTGATTTGGTCACAGCCTCTGTCAGGCGGCAGTTTTGCCCTTCTGGCAGTACTGAGGTTGGGATTCTTCATCGGGAGTGCTCTGACTCTTACCAGAATCCATTCTTATACGCCATTGAGACCGTTCCTGAGCTCCCTTCAAGATGCAGCAACAGCAGTGAACCTTGTTTGTCCTTAACAGTCACTAACTGCCATCAGGTCAGTTCTGAGTCGTGGCAATTCTATGGGACAGGGTAGAACTGCTCCTGTGGATTTGTAAGACTGCAAATCATTTAAAAATTTGCATTGGCATATGATTCACATACCATACAATTCAATAGTTCAATTATATATTTAAAAGTTGTGTAATCATCACCACAATATATTTTAGAACATTTTCTTCTTTCTTGTAGTTATCGTCGTTAGCCTCCCATTTCCCTTGTCTCCCTTGCCATGTCCTTAGGTAACTATTATTCCAGTTACCGACTCAATAGATTTTCCTATCCTGGATTTCATATACAGAAAAAACATACAGAACAAAATCAAGAAGAAAAAAAACCCCCAACAATGACAAAATCAATCAGAGAAAAACATCAATTTAAAAGAAAACTGGATATTAAAAATGGGAACAAATTTAAAATGGGTCAAAAGGGAGATAAAACGATAAGGTATTACATTTAATCTAACTACATCTGCCATAGTAGACTTTAGAATGCTCTGTCTGATAGCAAGTCTATTTACATCCCTGGACTATGGCCCAAGGCTTCATCCTTGCAGGGACAGTGCAAATGAATTTTGGTCTTCCATTGTCATGCACAGCCTTCTGAAAACTGGGTGTTCATAATTTAAACTCTGATACTGTTCCTGCCTATAGATTTGCATTATATTATTTATGTTCCTTGGATCACATAGGCTGGGGTGCTCCTCCCATGTAGACATAGTTGACACTTCACTTAAATTGCTGCGTGGTTTGAGAAAAGCCTTAAGACCCCAGATGCCTTTCTTTCTTAGACCTGGGCACCGTCTGGTTTCTTCCCCACACGTTGCTATGGCACCCACATCATCAGTGATTTCTCCCCGAGGGTGAATATCAAATGGTGCCACGAGACTGTAACTCTTTACAGGAGTATAAAGTCTCCTCTTTCCAGGGCCTGATGGTTTCTAACTGCTGACCTTATGATTAGCAGCCCAGTGCATAATCACTACATCACCAGGGCTTCTCAACAAGTACCCAATAAGCATAGTTTTATTCTGGTTCCAAACATCCACCTGAAAACCTAAGCATTAAATACTCCAAACTTTTTCCTGGGTTGACATGATATAAAGTTTGCACAACTGCACCCAAAGCCATTTAGAGAATAGCATTTTTCAATAGGTATATTATATTTACACAGTAGTGTATTGACAAAGGCAAAATGTAATTAAATAGAAGCGATTATGTTTGCTACCAATAATTTCTGTCAAGTGCCCTTCAGATAACTGAACAATGAAATCCACAATGGAATAGTTCCATTTAAAATTAGCGCTGCTCAATTTATGGCTGGCATTTCAAAATCTTAACTTAAATCACATGCTTAATCAACACAATTATAGCCATAAAGAATTCATATTCATTAAAATGGAAAATAAATTCAATTTATGAAAGGGTATAAAACAGTAAAATTTGGCAAATTTCTGCTTATATGTACAGATCAGCTAATGCATATAAATGACTTGCAAACACATTCTTAGTATTAGTAAATATATAATAAAAACCAGCTCATCAACCTGATCAATAAAGAGAACTAAAGATGATCACAGCCATTTTTTTTCTATAAGTAAAATGACTGATATGAGAGTTTATATTATTTATCCTCATATTGAACATGAACAAGAACACTCAATTAAAAATAGTCATTTTTTCCTTGCTTAGTTTACTCGCGTTTTATTTCATAATCACTCAGTTATTACTTTGATGTCTGTAAAAGCTGTAATTTTGCAGCAAACTCTGTAATTCGTTTAGAAGCAATTTGATGTCCAAGTTTTCAGTGAGTAATTAAAGCAACAAACAGGTAAAACTAACCACAATGATTGGTATGAGCATATTTAAAGAGTATTTTTGGGTGTGAAAATATATTCTTGCTTCACATGAATCTTAAATATTTATAATACTATATTTAGATGTGCAACATACACATATCAGTCCAGTTCTTGTTATATAGTAGGTGCTGAGGAAATGTTTGTTGAGTAAATGACTAATACATTCCACTGAAGACAGATAAGTGCACAACACCGTGTCATAAACACATCTCTAGCAATCACTGAAATTAAACATGAAAAGGTTTCAGGAGTCAGGAATCAGAGGAGGAAATGTTGTCACTGTGAAGTAACTGCCTCCTTTGCTATGAGACCAGAATAATTGGATGAAACCCAGTCACTGTCAAACAATTTGACCTAAGACTCTGTAGAAGAATATTCATCAAAAGGGGAAAAATAGAACAGAATTTCAAATTCTCAATGGAAGACTGAAATTGAGGCTGAATGAACACCTGTCACTATTGTCCTGAGATAATCTTTACATTTTAAACCTCTAACACGTTTCCCAGGTGCCTGTTTTGAACCAAATCACAGTTTAGCTTAATCAATGAAGTATATCTGCCTCGAGCAATGCTGTCTCTCAAATACATATCCATGTGGGATCAAATTGAGAACAGCTTCTTGAAAAGGTACATGGGAAACTGAGGGGCAGTGAGTTTATATTAATGATAGGCCAACAATTTGGGAAAAGATAGCAAGAAAGTTTGCACAATTTGAAGAATATGAACAGTGTTACTGAATTGCACATGTGCCTTTGTTGAAGTACTGTATCCTTTGTTGTGTACATTTACACACACACACACACACGGCTATTCAAATGCTATGCAATATATTGCTGGAAGGGCAGAACACACTATCCCTCCAACAAATGTGCTGGTAAAACCTCACATCTGTTTGTTGTTGTTGTTGCCCAGCATGAAAATTTTAACTACTTTTTTCACATCTTCTTCAATCTCTGCACCTGTGAACTTAAATATTTTTAGAAAGATTCCATCCTTCCCCTGGGGAAGCCACATTTTCACTTGTTATGTTAGAAGCCTCTATGATTAGTTGTACAAATATCTCTGCATTTTTTTTCAAAAATTCTTATAAGAATTCTCTCTTTATGGGCCCTAGACCTCAGAGTACACTCCATGACCAATTCTACTTTCATTGTCTAGCTTTCTAGGCTGCTTCGAAGTGGGGCATCCATTGCTGGTTCCCATGTTCATTTGAAGTCTTTCCCAAATCCATGTGATTTTATGTGATACTTCATTCCAAATGCTGAGGGACTGGTCATGCCATCCGATTGCATACATGATCAGAGTGAAAAGGACCCCTTTTGTTTAATGGCCACATTGGCCTCACAGGTATTCATATTGAAGACAGGAACGCCTGCTCCCGCAGGGAGGGTCATCTAGGATCACTAGGGATTACTGAACAAAAGCAAGGTTTTTCAGTAGCTGGTGTAGGAATGAGGTACAATACATAGGGTCTACATCTGTGCATTCAGCCATGAAGAGCTTACACCAATGGATTGTGTAAAAATTACTGAGAACCTTTATTGGCAGTGGTAAGGCAGGGTGGTCATAGGAAGTGTCAAATTGTGGCTTCTGCCGTCCAACTTCTCTCTGTTCCTGGCTCTCTTCTCTCCTCTTGAGGGCCTTAGACACATCCAATTAAGTTGCAGACAGTATAAGTCTACTCTATCCAGCTCCCATAAACTGGATGCTAGGATTATCTCACCAATCTATTTTTATGGCCCCTTCTTACAGTACCCACTTTTATTTTGCATTCATTTCTTCACCTTTCCGCCCACCTTACGGGAAGCCAGCATTCTGTCACTTCCGGGGCTGAAACTGTCCCAGTAAAGTCTTATTTTTTTTTTAGGGATTGACTAACAAATGGCTATGTGACCCAGTTAGAGGTAATGAAGAGAAGAGTTTTTCTGGGCTTATGGGAAAGGACTTCTTTAATTTCTATGAGTGCTCCAAGCAGCAGCTAGTTTTTTTCTTTTACAACTGCTGTTTGGCTTGCTAACTACAAAGTCCACTGGTTCAAGCCCAGTGACTGTTCCTTGGGAGAAAAATGAAGCTGTCTTCACCTGGAAAGGTGGACAGCCTCCAAAATGCTATGGAGGGTCAGTACGAGGCAGAATCAACTTCGTGGCACTTAACACACAGGTGTGAGGCCAGACTGGCAATCGGAGGAGGAAGTCAAAGTACAGAAAGGGCATTGCTGGAGGGCAGAGGAGGGGTCTGTCTAACCAAGAGGAATTGTGATTTTTACATCGCACCTCCTTATTAAGCTCTACCTTCAAGAGGCAGATTTGTCTCCTCCCTACATCGCTTCCCTTCATGAAGAAGACTAAACCTGGCGGGTTCCAGGGTGTAGACTCAGGCCTTGATGCCAGAGCGGGCTGTCCCTGTGTGTTTGAATGTCAGATGTGCGGGAGTGGCCATCTTTTCTCTGGGGTTTTCTTTGCCCACAGAGCAGGAGAAGTGAACTGTGTGGAGGCTTTCTTCCTTGGGAGAGGTCCGGATATCTGGCCTGGCTAGATGTCTCCCTGAGTCATCTTTAGAATACAAATGATCAAATGTAGTCTGAAGCTCATCATAAATAATCCACTCACTGCTAATGAACTGATTCTGACTCAACCCGATAGGACAGAGTAGAACTGATCCACAGGTTGCTAAGAGCTGCATCTTTCTCCTACAGAGAAGTTGGTGGGTTTGAACTGCTAGCTTTGTGCTTAACAGTCCAACCCTTAACCCACTAGGCAACCTGGACTCCTTCTATGAATAACAAATCCCCAATTACTGGTGAATTCCAAGGGCATAGAAGCTACCTTCGAGGAATTGAGTACCAAAGTAAAATTCTTTGGGTAATTTTTCACAGCATTTTATAGCTTTGTTTGTTAAACCTGGCAGCCCTCTGTGAGGAGAAGGCTATACATTGAACTGGGTGACTGGATGCCTCAGACAGATGCATGGACACCAGTGCCTGGTGATGAGCTTTGAGTAAGAAGCAAGCAAGGCGGCCAGCCTTGCAGGAAGAGAGAAGTATTATAGGCCCACTGGATCCTAAGATGGTACAGAGGCTGCATTTCACACTTGCCCCATCTGATTGTGAGTTGGCGGGGAACAGAGGGTTGAGTTGAGTATTAACCAGAAAGGACTCGAGAGAAAACACTTGAAAATGACCGAGAAACTCTGCATTGGCAAGATTAAGCAAAAATGAGAATTTAAGAGCGAAGTTCAACATGGTTATGGTATCATAAAGAAAGTCACAGTTCTTCACACCTGAGTGTAACTGAGCATTTGCTCTTGTGGCAGAGAAAAATGGCAGTGATGAGATGGCCTCCAGGCCCCTTCCATCCTGATTCCATCATGGTCGAGATGGGACTTGAGATCCTTGAAAGAAAAGTAAGACATGGGTCAGAGGAGGGTGGAGCAGCACCAGAGTGCATGGTGCCAGGGGCCACACCCAATGGGCCAGTCCGTGAAGAGGGAGGAGACAATCATGACCGCTGGGTGTGTCAGGTGCCTCTGTGTGTTTGTTTCTTAAACATATGAAGTTGAGCACTTGCTGGAGTTAATTATTATTAAGAGTGAGAGGCAGCTGTTTAAGCTGATTATGAGCCGTTTTCTCAGGAAAGCTGTAAACATGCTTTCTGGAAGGTCAAGTCATGAGCAAGCACCTTTTTGAAATAGGGAGAGCCACAAAGGCTATAGCCCTGGGACGTCTGAACGCCGAGAGAACTGCTGCGTTCTCTGTGTTTAGCTTTTCCTTGTCAGTGATCATGACATGCTGCACCCACCCTCTGTTCTCCTTGCTTGTAGCGAGGGTGGATCCCCACCACACCAGAGGAGAAAGTGCAGAATAAGCCACCTGGGAAGCCAGAAAGAAAGCCGCTCTCTAAGCAGAGAAAAGGGATTTAAACACATTGCAAAAGAAAACAGTCATCAGTGGATGGGATGGGGGAGGAAAAGCATTTGTGTCTGGTGCCAGAGAGAGCTCTGTGCTCCGTATTCCTGCCCCGAGAGTCCACACACATTAATATCTGGGGCTCATGGCCTCAAAGAGCAAGGCGGATCCCACCCAGTGAGAAAGAGGTGAATCACTGGGTCGGTGACCAACTCCCTGCGGGCGAACAGTGAGTCCTGACCCAGGGAGCGGGCAGGGGAGAGATGTTTTGCTGGAGCACCCGGGGAACTGCCATGTGGCTGAGTGCCCATCAGGATCTATCAGCTCTTACCCACACCTATGGATTTACATATAGAATGCTGGAGGCAACAGAACCCTCCCTTATATCTTTATAGGCTTTGAAAGTCTTTATTTAAAAATAAGTAAACTAGGGGTAGGGGTGGGCAGAGGCCATAAACATGCCAGTCTCCATTTTAAAGGCTGCCCCTTGTGAAGACTAGTGAAGAATGAACACCGAAGCATTGGCTACATGTGATATAACCAGGCAGCTTTGAGTTTTCTAGATTGTGGCTTTTGATAGAACCTTTCTGGCAGAGATTACTGTGCACTCAGTCTGAAAAGACTTGTTTGACAGGGACACCTACCTGATCGAGAGAATCCATCCAAACTTTGAAAGGGTGAGTAGAAATTGTTCTCCTAAGACAGTGAAATCAGGTGTCATGGGAGATAACTGCTTTAGCACAAAAGACAAGAAAACAGGGACGTTTTCAGGCAGAACTGCCCAATCAACCAGTGAGGAATAGTGTGTCGTTTAGAGATTGATACAGAAAGATGCAGAGTCTGGGGAACAAAAAAATGCACCCAACACTTCTACCCCCGAGGGAAACAGAATCCCAAGCGATGGGTGAGCCTGGCAGCAATGGCTGGCCCGGGCCTGTCAGACCTTGTGAGAACAGTATCGGGAAGACTACGGCTCAGGACAAGCCAATGCTTGCAGGAAAAAGAAAACCGAAAGAAAGGAAGAGGACTAAATACAAGCAAAATGTTTTCGAAGACCATGGCAGGTGTAGGCCTGACTTTGGGAAATTTGGTGCAGTGTTTTGGATGATCGCGGAAGACCCACACTCTTCTGGCCATGTTTCTGTCTGATCTGGCTGGAGAGCTCCTTTAAAAAAATTTTTTTTTTTTACCTTCATTCTTTTCGAGATCATTTTTTTCCTTTATTTTTTTAAAATCCTTTTATTAGGGGCTCATACAACTCTTATCACAATCCATACATACATCAATTGTGTAAAGCACATTTGTACATTCATTGCCCTCATCATTCTCAAAACATTTGCTCTGCACTTAAGCCCCTGGCATCAGGTCCTCATTCCCCCGCTCCCCCCTCCCTCATGAGCCCTTGAATAATTTATAAATTATTATTTTGACATATCTTGCACTGTCCGATGTCTCCATTGACCCACTTTTCTGTTGTCCGTGCCCCAAGGAGGAGGTCACATATAGATCCTTGTAATCGGTTCCCCCTTTCCAACCCATTCTCCCTCTACGCTCCCAGTATCGCCACTCACACCACTGGTCCTGAAGGGATCATCGGCCCTGGATTCCCTGTGAGAGCTCCTTTGTAAGCATGATTCTAACCTGTTGCTACTGAGTGGACTCTGACTCATGGCAGTTCCATGGGTGTGTGAATAGGTGGAAGAAGTGAAGAATGCTGAGGAGATACGGGAGAGTCTTATACAAAGGGACTTAAGAACTCATTTTAAGACAAGATTACCTTTATGTAGACTAATCTTTCCCAGCACTCCAGTGAGTATCGACTAAGTGCACCGAACTTGGATGTGACCCCCTTTAATACCAGGCTACAGAGAAAAGGTGTAACAGAGGGAAACCCAAAGATTGTAGGTCAATGTCAAGGTCAAAATCCCTGGCAACTTCCAATTCTTAAAGGTGGGTGCCTGGAGCAGAATAGGTGGGCAAGCAATGGGAGGTCCCCTGATCCTGGAGGCAAAGGAGGGAGCCATCCTGTGATTTTCTGCTAAGCTGACACCTGTTCCCAGCAGGTGACTTAATAATTAATTCCTTAAAATAACATTCTGGGTTCCTAGTAAAAAGGGCTTTATATTTATTTCTTTTAAGGAGCAATACTTAGTTATAGGATGATTTGAGAAATATTTTGGAATGCTTGGGCAATTAAAAAAGTTAGCCCCATTTTCTTATAACGCTTTGTAAATATTTTCTTTTAAAATACTTATTTTTCTCTGCTAATAATAATAGGACTAAAATGGAGAATATGGAAAATAACTTAAAGAATAATAAAAAACCCACCTGTAATTGTACCACCGCTAACATTTTGCTGTTGTTTGCTTCCTTTGGATCTTTGATCTTTACACACACACACACACACACACACACACACACACACGGTTGTTCCACAAATAACATGTGAGTTATCCACTTTTTTGCAACTCCCTCACATTATTTCCATTTGCATGTTATGTTAAACCCATATGTTTAAATATGTTGCTAATTTTAATATTTTTCCCTGTGAAATGGATTTAATGTTACTGGAATGAAATTGATCTCATGGAAGCTTCATTTAAGTTGGCATTTCCTGCCCGATGGTGTAATGGCTACAATGTTCCTACCTGAAGTAACTGTCTTGCTGGCAGGAATGTAAAAAAAACATGGGAAATCCATCCCTATTAATTACCTCCATTGCAGAGCTACTGAGATCAGCTATTTCTTTTTTTATTTAAAAAAATATTGTAAATTGTGTGAAAATTTACCTTGCGGATCATCAATTTTACATGCAACAATTCATACACATTTGTTTCATCTCACTGATTGTAATCCCTCCATGTACCATCACGTATCCTACTTCTTCCCAGTGACTCGGCTTTTAGGACAGTGCTGATGAAGTCACAGATGCTGGTCATTGATTTTTCTCCTTGTCACCGGGAAGCTGCTGGTCTAACGTGGCTATCATTCTCATGGAAAGACCACTCCTTTGGATGAGTCTGGAAAGCCACGTGAAGCATGCCTGACCATCTGGGGCTCCTCGGAATGTCAGAAGCTTCCCTTTGATCTGCACTGAGACTAAAGGACAGCTGGATTGCTCCTGTCGAGGAATAACCTACTATTTTCAATCATTCTCCAACTCAAGCCATTTTGTTTTGGACCCACAACATGAACATTTTCCCCAACTCCTTCATCTCCTTTGTCTATCTGAGAATGGATTACTCCTCAGCACTGAACTCTCTTGCTGCCATTCGGCTCTTGTTTCTAGCGCCCTTGCAATGGTTTTCAGTTTGAAATCAGTGCTGTAAGAATTGTGTTTAATTCTTAACATAATCATAAATGATCCTTAGCTTTAGATTTGTAAACTGAAAAAATATGCACAATATAATCGATGCCTGGCTGGTTCTGGTAAACCAACCAACACCAAACCTACTGCCATGGAGAAAATTCCACTTCTTAGTGATCTTACAGGGTTCCTGATACTATAAATCTTCACTGGAGCAGACAACCTCATTGTTCTCACTTTTAGCCATTGGTGGGTTTGAACCATCCACCTTTGGGTAGCAGCCCAATGCCTAGCCCAAAGCACCACTCAGGGCTCCGTTGCTCTAGCAAAGCTACCTAAAAATTCAAATGCAAGGGTCTTTTTATATGCTCACAAACACATGACTAAGGTGACTAATGATCATTGATCAAAGATATGAGCACTAATAAGATAAAATTAGACTACGGAATACACAGACCTAACAGCGCTTAATGCTTTCATTTAAGATAATCTGATATGGGTTTTACATTCAACTGTTGAGCCAAGAGCGATTGTG
>NW_022103913.1:11563614-11565755 GCF_000313985.2 Echinops telfairi
CAGAAACATGGGTGAAGGGAGACAGTGGTCAGTGTAAGATATGAAAGCAATAATAATTTATAATGTATCAAGGGATCACAAGAGGGGAGGGAGGAGGGAGGGGAAAAAGAAGAGCTGATACCACAGGGTCAAGTAGAATGTAACTGTTTAGAAAATAATGACAGCAACATATGTACAAATATGCTTGATACAATTGATGTCTTGGATGTTGTAAGGACACCCAATAAAATGATTTTTTTTAAAGTTAACGGAAAAATGCAATGAAAGATGATAGAATTTCCCCATGAACTTTTTGAAGTCCCCTCATATGTGTATGCATATACACTATTTGTGAAAAGTATAGTATATCCATTGATAAATAAAGAGCTACATTTTGGATAAAATTTGAATCTTACTGTGTACACAGTTTTATAGATAACTTTTTGTACTTAATATTATACCATGAACATTTCCCTTATCATTAAATGCTACTCAAGAACATGATTATAACTGGCCATCTGGTATATTAGTGTGTCATAGCCCATTTATCCATTACCTCAGTGTTGGGCTTTGGCTTGTTTCCAGTTTTCTCCATTTTTAAAGAATGCCATTATAAATATTCTGTATGAAAACCTTGACTTAGCATCTAATTCATAAAGGTCAATTTCCAAGGCCAAGGAAGATGAACCTTTTTAAGGCTTTTGATACATATTTCTGCATTGCCCTCTAGGAAGGTTGTACCACACCACGGTCCTCTCGCCTGGCAAGTGAGTGACCATTTCTTGTCAACCTTTATTGATTTGCAATTTGCCTGTTATTTCAATGCCTTACTGCTTTACGCCACCCCAAATGGCCACCTCCATTCTCCCTCTGTGACATTTCTAGGAGAAGAGGAACAACCCTTAGAGCATTTGAAATGTACTCCCTATCCCTTCTCTCTGCTAAAAGGAGCCCTGGTGGCACAACAATTGCACCCTCAACTGCTAGTCCATGGGACTTCATGGGACCTACGAGTGTGATCTGCTTCTATAAAGATTGATCACCAAAACCATACAGGGCAGCTCTACTCTGTGAGTTGAAGTAGACTTGACAACACCCAACAAGATACTCCCTTAGCGAGCTTTAAAGACTGTACACGATGGCTATTAAAAAAAAGTTTATTTATTTAAAAAATCATTTTATTGGGGACTCATACAGCTCTCATTGCAATTCATACAAACATCCATTGTATCAAGTACATTTGTACATCTGTTGCCATCATCGTTCTCAAAACATTTGCTTTCTACCCGAGTCCTTGGTATCAGCTCCTCATTTCCCCCTCCCTCCTTGCCCCTCCTCCTTCATGAACCCTTGATAATTTAGAAATTATTATTATTTTGTCATGTCTTACACTGTCCGACATCTCCCTTCACCCACTTTTCTGTTGTCCTTTCCCAAGATAGAGGGTTATATGTAGATCCTTGTAATTGATCCCCCCTTTCCACCCCACCTTCCCTCCACCCTCCCGGTTTTGCCACTCTCACCACTGGTCCTGAAGGGTTCATCTGTCCTGGATTCCGTGTGTTTCTAGTTCCTATCCTTACCAGTGCACATCACTATGGCTATTTTTATATTGCTGCTTTTCATATGGAAACCACTCTCCTTTGACCGGCTGGATAACTCCTGCTTGTCCTTCAAAGCTCATCTGGAGCCTTGTGTGATCCGCAAAGCTACCTCTGACTCTCTAGGCTGGTTTAGGTGTCTTTCTCCGTGCCCCTGAACACACAGGCATTCTTCTCATGACACACACTGGACAGTCTGCCTATCTGCCTCATATGTCAGCTCTCTAAGAGATGCGTCTTCCTTCCCTGTGTCTTCAGGATCTGATATGGCATATGCTTTACAGACATTGTTCTTCATAAGCACCCAATTAGTGTTTACTTTATTCCAAACAAACAAAAACCTAGAAGGTTCATCGAGGGTGTCACAACCTATATTCCACTCCACGCTCTTTAAACATGTACAGCCCGATTTTTCTGATGGTATGAGGGGCTTCAAAAAGTTTGTGGGAAAATTCCATTATCGTTCAGTTTCATTTTTCCATGAACTTTTTGAAGCCACTTCATGTGAGCATCCTTGAGTTCTGGTGGTGCAGTGGGTGAAGTATGGGTTACTAACTACAC
>NW_022103913.1:11568608-11570399 GCF_000313985.2 Echinops telfairi
AAAAAAGAATTATGGCCAGAATGCTCCTTAGAGGCAAGGATGGCAAGTCTTTGTCTTACAGACTTTAGACATGTTGTCAAGAGAGATCAGCCTCTGGAGAAGCACATTGTGCTGGGTTAAGTGGAGGGGCAGCTAAGGAGAGGAAAGCCCTTAAGGAGAGGGATTAATACAGGGGCTGCAACAATGCTCTGAGTGGGCATAGGAACAATTGTGAGAATGGCACCGGACAGGGCAGTGTTTCATTCTGTTGGGCATAGGGCTGTCATGGGTCAGAACTGACTCAATGGTACCTAACAACAACAACAAGATGATTTCTATTAAGGTCTTTAATACCTTTTAGTTCATTTTTATATATGGAGTGAAGAATGGGTCCTATCTCATTCTTCTGCAAAATAGAATGCAATTTTGTCAACATCATTTGCTGAGGAACGTATCTATTCCCCCATTTAGTGTCTTTCAGCCCGTTGTCTATCGCCGCATTGATTTATTTTGGGGCTGTCAATACTGTTCCATTGGCCTGTATATCTGTTGTTGTACGAGTACCACGTAGGAAGGAGGTTTTGAGGTTGGGAAGTGAGAGGCCTTCTTTATTCTTCTTTGGTAGTCACTTTGCTTATCCTGGGTCCCTTTCCGTTCCTTATGTTAGTGATTTATTTTCCATCTCCTTAAAGAATGATGCTGGAATCTGGATGGGAATTCTATCATATTTATAGATTGCTTTGAGTAATATCAACATTATCAAAATGTATAATCTTCCTATACAGTGAACATTATAATTGATACCAGATACAGGCAAAATTTTGCTTAAGATAATTTAAAAAATGGCTACAACAGTATATTGATTGACAGGGAGCTATCAGAAATTCCAGCTGGATTCAGAAGAGGATATGGAATGAGAGCTATATTGTTAGTGTTAGATGGACCTTGACTGAGATCAGAGAATTCCAGAAAGGTTTTTACTTGTGTTTTACTGACTGTACAAAGTTCTTCAACGGTGCGGGTCATAATAAACTGAAGCTAATGTTGTGAAGAATGAGAATTCCAGAACACGTACCATGGTCCCGTGGAACCTGTGCGTAGAGCAAGATGCCCACGACCATCTGAAGAAGACTGTGACGTTAGGTTTGGATGAGGACTCACTACTTCGTAACACAAGCTTGCTTGCTGAAAATGAGGCATTTCCTGACGAAGATCAAAGCCTTCAGTATGGATTACCCTTCAACCTAAAACAAAACATCCTCACAGCTGACCTGGTAAACAATATCATTCTATAAGGAAGAAAGACTGACTTTGTGAAGTATTCATTTTCATTTGATATATGATCAATGCCCATGGGAGCAGCAGTAAAGAACTCAAGTTACACATTACATTGGGGAAATCTTTTGTAATAGGCTCTTTAAATTGCTAAAAAGCAAAGATGTCACTCTGAGGACTAAGGTATACCTGGCCTAGGCCATGGTGTTTCCAATTACTTCACATGCTTGTAAAAGCTGGACAACGGATACGGAATGCTAAAGAACAATTGGTGCATCGAATTATAGTGCTGGCAAAGAACATTAAACATACCACAGGCTGTCAGGTGAATGAGTACGTCTGTGTTAGAGGAAGTTTCTACCTAATAACATGGTCTTAAATGATAAACATCACATACTGTCAGAATTATTAGAAGAAAAGAACAAAGTAGAACATCTTAATAGTATTTGATAGCTCAAATAGGAGTCCCTGGGTGGCATAAATGGTTAAGATAAAGGTTGATGGTTTGAATTCACCCAGGAACACCTTGGATGAAAG
>NW_022103913.1:11571224-11579388 GCF_000313985.2 Echinops telfairi
TTCAAATGCATCAATTTTTCTTCAGCCTTCTTTATTCAATGTCCAACTTTCCCATGAATATGGGGTGATTGAAAATACCGTGGCTTGGGTCAGGCACACCTTAGTCCTCAACCTTCTGTTTTTCAACACTTCAAAGAAGTCTTATGCAGCAGATTTACCTGGAACAATTATATTTTTTGATTCCTTGACTGCTGCTTCCATGAACATTGATTGTGGATCCAAGCAAGATGAAATCCTTGGCAATCCTTGATAAAATCCATTTGTCAAGATGTTAGCTATTGGTCTTGTGAGCCTTTCTGTTTTCTTTACATTGAGTTGTAATCCATACCGAAGGGTGCAATTTTTGCTCTTAATCACAAGTGCTTCAAATTCTTATCACTTTCTGAAGCAAGGGTATGTCATCTGGATATCACAGGTTGTTAATAAGCCTTCCTCCAATCCTGATACTGTATTCTTCATATACTCAAACTTCTCTGATTATTTGCTCAGTGTACAGATTAAATAAGTATGGTGGGAGGCTTCAGTCCTGATGCACACCTTTCCTGATTTTAAATCATACAGCATTTCCTTGTTCTATTTATATAATTGCTTCTTGATCCACGTTCAGGTTCTGCATAAGCAAAAGGAAGTGTTCTGGAATTCCTATGCTTTTCAAGGTTATCCATAATTTGCTATGAGCCACACAGTCGAATGCCTTTGCAGAGCCAATGAAACACAAGTAAACATCTTTCTGGTATTCTCTACTTTCAGTCAAGATACATTTAGCTTCAGCAGATGTTCCTTGTTCCACGTCCTCTTTTGCCATCTGGCCTGAACCTCTGGCAGTTCCCTGTCAAATGAGCTTAAGCAACATTTTACCTGGATGTGATATTAATGATATTGTTCTGTTATTTGAGCATTGTATTGGAGAACCCTTCTTTGGAATGCATACAGGTATGAGTCCTTTCCAGTCAGTTAGGCAAGTACCTGTCCTCCAAATTTCTTGGCATAATGAGTGTTACCAGTGCTTCATCAGCTTGTCACAACATTTCAGTTACTATTCGGTCAATGTCTGGACCCTTGTTTTTGGGTAATACTTTCAGTGCAGGTTGCATTCTTCCTTAGGTATCATTGGTTCTTGCTCATATGGTACCTCCTGAATGATGGAATGTTGACTAGCTCTTTTTGGTACAGTGACTCTGTATTCTTTACATCTTCTTTTGATGCTTCCTGCATCATTCAATATTTTTCCCATAGAAGCTTTCAAGATTGTGATTCAAGGCTTGATTTTTTCCCCTTCAGTTCGTCCAGTTTAAGATGTGCTGCGTGTGCTCTTTCCCTTTGGTTTTCTAACTCTAGGCCTTTTACATTTAATGATAACTTTTCTTCTTTTTAAAAATATCGTTTTATTGGGGTGTGTTAGTCTGGGTAAACTAGGGAAACAAATCCACAGAAATTCATATGTATAAGAGACAGCTTTATATAAAGGTTAAGTGTACATCAGGAGAGCATCCCAACCCAGTGCTGTCCAAGCACCAAAGTCCAACATTAGCCCATATGTCTAACACGGATCTACAAAGACCTCCTCAATCTCGCAAAACACACAATGATGCCGTCTGCAGGAGGAAAGCCGAATCAATGAGTGGATAAGCATCTCAGCACTGGCAGGGGTCTCTACGCGGCTGCTCCAGCACCCAGGGCTCCAGGGTAAGTCCATGTGGCTTCTCCTCAGGGTTGTCTCACAGGAAGTGAGCCTTGCCTGCTGAAGCAGGAAACTGGTTAAGGCAGCTGACCCTGATCTGACTTTCAAAGAGCAAGAGACCCGAGAACTAGAAAGGTGAGGCTCACCGAGCTATTTATCTCTCCACCCTTCAATTGATCTTACATGTGTTTATTGGCCAGGTTGGCACAATAAACCTTAACTATCTCATGGGGGCTCATACAGCTCTTGTCACAATACATCCACCCATCCATTGTGTCAAGCGCAGGTGTACATTTGCTGCCATCATAATTTTCAAAACATCCTCTTTCTACTTGAGCCCTTGGTATCAGCTCCTCAGTTTTCCCTCCTCCCTCCTCTCCCCTCCCTATTGAACCCTTGATAATTTATGAATTATTATTATTATTTTTTCATGTCTTATAAGACTGATGTCTGCCTTCACCCATTTTTCTGTTGTCTGTCCCCCAGGGAGGGGGTTATATGTAGACCATTGTGATCCCTTCCCCCTTTTTCCCCCATCATCCCCTTACCCTCCTGGTATCACTACTCTCATTATTGGTCCTAAGGGGTTTATCTGTCCTGGATTCCCTGTGTTTCCAGCTCTTATCTGTACCCGTGTTCATGCTCTGGTCTAGCCAGATTTGTAAGGTAGAATTGGGGTCATGATAGTGGGGGGAGGAAGCCTTAAAGAACTAGAGGAAAGTTGTTTGTTTCATCGGTGCTATACTTCACCCTGAATGACTCATCTCTTCCTTGTGACCCTTCTGTAAGGGGATGTCCAATTGTCTACAGATGAGCTTTAGGTCTCCACTCTGCACTCCCCCTCATTCACATTGATATGATTTTTTGTTCTGGGTCTTTGATGCCTGATACCTGATCCCATTGATACCTCATGATCACACAGGGTGCTGGGCTTATTCCATGTGGGCTTTGTTGGTTCTGAGCTAGATGGTCGTTTGTTTACCTTCAAGCCTTTAAGACTCCAGATGCTATATCTTTTGATATCTGGCCACCATCATCTTTCTTCACCACTTTTGCTATGCACCCACTTTGTCATCAGTGATCATGTCAGGAAGGTGAGCATCTCAGAATGCCGGATTATTAGAACAAAGTGTTCTGGTGCTGAGGGAGTACTTGAGTAGAGCCCCGATGTAGGGTATTGATCTTTATGTGTTCTGTTTCATTTCTGATGACTTCCAATTTTCATAGATTCATATTTCAAATATTAGTATGTTAATCGATGTTGTAGCTTTTTCTTCTCAGTTTGAGTCATCAGCAAATGAAGGTCCTAAAAGTTTTACTTTTGCTGGCTCTACTCCTCCTGCATCATTATGGGGGACTCAACTTTGAGAAGGCAGCTCTTCCTCAGTCATATTTTCAGTGCCTTCTGACAGGAGGAGCCCATCTTCTGGCACCATCTCTGACAAGGTCCTGCTTTCAGTGGCTAATTCCTCTGAAGTGGACAGGTTATTCCTTCTTTGTAGTCTGCTCTTAGTCTTGAAGTTCTGCTGAAACTTATTTATTTTGGATGATCCCGCTGGCATTTGAAATACCAGCGACATAGCTTGCAGCATCACAGCCACAGCAGCCATCACAGTGTGATAAACTGGCAGAAAAGTTAGCTACACAATTCAATTAGGACTCTGTAAAGAAGAAGCAGCACAACAGCAATGAAAAGCAGTCAATAGCTTTCATACATTTTAGAACGGAAAACGCACACATCCTGTAAGTAACTCGTGGATGGCAGAAGAGATCCTAAGAAAGATAGAAAATACAAGAACTGAATTATCAGGCAAATGTAGTGTGTCATAAATGATTTAGGCATGGGCTGTCTGAAGGTAGAGAAATGTGAAGTTCCATGTGAACATTTTCCAGGCTCCATGTCAGAAGACGGGCTTTTCAGCACCAGGACTTCTCTGCTGCTCCATAATGGATGGGCGGTGAGGTGGGCCACAATTCTGAGGCCGCCTTCATAAACAGGCATCATTGGTGAGAAGGTGTCTGCTGGCCTTTTATTCCTGGTCGCTACTGCAATACGTAGACTACGACGGGGCAGGAAAACCAAGGGTTCAGGGTCCAGACATGCTAAACAATAACAAACTTCACCATTCCTCGAAAGGCCCCCAAAAGCCTTCCTGCTGAGAGAAAGGGAAACCCGACTAGCAGTTAACAAGGATCAGGGGTGAGTGACCAAGTTCAGCCCTGCGATGCTGGCACGGCTTTGGACGCATACGTCCTGAGACTAGGGCTTCACTGTCCACTGAAGAGAAACCAGAAACAGATCATTTTGGGAGAAGAGTCAGACGACAAAATCCACATCTGGACTCCTGTCTTCTCCCTCCGAGGTCGCTACGCTTCTGAACTGGAGGCTGCATCCCTCTGCTTGGCTTCTAGTTTGGTGGACGGACCACCAGGCGGACGGAGGAACATGTTGGCCTCTCCTCTCTGCTGTGTCCTCGGCACAGAATGGGTGAGATACAACAAGGGGACTTCAAAAAGGTTGAGGAAAATTGGAATGAAAATGTAATGGGAAGTGTCATCTTCCATGTGAGGGTTTCCAGGCCCAATGTCGTTGAGATGAACTTTTCTGGACAATGACTAATCTGTGATTTAATTCCATGGAGTTGAGATATGATAGCATTTCCCCACAATCTCTTTGAAGAACCCCAGCCCTCCCCCTGCAGTGGGAGATGGTCTCACATCTGTGTCTTTTGTGTCCATCAGGGACATTTTGCCATGACTTATCGCAGGCATGCTTTTCTCCTCTCAGTCCAGGGAAGCCCCGGCCCTCTGGTGGAGATCACCTTTTGTTTACCCGCATGCCTCCAAATGCTCACATTCTCCGTGTGAGCCACCACGTGGAAGAAGCTGTGGGATATTGGCCTAGCCAAGCGTTCTCTTGTAGCGAAGGGGATCGGATGTGACTGCTGCTCTCCCTCAAGTACAGTGGAGAGGGAAGCCATACCCTTAGCACCCTATACCAAGTCCATGCTTTGTTTGAAGGGTCAGATTAATCCAGTTAAGCTCACCGGAAGCACCCCAAGAGGTACAAGAGTGGAATAGCCTACGATTTGTTAGCCCAGTGCTTCTTAAGGTAATGGGAACTTTTGGAACCAGATCATGGTAATGGTTGAACAACATAATCAACCTAGCTACTGTCAATGTATTGCACACATGAAGAATGATGAAACGGCCAAACATCTGTGATACATACGGATTGACCATATACCCACAGGATCTAACATTGTACCACTCTCCTGGAAGGAATGTTAAATGTTAACATATAGTTTACTGGGCTACTTTTTCTTTCCCAAGACACAGTAGTTCAGTAGGCTAAAATGGGGCTCCTGAGTTTGCATTTCTAATGAACTTTCTGATGATGCTATGTTGCTGGTCTGAGGACCCTGCTTTGAGAATTACTGTGGGATGCCAGTATGTAGGAGGCAAGCATGTGGAGAAGATGGGGAGACATTGGAACACAGGAGCACTTGGAGGAGTATGTTGGAATATGGGACAATGTTGTATATGTATGGGAGGTGTTTGTAAAATTTCCCACATTTTCTTCTCCTCTGTCTCCCAAAGACTGGCTGTATTCACACTGCTTCTGGCTCTCCCTGGTACAACCAGGGGAGTTTTTAATTTTAATTTTTGTATTTTAGTGTTTAGAGGGACAGAATATGGAGAATGGGGAATGTAGGAGTGAGAAGAAAGAGAGAGGGAGGTAGGACAGGGGGCTCAGGGCTCCGAAATTTTTCCCGGAGAGGTATGGGGAATGACTGTGGGGTATGAGAGAAGTAGATGGGAGAAGAAGGAATTTTCTTGAGTGCCAAGGCCCTCAGAGCAGTTGGATAGGAGCCAAGGCCATACAAAAGTTCTTGAGAAATACAAATAACAAACTCAAGTAATTCTGAAATTACTTTTTGAAGCTGAATGTGTGTAATAGGGTGTGACACTGCTGAGGTGGCAATCTTTGACATCACCAGGGATTATTAATAGCAGATAGTCCTGATGCCTAAGAGACTGTGGGCCCAGGCCCCAATCCTTATTAAACTCCTCACTGGTCTTCACTGGTGGCTAACCGTTACCGGGTTCCTTATTGATGGATGCTCTGCCTTGAGCCCCCCGTTTCCCCCAATCCTTCTATAGATAGTCATCAGGCCAATTAGCCTACCGCAGACTCTGGTAACAATAACTGCCATTAGTGACTCCAGAATCCCTGCACTATTGGGACTTCTGGGCTAGAGCAGTGTTAGTGCACTTCTGTGTTAAAGCAAAGCAATCCCTAGTGTTAAAGTAGGTTCTCTTTTATCCTCCCAGGCTCTTTGAATGGAGAGAAAGTTGCAGGGTCCCAGCCTATTAATTTTAGCCACACAGTCTGAACATTCAAGGTTTCCTATTCTTTGCTTTCAATGTAGGGTTTTAATGTCATGCCCAACCACTGCACTCCTACTCCACCTTTGCCCTTGAATGTGCACTTAGAGTTACTCCTGCCACCTGGAATTCCCTTTGTACCGTCTCTAATACGACCAACCTGTTCTTCAAAGCCCCGTTCAAATACCTTCGCTTTCACGAACCTTCTCTGATGCCTTACATTTGAGCATGCTCCTCCCGCCCCCAAGGAGCTTTATCTGTGCTTTCCTCCACACCACTTAGGGTACACCGTGTTGTAGTTGCTTGTGCTCTACTCTTTCCTGCCCTTCCTCACTCACCTACACCTGTGCTGTCCAGTGTGCTAGGCTCCCAATGGGAACCGACAGCCATATTTGACTGTGGAAATACACAAGAAGAATAAAAAAATCATACCCCTCACTTTCACCAGTCACATGTCAGATGCTCAGTAGCACACGTAGCTTGATTTCTGTCTTGGTCAGCAAGCTAGAGCACGTTTTCAGTGCAGGATGTTCTACTGGGACCATGTTGGGGCTGTACGAGTTTATTGTTCACTTTCTTTTAGGTTTATTCAAGAAAGGTCGTTGCATTGAGTTCATTTGAGATGTTCTGTCCTGTCCTGATTCTCATTTAGCATTTGAGAAGCATGCTTTCATCTTTTGAAAGGGTATGGTCCTCTGTGTGCCTTACTCTGTTCTCTCTTTATGAAGGATGAGCTAGGCTCTGATGAGGTGAAGTCCATATGTGGACTGTCTTCATTAGAGGACCTTTTTAAGACTTTCCTGATCCACAGGATTCCTCTTGAGGAGTGTCTTAGGTCACTTCCCATGGCCTCATCTTTGAACACCATTCCTCATTTGTGAAGTCATTACTTTGGTGGTAGGAACACTCTGTAACCCTGAGGTGCTACATTGCCACCAGGAGAGGCAAACTATCCTTCTAAGCAGACCCTCACCCCTTCGCGGGTAAAAGGCATGGACACACAAACAGCCATGACAACTAACACTGGCATTTTGAGGTAGCTTTTCTCATGTAGCCTCTTCCACCAACATCAATTTTCTGGGTTTCTGGGAAGGAAAACACATACCCAGAGTGACCACAGGAGGGCACCAGTGTACCTTGAACAGCCTTTACCTCAAATAACCAAAAAAACAAAAATCCCGGAAGGTTTCTCTGTGTTGCAAGGGCAGGACAGAACGAATACACATTGGAAAGGAAAAGTGGGAGGGGGAGGGGGGGACCATATTGTTACATATAAATGGAAGGGTTGCTTACCATATATTTACGCATTCAAGGCCTCCTTAAATATAGGAATCACAAGAACATTAGACAATAATGGGTAGGCAGGGGATTAGATTGAAAATACTTCAAATAAGGATGTGAATAGGTCAGTAGACTTTAAAACAGAATAAACCTCACTTTGAAGCCAGGTAGCTATGGAAACATTACCAAAATCATTCTGTTACTTCATGGCGGCAGTGGTTTCTGCAGCCAGGAAATGCTGTCAAGGGAGGGCAGAATATTATTTTCTTATAAATAATACAACACAGGATCCTATATGGAAAGTTGCAAGAAATTAGATTTCAGAGGTAGAGATGTTTCAACAGAAAAATACCCAACAGCTTTAATTTGGTTTCTGATAACTTAGCTCTGGGTTTGCAGTTGTTAAGGTTTTTTCTATTTCTATTTTCTGCTGCAGAAAAGGAGCTGGTGAGAGATTTATTTCCATGCCTCTGGATATGTTTTATACTGTACACACATATGCATGCTCATTTAGCATGGCAGATAGCTGTCAGTCTGGTATGACCCACATGAGGACAAATGACCCATCTTTAGCACTTAGACAAGGTACCATTTTCTTTGTGGGCAGGGAGGGTTGGAGTTAGGCTATTTAAGACCACAGCCTCTTAGAGGCTCCCCACTCAACTCCCTGTGTCTCCAACTTCCCAGGAAACCCCATGAATACAGGAAGACCATTCCACAGAACTGTTCCCTGACTATGTTGACCAAGGCGGTGGAGAGCTATGGGTGAACGGAGTAGGCTGATGTAAGAAGGTAGGTGTTTTATAAGCAGGG
>NW_022103913.1:11580417-11581266 GCF_000313985.2 Echinops telfairi
GTGTAGTTAAACTTGAACTAAGGCAAGAGAGCTTTGGTTTTGCTTGTGCAGGGCAGAGGATCTAACAGTTTAAGAATCACATGGAAGCTTAATTAAAAAACATGTTGCTAAACCCTAAACCCTACTCCTGAGTAGTGATGGTCGCTAGAGAGGTGTGAGGGTGACTTTATCAGAGGGGGTGACCCACAAAGAACCGTCTACAGTTTAGATGAGGTGTTTCAGCAGAAAATAAACTCAGGCAGAATTTCAGTTCTCCTGCACTTGTTTGCATTGTCTTCAGCTTTAGGCTGAACTTACAGATGAGCCCCTGTTCTGGTTTTAGCTGCTGACATTGAGCTTCTCCATCCTATCTTCTCAAAGACGTAGTTGATTTTATTTCTGTGTATTTCTTTTGGAGAAATCTACATGTAGAGTCCCCGTTTATGTTGTTGAAAAATGGTATTTGTTATGAAGAAGTTGTTTGTCTCGCAAAATTCTATCCTAGGTTTCCAGATTCATTTGTATCACTAAGTCCCTATTTTCTGACCACTCTTCCTTCCTCTTTGTTTCCAATTTTCAAGTTTTCTACTTGAGCCCTTAATATTTCGATTGTCAATATTTATCAGTGCATCTTGATCGCATGCTTGATGGAAGATATTGGTAGAATTCTTCCATTCATACCTGACTAGCTTTAGTTGTTGGTGCATAAATTTGAATAATAGTTGTATTGACTGAATTTCTTTGTATGCGGATTGATTTGATTCTGTCACAGATAGCATTGTACTTCAAGATAGTTCTTGAAATGTCCTTTTTGGGACAAGTACAACATGAGTTTGCTGAGGTAAGTGATAAAAAAAAAATGCAAAAGGG
>NW_022103913.1:11587515-11592834 GCF_000313985.2 Echinops telfairi
CTTGCATTGAGTAAGTACTTGAGTGGAGGTCCAATGTCGGACTATAATCTGACGGAGGTCTGTGGAGCGGGTATCACCATAGTTACCACACTTGCTGACAACAACCCTAGTGGTACCATTGTTCCTCCAGGTATTCTGATTCAGCAGGTGTGGGGTCAAAGCCTGAGGATTTGTATTTTGAGGAAATTCCTAGCAAGACAGATATTGCTGGGCCAGGGACTACACTTGGAGAACTGCACTTCAAGAATATTATAGTTGTGTAGGTAAAATATAAATAATCTAAGTATGTCTGGCATAGATTTAGATTTTGTCCCTGAAAGAAAAAAACAAACAGCATATTATCTTTAAAAAAAATTGATTATTTTGATACATAAGAAATCATAAAGTGTACTCTTGGAAGGTGAACAATTCAATGGCGTTTTATATATTCACAATTTGATATTACTCTTTTAGATAATTTTCATTATTAAAAGGAAACCCAATATCCATTAGTAGTAACTCTTAATTTCCCCTCAACTCCTCCAGACCTAGTAACCAAAATTTACTTTCTCTATAGATTTACCCTTGTGGACATTTTGTAAAAATTATACAATGTGTGCTTTTTTTGGGTGTGTGTATGTTTAATTAGCATAATATTTTCAAGGTTTATCCATGACGTAGCATATTCATACTATTTAATTATTTATTTATACGTGGTTTTTATTAGGAGGCTAGTTAATGGAGCATCCTTCAGCAACTAAGGCTGTTTGGTGGGTGTTTGAAGGATTTAAATTTCGAAGTGATACTTATGCAGTGAGTATAAAAAATAATATAATTTATATATTTTTAATATCACATAATATTCCATTGGATGGCCACACCACATTTTTTGATCTATTCATTAATTTCTAAACATTTAAGTTGTTTCCACATATATTAAATTCCTAGCACAATTTCCCACCACTTGGCTGCCAATACAAATGGAAGAAATGATGAAGTCAAAGAGCTGAACAGAAAGTTTCAATGGCCAGCTCAAGAAGACAAAGTCAAATAATATGATGAAATGTACAAAACCCTAGAGTCAGAAAACCAAAAGCCAAGAATACGCTGTGCATATCTTAAACTGACCAGAGGATGTACACTGGTACAGATAGGAACTGAAAATACAGGCAATCCAGGACAGATGATCCCTACAGGACCAGTGGTGTGAGTGGCGATACAGGGAGGGTAGAGGAAGAGTGGGTAGGAAAGAGGGAACCGATTATAGGGAACTATATGTGACCTCCTCCCTGGGGGATGGACAACCGAAAAGTGGGTGAAGGGAGACGTCGCACAGGGCAAGATATGACAAAATAACAATTTATAAACTATCAAGGGCTCATGAGAGAGGGGGGAGCGGGGAGGGAGGGGAAAAATGAGGCCCTCATGCCGGGGGCTTAAGTGGAGAGGAAATGTTTTGAGAATGATGAGGGCAATGAATGTACAAATGCGCTTTACACAATTGATGTGTGTATGGATTGTGATAAGAGTTGTATGAGCCCCTAATAAAATGATAAAAAAAAAGAAGTGTCAGAAAGTAGGTGTCTTTAACTAGCAAGATTTATTGCTTCACAGTTTTACAGGCTAGTAGGCTGAATTCAGCGGGTCAGCTGAACCGAGGAGATGGTTCTTCCAGGCTCCTCTCAGCTCCTAGGACCTGGGCATCCCTGGGTTTCAGCTGCAGACTCGCGCTATCTGTATAAGGCCTTCCTCTTTGTCTCTATGTTTCCCCTCTCTTTTCATCAGGACATGTTTCAGATTGCCTTAAGACCCGCCTTACTCTGATATAAACTTATATTAACTTACCTGACAACATTTTCAAAGGCCACCTTCTTTCCAAACAAGGTCGTGGTCCAAGATACTGGAGAGTAGGATTTTAACAAGTCTTTTTAGGGGACCTAATTCAATTCACAACACCATTTTGATGATCATAAATCTGATATGAGCATATGTATAAGCATTCGTATGGGTATGTACTTTAAAAAACTTGTGGTGATATACCTAGTAACTGAATTGCTGGACTATAGTATAACTCTTTTTAAAACATTTTGAGAGATTGCTGACTTGTTTCCCAAAGGGCCTGCTCTATTTTACATTCTTGTCAGCAAGGAAGGTTTCAAAGTCTCCACGTTGTCACCAACCCATGTTTTTGATTATAGCCATTATGATGGGCGTTACACAGCAATGATTTTGATTCACATCTCCTTCACGGTTAATGATGATGAGCATTTTCTTTTTAAAAAAATAATCATTTTATTGAGGCTCTTATAAATCTTATAACAATCCACCATTCAATTGTATTAAGCACACTTGTACATATGTTGCCATCTACATTTCCAAAACATTTTCTTTCTACTTGAGCCCTTGGTATCAGCTAATTCCCCGCCCCCTTCTCTCCTCCCACTCTTGTGAATCCTTGATCAATTATAGGTTATTATTGTTATTTTGTATCTTACATTGTCTGTTGTCTCCCTCCACTCACATTTCTGTTTTTCGTCCCCCTTGTGATGGGTTTCCCCTTTCTCCCCCTCTCCTATCCCTACATCGCCCCCCCCATCCTCATTATATCACTATTCCTACTAGTGTTCTTGAGGTTTTATCTGTCCTTGAGTCCATGTATTGAGAACTCTTATCTGTACCAATGTGTGTACTCTGGTCTATCTGGATTTTTAAGGTAGAACTGGGTCATGGTAGAGTGTGGAAGAAGCATTTAGGAACTAGAGGAATGATGTATGTTTCGTTGGTGCCATGCTGCACCCTGGTTGACTCACCCCTTCCTTATAACTCTTCTGTGGGGGGATGTCCAATTATCTACAGATGGACTCCAACCTCCCCCCTCGTTAGCATCAATATAATTGTTTGTTTTGGATCTTTTTATACCTGATACCTGATCCTGTCAACACCTCATGATCACACAGGCTGTGTACTTCTTCCATGTGGGTTTATTTGCTTTCCCGCTAGATGGCTGCTTGTTTAACCTCAAGGCTTTAAGACCCCAGATGCTATATCTTTTGATAGCTGGGACCATCTGTTTTCTTCACCACATTTGCTTATGTACCCATTTTGTCTTCAGCGATTGTGTCAGGAAGGTGAGTATCAAAGAGAATATTTTCTTTTTATGGGAATATTAACTTTTTTTCGAGGAAATGTCTTTATTATTAAGTGGTAAGAGTGATTTATATATTTCAGATATAATCAGGTACATAATTTACAAAAATTTTCTCCCATAGTTGTCTTTATAATTTCTTGATGTTGTTCCTGAAAGCACAAAAGTTCTTATTTTGATGAAGAGCAATTTGTTTTTTCATTTGTCACATATTCTTTTGTTGGTGCAGCTAGTAAACCATTGCCTAACCCAAGGTCATAATGATTTAATACTGTATTTTATTCTATGTGTTTTATAGTGTTATCTGTTATATCTATGACTATGATAAAATTTGAGTTAATTTTGTGTATGATTTAAGTATAAGGTCTACTTTATCCTTTTGCATGTGGATATGCAGTTATCATCCATTCCTTTGATTTTTAATTGAGGTGAAATTCACTTAACCTAAAATGAACTCTTTTATTTTTTTAAATGAACAATTTTAAAGCACACACTCATGACTTTTTAAAATGGGAAAATAGAAAATTGAGGGTTATCAAATCATCTCCTTTTTTGGTATGGGTGAGTTTTGAAAATTATGGGAGTGTGAGCAGAATTTATTTGGTCATACCTCACCAAATACATGATTTCATCCAACAAGTACTTATAGAGCATCTACTTTATGTCCAACAGGCTGGTGATACAGCAATACATAAAACAAAATTTATTCTCAACCTATAGCTTACGTGAGGAACACAGCACAGGCAATTAAATGAGTAAATACACAATATGCTAACATGATTCTATGGGTGAAATATTGAACAATGCAGTAACTGAATTGTTGATTCTATGGGTGAAATATTGAACAATGCAGAAACTGAATTGTTGATTCTATGGGTGAAATATTGAACAATGCAGAAACTGAAACATCAAAAGAAGATGGGAGGCATAAACAAAGTCACAGTACCAAACACATTGTTCAACCTTTAGGAAGTAGCATATGATTAAGGAGAGTGGTCTTAAAGGAAGAAGTCTAAATAACAACAGTAGTACTGAAGGGAGAAGTATCAGCAGCACTACAGGCATTGGTGGAAAAGAACACACCAGGAACTGATGCAATGCCAACGGAAATGCTTCAATATCAACCAGTGGCATGCCAGAGGCACTCCCTCATCGATGCCAAGAAACTTGGAAGATAGCTACTTGGCTAACCAACTGGGAGACATCTATCTATGTTCATGCTCACTTCAAAGAAAGACAACCACATAGAAGCAGAATAATAAATATCATTAATGTCACATATAAGTAAAATTTTGCTGAAGATAATTTAAAAATAGTTGCAGCATTACATTAATAGGGAACTGCCAGAAATTCAAACTGGATTCAAAAGAGAACATGGAACAAGGAGTATTATTGATGGTATCAAATGGATCTTGGCAGAAAGCAGAGAATACCAGAAACATGTTTGCTTGTGATTTATTGAAATGACATTTTTGAATTGTGGTCTTGACCAAGAATATACATATACCATGGATTGCCAAAAGAATGAACAAATCCATTTTGGAAGCAATAGAGCCGCAAGATCCTTATAAAAGAAACGCGAGACTTCCTCTTATGTGCTTTGAACATGCTATCAGGAAGGAGCAGTCCTTGTAGAAGAACATCAGACTTGATTGAAGTATCAGATCAGTGAAAGAGAAAAAGAGCCTCCTTTTGGATTACTAGAGTGACGGCAACAACGAGGAATGTTTATTCAGATGGCGTGGCACTGAGCAGTATTTCTTTCTGTTGTTCAGAGTGGTTATGAGTCAGAACGGATTTCATGGCTCCTAATGATAACAACGATCATAAGTATTATGAAGAAATATGCAACAGAGAAAAAGCACACAGAGTGGTGTGAGATCTGGGTGGAGGGAACTGTTTTTCTATAAGATGGTAGAGAAGTCTCTCTACAGTGTTCGTGCATATTCAGAGACATGAATTAAATAAGGGATTGAGCCACTAAAATAGCTCAGGAAAGTGTTTCAGGCAGAAAAAAACAGATAAAAATGTCCTGAGGCAGAAGAGAGCTTGGATGTTTCTAGGAAGAGTAAGCAAGGGAGAGCATTGTATATGAAGTGAAGATGATGGAACATCAAGTTAGAGAGGCAATCAAGGACCGGAACCATAGGAAAATTAGACTTCCTAATTTTTCTGATCTCTTGCGTCAAAACTTT
>NW_022103913.1:11592982-11599820 GCF_000313985.2 Echinops telfairi
TTCATTGCCCTCATCATTCTCAAAACATTTGCTCTCCACTTAAGCCCCTGGCATCAGCTCATTTTTTCCATTCCCTCCCCATTTCCCCCTCCCTCATGAACCCTTGATAATTTATAAATTATTATTTTGTCATATCTTTCCCTGTCCGACGTCTCCTTTCACCCATTTTTCTGTTGCCCATCCCCCAGGGAGGAGGTCACATATAGATCCTTGTAATCAGTTCCCTGGTGGTGCAGTGGGTCATGCGTTGGGCTGCCAGCAGCATAAAAACTTTTTGACTTAGTATATATTTACTTTGACCTTGAACAAATGTCAATGCCTTCCTTTTCCCTCTCTGAATCCAATATTTGCGTCAAATTTTTAAGTAGCCAGGTTAAGAATGAAGAATAAAAAGAAATATATGAACATAGTCCCCAGTAATAGATTTTCTCAAAAATCGAACCAAAGTAATTCAAAGAAAAAAGCAATTTTGGTTTCCTATCTGATTTTCATTAATCAAACTTTTCCCTTTTCTTTGTTAGAGGGGTGTGACCAAATCTGATAGTTGCCCACCAAAATTTCCTCTATTCCTATGCTTAGTAGTAAGTTGAAGCCAGGAAGTAGCTGCCCAGCCCGAGGCTATATTTCTCATATTCTCTTAGGGCCATGTGGCTAGTACCAATAGAACTTGAATAGAAATGATTTATGCCACATCCAAACGGTGGCCTTTAGGAGATGCTTAAGTCTTCTCAATGTTTTTTCAGTCCCCCTAGCTTGATGTAGAGGATGCTGGGTCTGTAGGGTATGGTATTACCACAAATTGGAAGGAAACCGTGTATTGGCATCACTAGGTAGAATAAGAGTTCTTGTTCCCCCAGAAACACTATCTTGGGCTATTATGTGAATAACTTTATGTTTTTCTCCTGCTTGAGCATAAAGCTGTGTTTGTTAATGTGTTTTGATTATGTTTGTTGAAGTAATTTAAGAAAATAGTACTAGAACATGCTTAACTTGAATGGAAAGAAAATATATACTGTTTGACGGATATTGGGTCAAACACAAGTCCTTTCTGAACGCAAGAACACTTTATTCTAATAGAATATTCTAATATTCTAATAACTTTATTCTGTGATGCTCACCTTCCTGACACAATTGTGGAAGAAACAATGGGTGCATAAGCAAATGTGGTGAAGAAAACTGATGGTGCCCGGCTATTAGAAGATACAGCATCTGGGGTCTTAAAGGCTTGAAGTTAAACAAGTGATCATCTAGTAGGGAAGCAACAAAGTCCACATGGAAGAAGCATACCAGCCTGTGTGATCATGAGGTGTCGAAGGGATCAGGTATCAGAAACCCCAAACGAACAATCATATGGATGTGAATGAGGGGAGCCGGAGGGGAGGCCCAAAGCCCATCTGTAGATAATTGGACATCCCCTCACAGAAGGGTCACAAGGAAGGGATGAGCCAGCCAGGGTGCAGTATAGCACCAATGAAACACACAACCTTCCTCTAGTTTTTTAATGCTTCCTCCCCCACTGCCCTACTATCATGACCCCAGTTCTACCTGACAAATCCGACTAGACCAGAGAGTGTACACTGGTACAGATAAGAGCTGGAAACACGGGGAATCCAGAACAGATAACCCCCTCAGGAACAGTAATAGCAGTAGTGATACCATGAGGGTAAGGAGGAAGGTGGCGGGGAGGAGAGGGGGAGAAAGGGGTAGCAATGATCGAAATGACCGATGTATACCTCTCCCGCCCCTGGGGGATGAACAACCGAAATGTAGGTGAAGGAACACAGCAGATGGTGTAAGACATGAAAATAATAATAGTCTATAATTTATCAAGGGGTCACAAGCGTGGGAGGGTGAGGGAGGGGGGGAGGAAGAGGAGCTGATACCAAGGGCTCAAGTAGAAAGAAAATGTTTTGGAAATGTTGATGGCAACATATGTACAAATGTGCTTGATACAATTGATGTATGGATTATCAGAACTGTAAGAGTTGCCAATAAAATGAATTATTTAAAAAAAAAGAAAGAAAAGAAAAGCTAGACTGAAAGGAATTAAGATGGAGGAAAATGCTGGATAGTAGCCCGAGTAAAAGTTTCGGGATGGGAGAGGCTTGGGTTTAAATAGCTCCCCCCTGTGGTTGTTGCTATGAAGTGCTGTTGAGCCATTTCCTCCTTCTTGAGACCCATGTGCAACAGAGTGAAGCCCTGCCTGATTCTGCGCCATCCTTGCAGTTGTTAGGTTTGAGCCCGTGGTTGCAGTCCCTGTGGAAAACCCATCTCCTTAGTAGTTTTCCTCTTTTTCACTGGCTCTTTACCAACCATGGTGTCCTTTTTCGAGGGATAGATTTCTCCTGATAACATGTCCAAAGTACTTGAGATGAAGTCTGGTCATCTTTACTTCTAAGATGCATTCTGATTGTGCTTCTCCCAAGACAAATTGGTTTGTTCTTTAGGCAGTCGATGATACTTTCAATATTTTTCGCCAATAACTTAATTCAAATTCATCAATTCTCTTGTGGTCTTCTTTATTCATTGCCCAACTTTTAATTTGTGTGTGGTGATTGAAAAATGCCGTGGCTTGTGTTAGGTGTGCACTTTAGTCTTCAAAGTGACAGTCTTAATTCTTTAACACTTTAAGGAGGTTGATGGTTGCAGGCAGTGTTGATGAATGAGGTAAGGAGCTTCTTCTTCTTCTTCTTCTTCTTTTTTTTTTTTAACCATATCCTTGACAATGGAGCTGAAGGGTAGCTTTGGGTGGTGTTGGAAGAGTGGCAGTGGTAATAGGGGAATGTTTTTTTGTTTTGTTTCCCCATCTGAATATTTTAATTTTTATTTATTTATTTTTAAATACTTTTATTGGGGGCTCTTACATCTCTTATCACAATCCATACATTCACCCAGTGTGTCAAGCACATTTGCACATATGCCACCATCATCATTTTCAAAGCATTTTCTTCCTACTTGAGCCCCTGATATCAGCTCCCCATTTCTTCCCCCTTCTTTCCACACCTGTCCTCCCTCACGAAACCTTGATAAGTTATAGATATTTTTTGCATATTTTACATCATCCTCTGTTGCCCCTCACCCACTTTTCCATTATTCGTTCCCCTGGGAGGGGGTTCTAGATTGATCCTTGTGATCAATTCCCCCTTTCTCTCCCACCTCCCCTAATCCTCCTGGTATCTCTCCTCTCATTGTTGATCCTGAGGGGTTGATCCTGAGGGGTTGTGGGCTCTTGTCTGCAGTAGTGTGCATGTCTGGTCTAATCCAATTTGTAAGGTAGAATTGAGATCATGATAGTGGGAGGAAGGAAGCAACAAAAACTAGAGGAACGTGTGTGTTTCATCGGTGCTATACTGTACCCTGACTGGCTGATCTCTTCCCTGTGACCTCTCTGTGAGGGGATGTCCAATTGTCTACAGATGGGCATTGGGTCTCCACTCCATGGCCCCCATCCCCATTCACCTTGGGTATGGTTTTATAATAGGTCTTAGATGCCTGATACCTGATCCCATAGACACCTCATGATCACACAGGCTGGTGTGCTTCTTCCATGTGGGCTTTGTTGTGTCCCTACTAGATGGCCACTTGTTTATCTTCAAGACTTTAAGACCCTACATGCTATATCTTTTGATAGCTGTGCTCCATCAGCTTTCTTCACCACATTTGCTTATGCACCCATTTTGTCTTCAGGGATTGTGTTGGGAAGGTGAGCATCACAGAATGCTGCATTGTTAGAACAAAGTGTTCTTGTGTTAAGGGAGTACTTGAGCCAAGGCCCAATGTTAGGGGAATGGTTCTTGATACACCTTCAGGAACATCTGGATAAGTAGAAAGAGCTGGTGCCAGACTTAGGGAGGATTTGGTAGTTCACTGGATCCTGGGTATGTCTGTCATCTCATTCTGCTAATGAGAGGGTGACTAGAGGCCCTGCCATAGATCATAGACCAGAAATTATTGGTTCAACAGCACACTGACTTTTTAAAATTAAAAGAATAAAGATTTTTATTAATCATTATAAGTAGCATGCAATAATCTTCAAATTTATCAATCAAAATTAATTTGTAATCAATCAAATTCAACAGTAGTTAAAAATTTTTTTATTGTGAATTGGGTAAAATATAAAGAGTAATTCATCTGGTTTACATCCAATATTTCATACACATTTTGCACATTAAAAAAATTTTATTGGGGGCTTATACAGCTCTTGTAACAATCCATACATCCATTCATTGTGTCAAGCACATTTTGTACATATGTTGCCATTATCATTTTCAAAACATTTTCTTTCTACTTGAGCCCTTGGTATCAGCTCCTCATTTTTTTCCTTCCTCCACCTACCCTCCCTCCCTCATGAACCCTTGGTAATTTATAAATTATTATTATTTTTTCATGTCTTACATTGACCGATGTCTCCCTTCACCCACTTTTCTGCTGTCTGTCCCCCTGAGAGGGGGTTATATGTAGATCATTGTTATTGGTTCCCCCTTTCTTCCCCTTCCCCTCCTGGTATCACTACTCTCATTATTGGTTTTGAGGGGTTTATCTGTCTTGGATTCCCTGTGTTTCCAGCTCTTATCTGTACCATGTACATGCTCTGGTCTAGCTGAATTTATAAGGTAGAATTGGGGTCGTGATAGTAGGGAGGAGGAAGCAGTAAAGAACTAGAGGAAAGTTGTATGTTTCTTTGGTTCTACACTGCACCTTGACTGGCTTGTCTCTTCCTTGTGACCCTTCTGTAAGGGGATGTCCAATTGTCCATTGCACCGGCCCCCCCTTAACAAATGTATTTTTCCATCTCCTTGCTGTATTTCCTATTTCCATTCTTCCTTCTTCCCTAATCGTCTGATAATTTTCCTTGGGGAAATGCTGCTATTCTGATCTTAAATGGCTGATTATTCTCACAGGAGAGTGAGTTCAGTTCCCGACGTGAAGGGTGACTAGGGGCTGTAACTTGGGAGTTCTATCAGCCTCTTGGAACAGTAAGCCTGCTTTCTTTTATGATGTTCAGTTGCGCTCCACATTTTTCTCTTACTCTCTCCAGGACCTTCTAATGTGATCCTTTACAGAGCAGTTGGTCATGGTAGCCAGGCACCACCTAGTTCTCGAAACGTATAGAAAACTTCAACACCTCAACAAGAAAAAGAACGGTCCCTGTGGATATCCAAGGTTGTAAATTTTTACATGAGCAGAAAGCCTCATCTTTCTACTATAGAGTGGCTGGTAGATCTCCAACTGCTGACCTTGAAGCCCATGTGTGGTAACCCATTACACCACCGGGTTAACACTACATAAATGAAGGAAAGGAAGACAATGGGAAGTACATAAGCATAAAAAGCAAAAATGATGAATTCTAGTACATACACAATGCCTCAATAGCAGTGATTATAAACAATGAACTATAAGTGGGTGCATAGTTAGATATGAATGTTGAACAGATTGGGGATGGCTCATGGGAACACATCCACAAGCATATATAAGTTTGGCAGAGGATATTTCTACATGTGTTTGTATCTGCCTATACACATTGTAAAGCATACAGGGGGCAGCGTTAGAAAAACGTCTTGGCTATTACCAAACACCTTGAAGGACTGAGTCACTGGGCTTGAGGGCTGAGGACCATAGTTCCAGGGGTCAAGTAGGTCACACAACCAACAAAGACAGTGTTCTCTTGCCTACCATGTTGAGTTGAGATGGGGTTCCTAAAAGCTTGGTAGTGGTTCTCTAAGAGGCAACCATCAATCTCTCACCATCTGGAGGAAAGAAGAGAGGAAAAATACACAAAAAAACTCAAGAAGACAATTAGTCCAATTGTCTAATTGGACAATTAGGCTAACAGAGCAGAGGAACCACAGGCTTCAACAGCCTGAGGCCAGAAGGTCTAGAAGGTCTAGAAGGTCTACTGCTCGGATCAGGATCACAATAGTAGGGCCCGGGTAGATTGGGAGAAATGCAAAGAACAGAATTCAGAATGACAAAAAGTGGATTCACTTGGCTGCTAGAAATGGGTGAAACCACAGAAACCGTGGTCCTTAAAGATCCTTCCAACCTGGAATGGAAAGTACCCTGGAGCTCACCTTTCAGCCAAACTGTAGATAGACCTTGAAGTAAAACATAGCACACGCGAGATTGTATTCCTCAGAAGAGTCAACCTTTTAACACCGCAAGGGCAGCATTTAACGAAAGCAAAGTTCAGATGGCAGGAAGAGACAGGAAGAGGCAGGAAAGAGAGACCAGTGGAACCAGGGGACCGAGGAAATAGAGTGCTGTTACATTAAAGGGATTATAACCAATGTTGCATAACAGAATGTGTATAAATTTTTGAATAGAAATTTATTTGTTCTGTAAACTTTCACCAAAACCACACGAAGTCTCTCACTGACCCAAGACCCTACAGGGGACAACACCGGAGACTCTGTCGGGATTGGCTCAGACTGACCCCGCGACACCGAGGCAAAACACTAAAGGTGTGCAATAGAGCAACGGGGGAGCAGAGCAAGGAGCTCCCGAGGGAGTGCAAAGGATAGACTCTGGGGCCAGAAAATGGCACCCCATCGGACTTGACTGGAGGACATGCCTAGAGGTCGAAAATCAGACCTTGATCTATTACAGGTTTTTCTTTCTTTTTAAAATTAAAAAAAAATCTTTTTAAATTAATTTATTCTTTTCTGGGTCATTGGTTTTGATTTTTGTTGTCATCATTGTGTTCTCTTTTGTTGCTTTGTCTTGTTATGCCTTGTTTATTGGTGCATATTATTATCTCTGCAGATCTATCTACATAAGATAGGCTGGATGAACAGTCTGGAGGAGAAAACAACAGGATCCATCGATGGTTCCAGGGGTG
>NW_022103913.1:11601002-11630306 GCF_000313985.2 Echinops telfairi
TGCCTACACCATGACCATTTATAACTTACAATTTCAGGATATATTTGCTAAGGATTGCCTCCCTAAATAACCACAGTATAGTTATCAATTTCAGTAAGTGTAGCATTGATAGAATACTTTGATCTGATCCGTTATCTGTATTTCATTTTGGCAGTTGACCCGATAATGCCCTTTATAGGATTTTTTCCTCCATACGGTTTAGGATCAGGTATTTCGCTGTTTTGTCTTCTTTAGTCAGGAATATTTATATTAGCCTTTAACATTTTTTTTGTCTTTGAAACATTTACAATTTTGAAGAATTCAGTCCTTTCATTTTAATAGGATGTTCTTCATTTAAGTTTTGTCTGATGTTTCTTTATGGTTAGATTCAGGTTATGCATTCCAGGCATCACCTTCAGACAACATTACATCTGGAGGCACACAAAGTGCATCATCTCACTCTGATGATGTTAATTTTGATATTCACCTTTAGGAGATTTAAAAAAATCATGCCGGTATCCTGTTCCTCATCATTTCTCTCCAGATTGGCAACATTGATGATCTTTCCTGGACAGACTTCCACCTTGATGGTTGAAGATGATTTTCTAACCCCTACCATTCCACTGCAGTCCAGTTGACTCCACTCTCAGGGACCCTGTAGAACAAAGAGCCTCCCCAGAGGGTTTCCAAGCCATAATCTCTAAGGAAGCAGATGGCCTCATCTTACTCCCGTGCAGTGGTTGAGGGGTTGGAACCACTGACCTATCGATTAACAGCCAGTGCTTAACCACTGCTCCATCAGGCCCCTCTTTTCTAACATCAGCACTCCCCAAATACTCACCAGTCAGCATTCAGCATTATCTGTGCTTTTGATTCTTTTATAAGAGCAACTCTCCTCAGAAAGACCTGATTCTCAAGCTGTATAAATTTAGATCTTCTTCTGTACAAATGAATAGGGTATTTCCTCCTATATCTGATTGGTCTACAATGTGCCATGATGTACCAACCTACAGAACTAAAGTTTTGTAGAAAAACTTGTCTCAATCTTGGCTTAACACTATTATATTTTATTTAATATTGCGGTTAATTGGAATGAGAATTTTGAGTGTGCTAGAGGTTTTTAGTTGTTATTGGCTACCATTGCATAAGCTCTCGACTCAGGCGACCCCATGCCCAGTGGAATAAAATACTGTCTTGTCCTACATCATGTCCATGATGGGATGTGATGGGACCAATGTGATTCTCTTTTATCATTTTATTAGGGGCTCATACAACTCTTATCACAATCCATACATACATCAATTGTGTAAAGCACATTTGCACATTCATTGCCATCATCATTCTCAAAACATTTGCTCTCCACCTAAACCCCTGGCATCAGCTCCTCATTTTTCCCCCTCCCTCCCCATGGCCCCTTCCTCAGAAACCCTTGATCAATTATAAATTATTATTATTTTGTCATATCTTGCACTGTTCGATGTCTCCCTTCACCCACTTTTCTGTTGTCTGTCCCCCAGGGAGGAGGTTATATATAGATTCTTGTAATTGGTTCCCCCTTTCCAACCCATCCTCTCTCCACCTTCCCAGTATGGGATCAATGTGATTTTAAGGTTTTTATTAGCTGATTTTTAGAAGTAGATTTCCAGTCTTTTCATCCTAGTTTGTCTTAATCTTCTGAAGCCTGGTCAGTATCATAGCAATATATAAGACTCCATTGGTAGATGGGTAGTAGCTGTGTATTGCCTTGGACTTGAACCCAGGTCTCTTGCATAGAAGGTGAGGATTCCCCCACTGAACAACCACTGCTCTTGAAGGTTTTAAAGTTGTCATCAGGCAGACAAACAAACAAACAAACAAACAGTTGCTCTGGGTAGAAGGGTTAGCTCCTTGGAAAAGACCTTCACTTGTTGGAAGTCAAATAACCTTTTCTCACTAGAAAAGCAGAAAAACCATGTGAGATAGTTCATTGTGCCAACCTGGCCAACAAACACATGTGGGGTTAATTAAAGGTCAGAGAGATAAACGGCTCAGTGAGCCTCGCCTTTCTAGTTCATGGGTCTCCTGCTGTCTGATGGTCGGGCCAGGGTGCAGCTGCCTTAGCCAGTTCCCTGCTTCAGCTGGCCAGGCTAACTTCCTGCAAGACATCCCTGAGGAGAAGCCCTGGGTGCTGGAGCAATCGTGTGGAGACTCCTACTAGTGCTGAGATGCTTACACATTCACTGATTCGGCTTTCCTCCTGCAGTTGGCATCATAGTGTGTTTTGTGAGATGGAGGAGGACTTTGTGGATTGGTGTCCGACGTATGGGTTAATGTTGGACTTGTGGGCTTGGGCAGCACTGGGTTGGCATGTTTTCTTGATGTGCACTTACCCTTTATATAAAACTCTCTCTTATACATGAGTTCCTGTGGATTTGTTTTTCTAGAGTACCCAGACTAACACACCATGTTTGTGTGTAGTAGTGGTGGACTTGGCTGTCTGTAATCACTTTCTCTTCTGAGCTGTTGGCAAATGGTGTTGAGTAGAAGGTCAACCTCTCATGAAGGAGAGCAGAGTGATTAGACAGCAAGACTGTTAATGAGAATGCCAAGGTTGCAGGGGGGCATCCTCTCAGTGATGGCCTCTGAAGGAAGCTCAAATCGTGAAGCACTGAGCGTAACCAGGTTGGGTATTTGTTCGTGCCCAAATCTCTAGTACTCCAAAGGAAAGAATCCTACTATGAACTCCACAAAGGATTTTAACTTCAAGGAAAGGCATAGGACAGATTGTCATCTAGGCTTTGAACAAGTGTCAAGATTAGATTTATTAGTGAATGATTACTGTTAAAGGTAGTAATGATATATATAAATCTTGCTCTAAATGCTGTGATCCATTTTTATCTGTAATAATTTGAGATGAATTGCTATGCTTTGTTAAGAATAAAATATTTCATTTTTATGGAGAAAGCACAGAGGCATGGATAAAGCATGTTAATGTCCCTCTGTCCGTGGGAAGCCTTTTCTTCCAATCTATGGTCAGAGTCCTACACCAGCTCTGCCTCAGGAGCAGCCATATGTGCAACTTCCAAAATCCAAATCGATAAACAAGTTCCTTGGAGGAATAGGAGACAGTAAGTTGGGTCAAGCAAGTGCCAGGAGCCCATGGTGGTGGGAACCCTTCCCTGCACACCTAACAGATGGATGGGACTTGGGATTATGGGAAATGACTTCAGTATAAGCATCTCTCGAAAAGTTGGTGAGGCCTCTTTTGGTAGGTGCCTTGCATTCCCACTTGCAGGACCAATCTCTGAGTTCCTCCAGTCATGTCCTGCTTTTATGGATGCCACTTGTTTTCAACTGCTAACGGACTAAGGACTCTGCTCAGAGAATATTTCCCCTGAAGCATCAGTAAAAGGTAGAGGGTTTCCAGAAGAGATAGTTGGAACTTGTAGATTGACATTGCAAAGAGTGGAGGCAAATGCCTTTCCTAATTGAAATGAAAGATGTCTGGAAGACAGGAAGGGAGAATGATATTGTAAGGCAAAGGCATTTAAAAAATTGCTTTAACACCATTTATTAAAAAGACTGTCTTTACTCTTATAGTGGTAACTGTGACATAAAGTTACTGTCCATTTGCTTATCTGAGTGTCTATATTTGTGCCCAAACCACATTCTTAATACAACTTTATAGGCACTATTTTCTTAATAGATAGTAGTGTAAATTTTTCAACATTGTTCTTCCTTACAATCAGCCTGGCTCTTCTTTCTTTTTTTTTATTAAATACTTTTACTGGGGGCTCTTATATCTCATCACAATCCATACCTTCATCCAGTATATCATTTGCACATATGCTGCCATCATCCTTTTCAAAGCATTCTCTTCCCACTTGAGCCCGATATCAGCTCCCCATTTCTCCCCTTCCTTCCCCTGCCACCCTACCTCACGAACCCTTGATAAGTTACAGATTATTATTTTCATATTTTACATCATCCTCTGTCACCCCTCACCCACTTTTCCATTGTTCATCTCCTTGGGAGGGGGTTATATATTGATCCTTGAGATCGATTTCCCCTTTCTCCCCCCACCCTCCCCTAATTCTCCTGGTATCTCTACTCTCATTGTTGGCCTTGAGGAGGTTTATCTATCCTGGATTCCCCGTGTTGTGGGCTGTCATCTGTAGCAGTGTGCATGTTCTGGTCTAATCCAATTTATAAGGTAGAGTTGAGGTCATGATAGTGGGGAGAAGGAAGCACCAAAGAACTAGAGGAAAGTTGTGCGTTTCATCGGTGCTATACTGCACCCTGACTGGTTCATCTCTTCCCTGTGATCTCTCTGTGAGGGGATGTCCAATTGTCTACGATGAGCTTTGGGTCTCCACTCCATGCCTCCACCCCCCCATTCACATTGGGTATGTTTTTTTTTCTGGGTCTTAGATGCCTGATACCTGATCCCATAGTCACCTTATGATCACAAAGGATGGTATGCTTCTTCCATGTGGGCTTTGTTGCTTCTCACCTAGATGGCTGCTTGTTTACCTTCAAGCCTTTAAGACCCCAGATGCTATATGGTTTGATAGCCAGGCACCATCAGCTTTCTTCACCACATTTGTTTATGCACCCATTTTGTCTTCAAGGCAAAGCATTGCATTTGTTGGCAATGGCATTACATTTGAATCATAACCTGCCATTTACAAACCGTGTGACCTTGGGCTGTTATCTCAACTCTCTGAACATCAGTATGCTCATTCTTGTTACAGAGTTAAAAAAACAAAAACAAAAAACTTAATCATTTATATACATCTCTTGCTACAGAGTATAAGACCCACTGAAAACTGGAAAAACAAAGACAAAACCCAATCCAAAAGAAAACAAAACTCACTGTCATTGAGTCAATGCTGACTCATAGTGTCCTTATAGGACAGGTGCATTGTCCTAATGCACAAAAATTGATAGTTGCCTGCATTGTTGTCGTTGCTAGTTGACATTGAGTTCAGTGGATTCTGACTCATGGTGACTGTGTATGTGCAGAGTGGAATTGTGCTCTGCAGGTGTCTCAAGGCTGTGATCATTCAAGAAGCAGATCACCACACCTGTTTTCTGAGGTGCTTCTGGGTAGGCTTGAATCCCCAGCTTTTCAACTAGTAATTGAACACTTAACCACTTATGCTTCCCGAGAATTCCATTAGTCAGTGCTAGCAGCTAGCATTGCAATGCCTAACTTATTATGTGTGATATTGAAAGTCCCATGTAATCTGCATGGTTATTTTTCTCCTTCCCTTATGCAATATATGTTCATCATGAACACGTACCAGACTCTAGTCAGGGTAGTGTCCCTTTTCTTGTTAGGGTCACCTTTGTTCGTGTCCTGTCCCTTCCCTCACTTCCTTCTCATCCCCTGAGGCTCAGCTCAAGTCTCGTTTCCTCCGTGAAGCCCTTACAGTGATTTCAGTTCACTTGGGACCCTTCTTTTTTCGGAATCACTACTGGGATTACTGCTTATAAATTTAGTGCTGGTTTTGTGAAGAAGAATTATCAGTGATGATGGGAATGTTCTAGAGCTGTGTTGTCTAATATAAGAGTCACTAGCTACTTGAAGCTATTGATAATTTAAATGTGGGTAATATCAATAAGAAACTGACTTTTAAATTTTAATTCATTTTAATGACTTGAACTTAGAATTTGAATAGCCACCATTCCCAAACTGTCAGCCACTTATCCAGAAACATATCTCTTGTGAGAGGTGATACTTGTGTGCTTCTGCTGTAGACTTTTGCGGTCTTTATTTCCACTTTATCTCCTGTCTATATTGAAATCAAGGCTTGGGGAAAGAGGAAAGACGAAGGAAAGAAGGCTAGTGCTCAATTAGAGTGAGTCAGTGTTAGACCAAAGATGGGGTGAATGGGACATGTTCTGAATGATTCGCATAAGTTGATGAATAATTCTGCAGAACTGGTTACTCTGGTTAATGAAATTCACACGAGTGTTGTCATGGTAGTTTATAGCTCCACTTGGAGGTGCTGCCTCTCTTGAGGGTCTCTGCATCATCGTGGTTGACAGGGATCTTTTGAATCAGGGCTGTGGCACAGCTTCTGGCCCAGGGCCAGGTATGTGCTTGATCTTTTTCCCTTCTTGGGGAATCTTCACCCTGTCTGCTCTGGCCTCTAATTTCAGATTCTTCGGAGTTGCCTTGGACTCATCTCCTCTTTATAGAATTTGTCTATCATTCTGTATTTCCTCATGGCTCATGAACTTTTGGAAATCATAGACTCCTTTGAGAAACTGAGGAATTTTATGAACATTCTTCCTAAAAAATGCACATTCATGCATAATTTTGCATACAAATTCAGAAAGTCACAGATACTTTGAAACCCAGGTCTAGACCGGAGACCCTTGATTAGAAATATTTCCTTTAATATGTGACCTTAGTTGTTCCACATGCTATTCCTTCCTCTGTCAGCACCAGCTCAGCTCTAACTAATTCTATACTCATTGGGCAACCTCTTGATGCCTGATTCAGGGCTCTAGCTACTTTAATAACAGAAACAGACACTCTAAATAGCTAAAAGAAGTGTTTCAGTCACTAGAAATATCCATTCCCATTAGTAGGTTAATAGATTGGCATTCTGGCTTACAAATCTTGTCTCCTTCGCAAGAGTTTTTGTAGCCTGGTTTTGTCTAGGTGAAATAATACAATTAATTAAACACTGATATGGAGCCCCAGATTGTAGACTGAAACTACTCCCCTTCACCATCTCCAGTTAATTCATAATGTGGTCTGACTTCTAGTGTCATTTATATATTCATTTAAACTTAAAAATGTATACTTCTATAATATGGTTGAGCTTTCTTCTGCTCTGACTCAATCCTCCATCATATTTTGTTGTTGTTAGATGCCTTCGGTTTTGACTCATAGAGACCCTTGTATAACTGAATGCAGCACGGCTCAGCCCTGCACCATCCTCACAATTGTTCTTATGTTTGAACCCATCAGTGCAGCTCCTGTGTCAATCCATCTTGTTGAAGTCTTTCTCTTTTTTGTTGCCATGCTACAATACAAAGAATGATGTTCTTCTTCAGGGACTGGTCTCTCCTGACAACATGTCCAAAGTATATGAAACTAAGGCTGGCCATCCTTGCCTCTAAGGAGCATTCTGGTTGTACTTCTTCCTAGACAGATTTGTTTGTTCTTTTGACAACGGATGGTAATTCCAATATTCTTCACTAGCACCATAATTCAGTTGCGCTGATTCTTCTTTTATCTTCCTTTTTCAATGTCCAACTTTCACAGGCATATGAGGTGATTGAAAATACCATGGCTTGGGTCACATCTTAGTCCTCAAAGTACTATCCTTGCTTTTCAACACTTTAAAGAGGTCTTGTGCAGCAGATTGACCCAGTTCATTGTGTCATTTGATCTCTTGACTGCTGCTTCCATGAGCACTGACTGTTGGTCCAAGCAAGACAAAATCCTTGACAACTTCAATCTTTTCTCCATTTATCATGACGCTACCTATTGGGCCAGTTGTGAGGATTTTGGCTTTCTTTACATTGGGTTGTAATCCACACTGGAGGCTGGGATCCTTGATCTTCATCTGCAAGTGCTTCAAGTCCTCATTTTCAGCAAACAAGGTTGTGCCATCTGCATATCACAGGCTGTTAATACATCTTTCTCCAATCCTGATGCCACATTCCTCCTCAACTCCTGCTTCTCTGATGATTTGATCAGCATACAGATTGAATAAGTATGTGGGAGGATATAGCCCTGATTTTTAAACCATGTAGTATGCTCTTGTTCTGTTCACACAACTGCCTCTTGATCCATGTACAGGTTTCACATGAGCATTATGGAGTGTTCTGAGACTCCTATTCCTCTCAAGGCTATCAGAGTTTGTTATGGTGCACATAGCCGAACGCTTAAGCATAGTCTGTAAAACACAAACAATCATCTTTCTGGTATCATCTGCATTCAGCCAAGAACCATCTGATATTAACAATGATAACCCTTGTTTCATGTTTTCTTCTGAATCTGGCCTGAATCTCTGGTAGCTCCCTGTTAATGTACTACTACAATCATTGTTGGATGATCTTCAGCAAACTTTTATTTGTGATATCAACGATACTACTGTACAATGTGAACATTCTGTTGGGTCACCTTTCTTTGGAAAGGGCACAAACATGAATCTCTTCCAGTCCTTTGGCCAAGTAGCTGCCTTCCAAATAGATGAGTGAGTGCTTCCAGTGCTTCCTCAGCTTGTTGCAAGATTTCAGCTGGTATTCCGCCTTGTTTTTCACTAATGCTTTCAGTGCGGTTTGGACTTCTTCCTTCAGTACCATTGGTTCTTACTTATATGCAACCTCTTGATATGGTTGGATGTAGACTAGTGCTTTATGATACAATGAATATGTACACTCTTTCCATCTTCTTCTGATGCTTCCTGCATTGTTCAATGTTTTTCCTATATCCATCATGTAGACCACCAGGTTTTACAACCAGAGGAAATGTTGAGCTCATTTGTTGCCCAGGCCCTTGGAGGGCTATCTGTGGCTGATCCAAGGTCTCAAGAGCTGTTGGCTGACAAGGTAGGGCTAGAGTTCAGCTGACTACTGTTCCATTGCAGTGGTATATTTTCCCTGTCCTGTGGGCGATCTGTCCTAGAGTTTTGGCTAAAATTACTTAAGAAGCAGAGCCTATGTGTAGACAGACCTCACTTCATGCCTCGGACATATTCTTGCAACTGCAATGATAAAGTGAATGTCAGTAAATCATGTATTTTATCATGTCTTTCAAAGATTGGAGATGTATTCTGTTTGTAAAAGCTTTCAGTATTGGGCATATATGTAGTTGGATATAATAGAAAATCACTTGCTTAGAAGAGAAAGAATATTCTGATGAAAACATTAAAATATTCAGATTGAACCAACAAATATTGAAGGGTGAGACGAAAATCTGTTTTTCTTGACTAGACGAAGAAATATCCTATTTCTTTAAATTTAATATATATTTTCCTCTATCTAAATGTAAATATTCCTTTGGAAAGAGCTGAATTTTTTATTTCTCTCTGCAGGTTTATTTTGCATGATCACTATTAATTGTTTACTTAACAGCCTGGATAAGCTTGCTGCAATGTTTGCTTAATATCTTGTGTAAATTCTTTATCATTAAAAGTCAGCTTTCCTGATATCATTATTACAACTTATTATTTCTTGAAGTACAACTCACTCCATAGTGAGGTTCCTGTAAGCAAAATAGGCTAAGTAGTTAAGCATCCGGCTGCTGACCAGAAGGTTGGGACTGGAGGTTGGGTCCAGCAAGGCCCTCTATGGGAGAGGGATGAGGCAGTGTGCATCTGCAAAGATGTACAGCTTAGAAGCCCAGTGGAGCAGTTCCATTCTGTCCCGTAAAGTCTCAATTAATTGGGATAGTCAAGATAGCAGGATTTTTTGGATGCTTTATTTTATTATTTAACTTAAAAATAAAAATCGATTATATGAGATAGCAAAATTTGGAATTCTTTAGACAGGAGGTCTGATGCCTGCTTTCTTTCCTCAGTTACTTGTCCTGTCATCTCTGTGGATAACATGTTCTGAGTAACTGCATTCGCCTGGTCTTCAGGCCAGTACATTTTGTACTATAGATGGTTTTAGGAGGAAAGAACGTAAGCAAATGAGCTGCAGAGACAGTCCTCAAACTTCCTATTAATGAATCATGTCAGCCTGCTCCCCTACTCAACTTTTAACTAGAGCAGCTAATAAGAAGCAAACGGATGGGTTTGAATTCCATCTCCTTTTGTTTACCTTGCTCACACTCTGGAAAAGGGTCTAATGAGCAGAGAAATGGCCAGGCGTGAGAGAAGCCAGGGAGGAGAGGAGCAGTCACTGGCTGTGTAACCGGCTCCTGCATTATCACAAGGCACCCAAAGGTTTTGTGAAGGTGCCTAAAATATCCAGGACTGATGCCGAGGGAATGAGGATAAGAAAAGATATTGATCTCATTGGTATGATGTCTACTTTGCCCTTCGTATGGGAAATGGTCTTCCAAAGAAGGCTTTTTAGAGAACAAATAATGGAAGTGTTGGTTTTTGAAGTGTAACAAACCAGTTTGTGTTTACGGTACAGATGATGCCACTGTTTAACCTAATAGCAAGCTGTTATCTGAGCATTTGGGAAGGTAATTAAAGGGCTCCTAGATGTGCCAAGACCAATTATATTAAAATTTTATTTGTAGGGGGTGCTCAAGACTTAAAGTAAAAAAATCAGAATTCATGATCCAGCCAATAATGTCTACCTGCCACGGACAACAGAAATGCCACCAGGTGGAGATCCCGATTCAAGACTAGAGTGGTTTCAAGGACACACACCTGGAATCAGCTCTCCCCTGACCTCACCCAGTGCTATTTTAATGAGGGAAAAAATAGTTCGCCATGGTAACACTGTTAAACAGAACTTGGAAGAAAGAACAGTTATTCCTCCGGAAAGACTCAAGAAATGGGTGGGCCTACCTGAAGACATTTCAGTAGCAACAACACTAGGAAAATCAATACTGAGAGGGCTGGCTCTGAGAAGATGCCTTCCCCCCCCCTGCCCCCCGGAGAGCTGCATCCTCAAGATCTTAATGGATGGGTGTGTTTGTTCTTTGCAATGGGTGCTTTTGGTAAAAAAATCACCAGGTCTGGCTGGATAGCCCAGACGAATTCTGGTAGAGATTTGTCAGCCACATGGAGCCAGGGTCATTCAGTTGTTCTTCCTCGTGTTACTGACAGGCTGTATGACCTTGGCGAAGTCATTTTCCTGCTCCAAGCACCAAATGGATCTGCAATGGGAAAGGAACATTTCCAGCTCTTGAAAAAAAGAAAAATCAACTTTTCTGTTGTGGTAATACTTTCGGTTGAGAAAATGCCTCCCCCCTTAACTTCTCTGTCATTCAGCAAAGTTTGTCGGCCTTTAGAAATTCTCTGTCATTCACAGGAGTTGCACAGTGAGAGGTGAAGGTGCTCTGCTGCTAACAGACAGGTCTGTGGCTCGAGCCCCCAGCCAATCTGTGGGAGAAAGGCGAGACAGTGGCCTTCTGTGAAGGTTACAGTCTTAGAAACCCTCCTGGGGGGATTCTCCTCTGCTGTATAGCGTTACCACAAGTCAAAATGGGTCACAGGTATTAACTTCCTCATTTTTCAACCAGAGTTTTGGAAAGTCAGGCAAGAGAAGTGACAGGTACAAGGTGACCTTGTCACCTCAGAGTAGGATGAAGACCTGGACTCCTGACTTCATCCATGCAGAGCCAGAACTGCATGAAAAATGAGAAGGAATCTGGTGGGATATTATGTTTGGTGGTTTCCTTAATTATTGCCTCAAATCAACTCAAGCGTGTATGAGTTTTCCTATTTTCTTCCCAGGTCTCTTCAACCTCTTGTTGTTTGACCAGAGTTTGGCAACAGTAGCTGTAGCCAAAGATGCTGGGATGGGTGTGGTGGCATCTCTGGGGCACTTTGCAACAATGTGCCTTTGGCTGGCAGCTATCCCCCACATTTCTTGGCTCTACCAGTGGGGAACAACCTCAGTAAGCATCATCTGCTTTCGTCCTTGATCCTTGTTCATGGGACTCTCCAGGCCTCCTGGAGGCATCTCCTGTGTGATCTTCACACCGGCACATGATAGTTTTACCTTCTTTTGTTCTCTGGCTTACACCCACACAATGACTCTTGTCACTGCCACTCTAGGTCTTGGTATACATCCCTGGGCCTGGAATTCAGGATGATTTGTGTGTCCCTTCTGACGATGGTCCATTATTCTCAAACCAAACTTCTGCACCTCCATTCTCTCTTTCCTGGGGATAGGACTCACTCCATAGGATCCTAAGTCCTCCGTCTGAATACATTCCTATATCTGAGTTTGCAGGTTCAAGCTGAAGTTCTCAACTCAGTGGATTTCATATATGAGGTCATCGATGGCTTAGAATCTCTTGATCTAGGACTTCATGATACCCAAAGCAGAAGGGAGAGCCCTCAGCAGCTCCTTGCTCCCCATCGGGTGAGATCTTCCATGATAGGACAGTGGGGGAGGCAGACAAATGGTTCCTCGTTCTGTGGTTCTGCTCTCACATAATACAACTGAGGTTTCCTTTGGTCAAAGAGAAACATGGGGAGCTTGCCCTTGGTGTGACCCTCTCATTTTTGCCTGTTTCTGTAACCCTTGAATGACTATTAATGAAGATACCATGTGTCCGTGAGCTCTACCTGCTTGCTAGAACTCTCCTTGTGCTGCCTCACCCAGACTGGCCTCCAGAGACAGAGTCCGGCATTCTAAGCTCTCCTTTTCTATTCTCCACCAAAGTGTACCTGGATGTCTGCCGTCCCAACCAGAGCTGATCTCTTTGGAGAATGATAGCTACGGCCAGCTGAGATGCTGGATAACGACAAGGACTTTGTCCTCCTTCTTAAGCTAGTTGATTATATAAAGTCATCAGCGCTAAGAGGTGATTCTCATGCATCGAGGAGGACAGGCCTTGCTGCGAATATACACACGAGAGCTCATGTGGGTATGAGGTCCCAGGACCCTGCCCGTTGAGACACATGCATAGACATCCTTCACTAAGTCCCTCACCATCCTCCAGGGATCCTTACAACCAAATTTATGGCTGAAAGCATGCTGCCTCTCTGGAAAGACACTTTTTTCTTGATGATATTTAAAGTACCATACCATTGTCTGTCTGTTAGAATAAGGAACGTTGACAAGAACTAGATACCTTCACGCAATAGGCAAGAGAGGGCTGAAGACGGATAACAGCCAAAATGGTTACCTATGGAAGCCATGGAGGAAAGATAAATAGGGAAGGTACAAGGAGACAGAAAAAAGAATTGGAAATATTTGACCATAGTTATTGTAGGGGGCTCTAGGTGAAGGACATAGAAAGGCTTAAGGAGAAATGAGACAAGTCATTGGCCGGAGAGGAAAAGAGTGACTTAGGGAGGACATTCTCTTTGGCGGAACCAAGGTGGAATCACTGTTAGAAATAAGACTGAGGAAAATGATATTACTCTGTAGGCTCACACTCACAGCAGATGGGAGAAAGGCTGACTGAAAGGATGAATGAATACTGCCAGATAGGCTTGTAGATCTCTGAGCTTTCAAAGGCTTGTTGGATGAGTCAGAGTTATTAATATAAATAGTTACAGTGGCAACACTATATCCCAGTGAGAGTTCTATTTTAAAAATTAACTCAAATGCTATTCTAGATCCTACGTTTGCATTCCTTTGAGGACTCAAGCCTGTTATTTACAGCGCTTATTACTTTTAAACATATGGGAGTACATATGATGGCTATCCACTTTCCTCCAGAGCTAGTAAACAGACTGGGAATAGGACCAATGTGACCATATTCCCTCTGCCACTGACCTTGTGTGGGCTCTTCAAGGTCAGCGGTCGTGGTTGGATTTCTGTCAGAATTGACTTGCTTTCAGCAGGAACTGGGTCTCCGTCCTACTAACATTTGTAATCTCTCCTTACTATCTAGCCTGCTGTAAAATTATGAGTACAGTTTCCCCAGGCAATGACTTTGTGATTTTCTACTTTTTTATTGATCAATAAACAGTTTTAAACCAAAAAACCCCACAGTGAGAATAGAAACTTATTTGGTACTTGTAACTCCCTGCCTTGAAGAGAAAAGGGGGATTGAAAAGATAAGAGCCTCAGGTACCTGCTGCCTTCTGGATGCCAACCCCACGAGATGAAAATAGAAAAATGCAGCCACAGGTTAACAAAACAACGTGGGGCTGCACTCTGCTAAACAAATAACTTTCCCATGAGATTAACCCACTGTGCCGGTGACAGGTGCTTGCATGCCTCACCCCTATCAGCATTAAGAGGGCAGTGTATTGTTCGCTGCCACTTTCCCAGCACCAGGCACAGTGCCTGACCTATAGTTAGTGTCCCATTAACACGTGTAAATAAACACTTGAATAAATGCCATCACCGTCAGGTTTGAGATTAAGAAAATGAATTTATTCTGTTCTCCAGTAATAGAACTGGAGACGTTCTCTCCAGTCTGATCTCTCCAGCTAGACTTAAGGAGAAACGCCAGACTCTATGTATTCCCTGAGGCAGCACATTTAGTTCCTGAGCAAAGAAAGACCACAAGGGATGTCTCCAACAGTCATGGCTCCCCTGCCCCTATTTGTTCTCTCTTGGTCTAGACTTTTCAGCAAACAGAACTTTGAAAATACATTTAGAGAACAAAACAATACGCTAGGTAAAATGAAATCAGTAAGCAGCTATCTAAGGATACTCGATAATTGTGTAGTTTGAATAGAACACACGGGCACATTTGGAAGACCAGGAGCAGTTTCGGCTCACATTTATCAACAGCACCTTGATCCATGGAGTGTTCAGAGGGGGTGGGAGTCGAGGAGTGGCGAAGTAGGATGCTTTTCTTATGGAACAGAGTTGTACCTTTTAGCCATTTATTCCAACAAACGTTGCAAAGCAGTCGACTCTTGACTTTCTTATTTCTCGTGTGGCATCCACTGAACAACACCTGCTGCTTGTGCAGTGCTCATGACCCAGAGATGGCAAATCGCGTCACAACATGAGCAGAGCATCAGGAAGGAAGGAAGTATGGAAGAGCAATTTGCAATTCATCAAAGTAAAACCATTCTTTTAACAAATCTTTAAATTAAAAAGAAATTAAGCCTCTACTCACAGAACAAGGAAACATAAATATTAGCACCAGGAAGAGCTTTGGAAGCCTTTGTATCGTCTACTCCCTTTACATACAAGGAAACAGATCGAGAACGACTTATGACTGTTGGAAGTCACACAGAGTCAGTGCAGAACCCCTATTCTGAACACTAGCCACAGGATCTTCCCCTCCACTGCTGCTCCTGTGAGTTCCAGGTAGTGAGCAGTGAACTTTTCCTATGTAGTGACACCTACAGAAAATAACCACTTGCTCCAGTTACGGACAGGAGCTCAAGGATCCATTCCTCTCCGTGGTTTCTTTTCTTCCCCGTGGCGGCCTCAGGTTGCCTGCTAGCTGACGCTCAGGGAAGGGCCTTTCCCAGAACTCAGAGAACGCTCAAAACCAGACATGCCATTGACAGGTGGTATGGGGAGCCTGGGGGTGAGGTTCACGGTCATGATAACTGGACCTGCTCTCCGCACCAGCAAGGTTGTCTAGCTGCTCACGGGTTCTCTCTGAGGCAACAGCAGACCCCTACAGCAGCGAGGCATCAGGCCTTTCACTCAGCCAACTGGCGAGAACTCTGTCCTTTTCGAAATGTCCCAGGAAGCCAAAATAACTCATATTGCCCACACAATGTTAGAACAGATTTATGCCCCTTTAAGAACACATGTGGTGTAAAAAGAGGAAGAGAGAGAGGGCCTGCATTTTTACATATGGCACCAAGGTAATCCTAGCCCAGTTGGCTTCTTTCTGGAAAGTGCCTGCAGGGTATAATTAGAACCGAGATAGTCATCCCAATGGATCTATACTTGAGCAAATCTTGGCTAAGACAAGATTGGAAGCAAGGCTAAATTTATCAATAATGGGGGGGGGGTCCAAAAAAAAGGAAAAGAAGACAAATGAAGTTGAAATTTCTCCTTGTTTATTTTAATGTGCAGGACATTTTCTAGCTGATTTATGCCACGGCTTCCGTGTATTTTTCATTTTTTATTTATTTTTCAGTTAATTGGATTTCCAGGCTTTGCAGCCAGTCACTGCAATTGATCCCTGAAAAGACGGATTTATTGCTGAGCCAGGCGGAATTCTGACAATCTCCAGCGGACGGAAAATAAAAGAAAACAGCAACTCCACAGCGCACGGTGGGTCACCATTGGGTCAGACCAGCAAGATATGTTACAGCTGGCAGGTTTATGCTGGAACTTCAGCACAAGTAATCTCCTTGCAAAATAGGCAGGACCAGGGCTAGCAGGATCTTGTCAGTGATCTATGATTGGGAGAAGTGTAGCCCAAGATGGAGACCCAGGGGTAGACATCAGGTGCTTGGCATGTTGGATGCCTAGGCAGATAATTGACTCATCCCTTTGAAAGTGCTCACACCTTTGCAGTTGCAAGCTGCACGGAGACCTTATTGGGTCAGATGGGGGGCTCAGGTGCAATGCCATCAAGACTTGATGTTTGCTGAGGGTCCTGGAAGTTTGTCAGTTGAGAAGAAACAAAATGCTGCCCTCGCCTCTGTCAAAGTCTGACATCCATTTTGCCAATTATCTATTCCCTTAATGCAGCCATCCAGCCACCCATCCACTCATCCATGTAGTGCAGTTTTACTGCCTGATGGTAGGTGTTGCAACACAGTTTCTACTGTTGTAAAGCTTGGAGACTATTGACCACTAGTCACCAGTTTGCTGGGAGGGAAGAGAAGTAGAGGGAGCGAGAGGTACACATTACAAGTGGATCTCTCCTGGTCTGGGCTTTGGTGAGAACTTCCAAGAGGACATTCTGTGAGTTGAGATCTAAAGAATGAGCACACCTAAGACAAAAAAGCAAAACAAATAAACAAACAAAAATCCCAAACTGAACTCATGGCCACAGTCAATGCCGATGCATAGTGAACACACAGGAGAGGGTAGAACTGTCCCTGTGATTTCCAACACTGTAATTCTTTATAGGAGTACAAAGCCTCATCTTTCTCCCTTAGAACAAGTGGTGGTTTCGAACTGCTGGGCTTGTGAACTGCAGCCCAACAGGTAAGCACTGTGCTAGCAGGACTCCTTACATGTACGACAGTAGTAGGGAAAGAGTGTTCCAGGTGGAGGAAACCCAACCCAACCCACTGCTGTCATGTCTACTCCAACTTATGACAACCCTCAGGGTCTCTTTACAGAAACCTTTACAGGTCATAGGTTTTTCTGTGTGGCTGGTGGGTTCAAATTCCCATCCTTTTGGTTAGCAGTCAAGTAAGTAACCACTGTGCAGATGGAGCAGAATATGCAAAGATCTTGAAATAAAAAAGAGCAAAGTATACTCTTCAGATGGAAAAGAGTTGAGCACAACTGTATTGTGAAGAGGAGCCGTGGTGATGCGGTGGTTATGTGTTGGGCTGTGATTCACATGGTCAGCAGTTCGAAACCACTGGCAGCTCCGCAGGAGAAAGACTGGGCTTTCTACTCCGGTAAACAGTTACAGTCCCAGAAACCCACAGGGAGTCGCTATGAGTCAGCGCAGACTCGATGGCAGTGAGTCTTGTGAAGGGGGAGATGGTGTGCCAGGTGAGTATAGAGGTTGAAGAGGGAGGGGTCAGGAGCATGCAGGGCCTGTGAGCTGCGCTATTGGTGGCAAGAGGTAGGGAGTTTTCTTGGTTCACTAATACATTTTCTTTCTGACCCATCCCCAGCTTCTGTCTGCTGCTCTTTATGTGAGCACCCATTTTCATACTTGAAGGCCTGTCTGCCCAGAGTTCTCTTTCTTCTTATTGCTTTTGGGAGGCAGACGCACAGGCCAAGACAGGCTGCTGTATGGCCCTGTCCCTTGCCAGGACCAACTTTCCTGACATTCTGGGCAGCAGTGGTGTGAGTTCCGTCTTGCTCAGGCTCCTCCCTGGGCCTGAGCCTGGACCCGTAGCCTGGAAGGACTCAGAGTGTGGAGGGTGGGGAGGGGGAAGGGCAGTGTGGCAGACTGAGGAGTGTCCCCCATCTGTTCTTTTATTTTTCTATAGTGATAGAACATATGGCCAATGATAGAACATTAAAGGCATTTTCTAGGTTCTTATTATCTGAGTATAGACTTTTGTCTGAGGTCTGGTCAATGGGATGCAAGATGAAGTGATATATCTGGTCAGGACACAGACCAGGGATGTAAAATAGTCAGAGTCCAGGTTCCTGTTGCTGTGATACTGCTGTAACAGATCCGAAAGGCTTCCATCTGGAAAGTTCAGGGAGAAGGCCATGCACTCCTATTGCATTCAAGTCCCTGGGACTTCAGTCTCTGCGACTAGAGATGGCCTCTTCTTTAGGTTAGCAGTTCTCAAAGTGAGACCTGGGCACCCCTGAGGTCTGAGATCCATTCACGGTGTCCTCAGGGTCAAAACGATTTTCACAACAGTCTGAGACTTTATATCCCTTTTCACTCTCACTCTCTCATGAGTGTATAGCCGGGTTTTCTTCAGGCTACGTGATGAGTGATAGCACAACAGATTGAATGCAGAAGCAGATACAAGGATACAGCTGTCTTCTATTAAGCCAGGCATTAAAGAGATTTGCAGAAGTGCAAAACAATGCTGCTCTTCTAAATAAAAGTGCTTCTTATAAAATGACTATTTTTTCATAGAAATATTTACGCTTATATTTGGTGAACTTATTACTGTTGTTTTAAAATGAGCAACGAAGAAATATCTTTAAGAAATTAAATTCTGAATATGGTAACGCTGATACATAAAAGCACTTTGGGAATGCCCGTTACTTTTTAGGGAAGAAAGGAGCCCCGAGACAAAAATGTTTGAAAATCATCGTCTGAGTGAATATGGCAGCTAGGCATTTCGTGTTGACTGACAGGCACCAGCTGTGGGGTCTGTGCACCTGCTGGGTCCGCTGGAGTGGTTATTTCTTTTCTGCACCCGATCTCTTCTTTCAGGATTCCCCTGATCTTGTTTGACTGAGCATCTACTTGGCATCTTTTGCCTCCTCCATCCTTCATTCATTCACTCCAAAACAGAAGCTTGAGTGTGGGCTAGGTATCACGCTTAGAGGCAGGAGGATGTGTGTCCAGGATGACTGGAAGATGCCCCTAGCAGTGGACAGAGGCCAGGAATATAATGGCACGTCAGGTACTCACCAGCACAGTACTGTTGAGCAGAGGGCATGCAAGTGACACAGAGCAGGTGACTGGTGATCACCTCCTCCTGCGGATGGCAGGTATGTGAGGCAGTGGGTTACGAGAGTTTTAGGGCAGAGGTGAAGGAGTGGGTCCTGAAGAATAAAGAAACATTTACAGACGGCTCTAGGAGAGGACAACAGCAAGTGCAAAGGCACTGGGACTTCAACGGGCAAAGGTGTTTTTATTTTTTTTAGGAACTGTCTACTGGTTCTTGATTACAGTACATGAAAAGCTGAAGCGGCACCAGGGAGCAACTTAGTCAGGATAAGCAATTCAGCTTATAACTCTGAAGGCCGTGGAGATTCACGGACTCACTTTTTAGAACAGTTTTATTCATGGGATCACTACAAGCAGGGTGAGAGGTGAGCCTCTTTGGTTTTAGAAAAGTAGCAGAGGGTCTTCGCCTCGTTGGAGTTATGTTCTTGCCTGGAGACAGGCACCTCTGTTTGGACACAATATGTGCACCTGACCTCTCTGGAGAGAACTCTTTATCAGCCTCCTAGCATTGTCCGTTGCCTGCCTCTGTTTTCTGGGGCAGGGAGAAGGATGCTGCCTGTGGATAGCAAAGGGTATGTCCTTTTGATTGATCTCTTGGTGTGGATCCCCAGGCTCATAGTATATGTGCTCCAGGAAGGGAGGGACCCTGACAAAATTAGAAGAATCTGTTTTATATATAAAATTATCCTTGCAATTGTAAGTAGCTATAAGTAATGACTCATCACAACTTTCTAAGTTTAATGAGAATTTTATGTAGTGGAGAACTTAGTAGTGCTAGGCACTTTGTATGCATGCTGCATGTATTGATGCACTGAATGCTCCTTGTATTGAAGCATCTAATCCTTACAACAAGGCCATAGGTAGGCTTTACATTAGTTCTCTTTTTATGAATGAGATATGGAGGTACTGATAGCCTACAGGATCAAACAGCAGCAGCCTGATCCTGAAACTATATTCCCGACTATGACACGGCACTGCCTTCTGACCTTGAACTGGGAACTCCTCCAAAGAGGCTGATGGTCCTCCAAGAGAAACCGAGTGCTGTGACGATTTCCCCTTCTGTCCAAGGCCAGAATGACTGGAGAACACATGGGTTGGAAGTGTGACCCACAACTTCAGCATTACCTGGGAACTTTCCAGAAAGGGAAACTGAGTCAGAAACTCCAGGGAGGGTTAGGGCTCAGCAAACCATTTTAGACAAGCCCTCTATCAGATTCAGATACATGGCAAAACTTGAGAATTTCTTCGAGGGGTGGGATAGGAGGTGGTCAGAGAACAGATTGAGGGAGAAAACGACTGGAAGCCAAGAATCGGTTTCTGAGGTTGCTGCCATCGCCAAAGTACGCGTCAGAGCCTGCAGGTTGGTCCCTGGCCCAGGGCTGCATTTTAGAACTGTTTAGAGAACGTTAAAACAACGCAGGGCACTAGACTCACCCCAAGTGTATTAAATCACCCCAGAATATCTGGGGACAGAATCCTGGCATCAGTAAAAAACAAAACAAAACAAAGTTTCTCCAAGTGCAACTGGGCTACGGACCTGTGGTTCTCAAACCTGAAGACACCAGAATTGCCTGGAGAGTCTGTTAAACAGAAATTTCTGAGCTCCACCCCATGGTTTCTGGTTCAGTAGACCTGGGCTGGAAGTCTGAGAATTTGCATTTTGAACCAGTTCCCTGGTGATGTTGACAATGGTGGTCCAGAGACCACACTTTGAAAACCTTTGCCTTCTCTTCTCCACCACCAGCCCTAGTCGGTTAAACAGCGCGGAAGCCGTGGGCACAGAATCCAGGCCAGGAGCTGAGGAATCTCTTCCTGGGCAGTCAGCTGGGCCAGGCACAGCTGGGACTCAGGATTGCCAGTGGGTCTAGGACGCTAAATATCTGGCAGAAGAAGTGAAAATTCAGTTAATCATTTATATCTAGATATTTTCAGCTGCTAGACATAAATGTTTTATTTAAAATTTTTTTGACCTAACACTTGCCTTTACCAGGCCAGTGGCTGCTTAAAACTTCATCAAGAAAGTCGAATTTGTAGACACTTCTTGGGCTGCACCACAAAGGGTTTCCCTACACACACACTCGAAGAACGCAGGTACTCTGAGGGGAACGTGGAGGGTTAAATTATCATTTGAGACCCGTAGTCAGAAACCAGCCTTTTAGAATGATCATAGTTCTGGGCACACTTAATAAAATACTCATTGCTCAAACAACTTCTGAAAATAGTCCAAGGCAATTTAACTTTTATTTCCTCTATAGAACTTGTCACCATTTATTAATCTTAATTTCCCTCAACATTGCATATCAGAGGAGAGACTGATTCTTCTCATGTTTCTCTAACATTAATATTTAAATGGCAGCGTGTGACTCTCATAAACAGCTGCAGTGGAGAAGGGTGATATTTCTAGGAAGGAAAAATCTAGACTAAATGCCATACCAAGACTTCTTACTTAAAAACTCTCCACAACCAAGCCCAGAAAGCATGCAGGTGCAATTTGCAGTACAGAATAGGATGCTGAAGAGGCATTACTTTGGAAACAACTGATGTTAAATAAAAAGTATTGTTTTAGAGACTTCCATTTTCAAACCAAAGAAGCATGTGGGGAGGTGGAGGGGGAAGGCTGTGCAGGTGGAGCTGCTGGCAGGACTCTTGTCTACTTTGGACACGAATGCAGCTCACAGAAGCATCCAAAGCATATTCTCTGGTTGGTCTGTGGCTCCAGGAGGCAATCCAATGTCATTAGCTTGGATGTATATTTGGCAACAGTGATGTGCTAGGTTCTAAGCTACACGTGTCAGGGTCACCAAGATGGATGAGCCACAACCTCAGCCTCCAGCAGCTGGTGGAGAAAATCAGACAATGTCCAAGCTCACTGGGACACGTGCCCAAGAAAGATGTAAACAAAGTCGTGGGGCACATCATTGTTGTTGTTAGGTGCCCTGGAGTCAATTCCAACCCATAGTGACCCTGTGCGTAACAGAACGAAACGCTGCCCCATCCGGCACCATCCTCATACTTTCTATGCATGAGCCCTGGTTGCAGCCAGTGTCAATCCATCTCATTGAGGGGCTTCCTCTTTTTTGCTGCCCCTCAACTTTCCCAAGCATAATTCCTTCTTCAAGACCGGTCTCTCCTGACAACGTGTCCAAAGCATGAAAGACGAAATCTTACTGTCCTTGCCTCTAAGGAGCACTCTGGCTGTACTTCTTCCAAGACACATTGGTTTGTCCTCTTGGCAGTCCATGGTACTTTCCATATTCTCTGCCAGCACCAAAATTCAAGCATACTGGTTTTTCTTGAGTCTTCCTTAGTTAATGTCCAACTTTCACACGCATACGAGGAACTGGGAAGCCATTGTTTGGGTCAGGCACATCTACTCCTCACAGTAACTTCCCTGCTTTTCAACACTAAAGAGATCTTGTGCGGCAGATTTGCCAAATGCAACCGGTCATTTGATTACAACTCAATATAAAGAAATCCCAAATCCTTACAATTGCACGTACATCATAGTGGAGAGAAATTAGGAGGCATTCAAAGGAGTTTTGGTTTATCATTTGATATTCCTGATAAATGGAAAGCAGAGATGTGGGTAAAGGGGAGCAGTGCTGATTCACTATGCTTTCCCAAAACATCCACTGAGCTCTGACCTGTGTCAGGCACACTAGTGGGTTTGGGGGATACAGGCATGAATAAGACCTTTTCCTGTTCTCAAAGTGTCGGAAAACCAATGAGGTCAAGTGCAGTGTGGGGAAGGCCTGCTGAGAGGACGGTTGGGTATGCTGAACCCTAAAGGATGAGTGGCGGCTACCCAGAAAAGAACCGAAGTGGGCAGAGGAGAGAACAGCACAAGGACCTGGCAGAGAGAGTGCCAGGCTTTTGTAGAGTTGCATAGGGCCCAGGATGCCAGAGCATTGAGTGTTGGAGCCGGGAAACTAGGAGATAGGTTGAGCTGTTTTGGTGGCCAGATCACAAAGGCCTCATTTTTGAAACATTTGGTCCCACAAAAAGAGTTTGGATCTTTTTCTGTACATCATAGGGACAACCCAGGGCACCGTGTGAGCAGATTTAAAGTGTAGAGAGATTCTTCTGGTGATGGCATGAAGAGGGTTTCAGAAGAGGCAAGGCTGGAAGTAGGTGATGGGTCAGGAACTGTGGCGGCAAGGTGGGTATGTGCTGAGACAGCTAACCGAAGGTCGTTGGAGACAGGGTGGAAACAATGGGTTGGGTCAAAGAGATATTAATACACTACAATTAAGAGGACTTGAGAGGGCAGAGAGGATGGGTAATAGGAAAACAGAAAAGGACAAAAAAACTAAACAAATTGTGTTTCAAGTCAAAATTGATTCATGACGATTCATGGGTTGTAAGAGCAAATGGTTTTTAAGGAAGCCAGATTCCCCGCCCACCCCCACCCCCCATCCCCAACCCCATAGCATCTCTGGGTGTTTGAACTGCTAATCTTTTGGTTAGTAGTCAAGTACTTAATTGTGCATGTCGCCAAGTGAAGTGTTAGGAAAGAGAGGGCGAATGACTTTCGTGTTGTTGTTTGGCTGGGTTGGGGAGGGGAAAACGGGGGAGGGGGTGTATATGCTGGCACCATTCCTAAGGTTTAGAATTGAGAGTTGGGACTATGTGATGAGTGTTGGACGTGGTGCATTTGAAGTACCTGCGGAACATTCAGATCAACAGGTCTGAGAGACAGCTGGTCCCGAGTCAGGATAGAGATCGAGATGGTAACTTTGGCATGGAGTAAGGAAGAGGTCACGCAGAAGGAATGTGGGGAAAGAATGAGAAGAAATTAGAAAGGGTGCCCACAATCACCACATCTTTTTATCACTATGCTGGTGGTTCTACACAGTGCAATAAGGTCAGAAAAACCAATTAAAAGGCATAAGGAAAATAAAATGATTATTTGCATATCAGGTGGTAATTTACATAGACAACAAATTAAGCCTCAGACGAGGTATTTAAAATGAGAGAGTGTAGTAAGGTGGCTGGAATTACATTTAAGAGTCATTTGACTTTTTTTAAAACCAGTAGTTAAAAATACCAAACAAAACAACATAGAAAACAGTATTTATAAAATTATCAAAGAATATCAAGCATCTAGACTCTCGAGTAATCTCCACCACATGTCTTGTGGTGGCTTCCATGTTGCTGAGATGCTGGGGTATGCCATTGGGATTTCAAATTACAGCAGTCACCCATACTGTACAGGTTTCAGCAGAAATTCTAGACTTAGCTAGACGAGGAAGAAAGACCTGTCAATCTATTTCTGAACATTAGAGGACACTGTGAGGTGCCCTCTTTTTAACTTGCAAGAGTTAAAAGCAGTAGAGGCAATAACTGTAATACATACAATTCTGCACTAATGGTCATGTTTGAATAGATGCTTGGATAGATACAGAGGCTGCACAATTGTGGGAGGGAGAGTGGGGGTATATCCATAATTATTTATAGGTTTGACCAAAGACTTTTGTATATGTGTATGTACCTTGCTGCAAATATATTCATGAATGTGCTATAGCTTTCATGGAGGTAAAATTATGAAACCAAACACAATAAGGGAATGAATCATTGGACCCAGGGACTCAGAATCATAGTCTTGGGGACACAAAAGTCAATTAGCATAAAATAGTTCATGAAAACAATGTTGCACATCCAACTTTGGTGAATATCAAGTAAGGCCTTAACCGCTCAAGGGCAGCCATCTACGGTGTGAATATTGGAACAAAGAGGGTTAAAGATGGAAAGACACATGAAAACAATTAGTCCAATGGACAAAAGGACTATGGGAACTTTAGTCTCTACAATCCTGATTCCAGAAGAACTAGATGATGTCTGGCTACCACTATCAACTGCTCTGAAAAGAGTCACATTAGAAGGCCCTGGAGACAGTGGCAGAACGTTGTGGACCTGAATTTAAAAATCATAAAAGAAACCACACTTATTGGTCAGACAGAAACTGGTAGGACCCCCAAAACTATGGACCTTAGTCATCCTTCAGGTCTGGAGTGAAACTCACCCCCATGCTATGATAATTTAAGCTGAAAAGAGCAGCATTTACCCCTGGACAGAGGGCTAGAAAAGGAGGAGGGCTGGAACCAGGAAACACTGAGAATCGATGAGGTAAGTGATGGAACCGTGGGGAGCTTGAGATGGATGAGTGGAAAATAATGCCTGTATAGTGTTGAATGTAAAACTCATGATTTGTTCTGAAACCATTCACCTGAATCACAGCAAAAAGTTAAAAACATGTAAGCAATGAAAACCTACAGATCACAAGGAAAGGTTGTAGGACTCGTTTGCTTTGAGCAGGTCAACTGGCAGAAAGAGTAGCTAGAAGTTATATCTAAAATAGATATGTAATAAAGTTATATATGCAAATGAAATCTTGGGGCTCATATGTGACTTCCTCCAGCTACACAGATTAGGGAGGACACTAGAACTCCATAACAGCCCAAGGCCAGTTCCCACAAGGCAGCAGTCAGACCTGCCTCCACCTTCATCTTCCTTTTCTTTTTTAAACAGTTCATTGGCACTTCATCCACAGACCATACAATTCAGTAGTTCGGTCATATCAAGAAGAGTTATACAAGCATTACCACTATCAATATGAGAACATTTCCTTCTTCCTTGTACTCATTGTGATTTGTGTAATTTTTATTTTAAATGTGGCAAAAATATACAAAACAAAACATTCTCCAATTCAACAACGTTTACCTGCATAATTCAGTGCCAGTGATAATGTTCTTTGTGTGGTACAATATTATTGATATCCTTTTCCAAATCACACTCCACCACATTAACAAAGACTCAATGCTTCCTAAGCAAACACTCTTCCTCCTTGACCCATGGTAACCATAGGTCAAGTTTGGTTTCTTCTTCTTTAAAAAAAAATAAATTTCTTGATATCATATTCACATATCATATACTTCCATAATTGAATCTCTTTTTAAAAGAGTTGTATAAACATCATCACAATCAGTTCTAATGCTCCCTTACCCTCCCACGTTCATTGTTTGCTCCCCAGTCCTGCCCCCAATTCCCCAATAAACCATTGAATCAGTCAGTCTCTCTGTGCATTCACACCTTTTGTGCTCCGCAAACTGGGAAGCCCATTAGAAACAATAAAAACAAACATAAGAATAAATAATAATATAAAAATAAAAATAGAGAGTAAGAAAGAAAACACCACCAACAATAAAGCCAGAGAAGAAATCTCTGTTACAGAACAAGTGAGAAATATTTGAGCTTAGAGCAAATTCAGGTTGGGTCAAGACAGAGGTCAACTGACCAAGTACCATATTATACCATGGTTCGCTCCACCATAATCAAGTTTACAATAATCTCTGTCTGATAATAAAGCTTTTGAGTCCCTCCCCCATGGCTGGAGGAGATCTGCCAGACACTTAATCTGGTGAGACACTCTGCAGAACCTTTTACAAATTGGGTGTTCACAATTTAAGCTCTGATGCTCCTCCCTTCACGGTATTTGGATTTTGTTATCATCATCTTTGGATCATACAGCCTGGTATACTTCTTCAATGTGGATTTAATTGGTGCCTCACTTAGAGGGCTGCTTGTTTGAATACAAGCATTCAAGACCCCAGACACTATTCCAATTGATAGCCAGGCACCATCTGCTCTCTTCGTCAGATTTTACTATAGCACCCTTATTTTAAGTGATTTCTTCATGAAGGCAAGTAACTGTTCTTGAATTGGGGCTAGAATTACAAGGCAGCCCAGAATGCATCTGCTTCTCCATGGTTATGAATGACTCCGGTTTACTTTGGTGGTCACACTATGACAAAAACCCAAATCGAAACCAAGAGTAACAACAGCAACAAGACACAAAAAACAAACACTGTCCCCCCAAGCACCACCCAAAACAAAAGAAACAAAAAAGAAAACATTGTCAATCATCCCCCTGTAGTATAAAGTGATTGCATTGATAACCTTAATAATTTATCCAATGTCATAGAATTTAAGGTACTGTTAATATGAGGAGAGTGCGCAAGTATAGTCCAACAGTGAGCTGCAATCCATGAGTTGTTGCTTTGTGCAAATTGATTTTTTAATTGCTTGAACTCTGTTTACATTGAGCATGGGGCTTACAATTTTTAGACAGTAACTCTGGAAGGGGGTAGAAATCCAATATTTCTCTCAGGCCCAGGAGTGCTTGGTGGTTTCGAAGTGTGGGCCTTGGGTGGTAGATCACAGCTAATGCTTAAGCAGGAAGCCATTGTTCCATAGCTCATCTTTCTTTACCCTACGCCGACACCCAATTCTCTGGTGGGTTCAATAATTCATTGCAATAGCCGCATAGAGCTCACGGACAATATTCATGCTGCTGAGGGTATATTAGAGAAGTTAAGAGATTACAAAGTGGTAAGAATACCATTCTTTTGTTTGCACTGTCTCTTTTCAGCCATGCTGGGAGAATATGTCTTTGGGTTCTCAGCCTCTCAGGCACCTGCCCATTGTTCTGCCTCATGGCCTAGTGCTGCTCCCCTATTCTGCTGCTCTTCTGTTTTCTCTCAAGGTCTAACTGTGACTTTTCTGCTCTACCTCGTGGTCTAGGTGCTTCAACCTCTGATACCTCTGGTGCCTCTGCCACTTCAGACAAGGACCTCACACACATTTCACTGGTGGCTCTTCTTTTAGATGGTTATGGGATTCCTCTTCTAGCCTTTGAGATGACTCACTTTTTTAAACATCATTTTATCGGAGGCCTTTACAGCTCTTATAACAACCCATACATCAATTGTATCAAGCATATTTGTACCTATGTTGCCATCATTATTTTATAAACATTTACTTTCTCTTTAAGCCCTTGGGATCAGCTCCTCTTTTTTCCCCTCCCTCCCCTCTCTTGTGACCCCTTGATAGATTATAAATTAATGTCATCTTCATATCTTACAATGACTGCTGTCTCCCTTCCCTCATGGTTTCTGCTGTTCATCCCTCTGGGGGTGGTGGGAGGGGGGTGGTAGTTAGGTGTCTATCATTGAGATCAGTTCCTCCTTCCTTCCCTCCTCCCCTATGTTCCCCCTACCTTCCTGGCATTGCTAGTCCCATTCCTGTTCCTGAGGGGTTTATTTGACTGGATTCCGTGTGTAGCCGTGTATTTATCTGTACCAGTGTACATGCTCTGGTCGAGTCAGAACTGAAAACAGGACTGAGGTCACGATGGTGGGGGAGCCTCAAAGAACCAGAGAAATTGTGTGTGTTTCATTGGTGCTTTGCTCCACCCTGGTTGACCCATCCCTTCCTTGGAACCCTTCTGTGAGGGATGTCCCATGGTCTATAGATGGGTTTTTGGTCTTTGGTCCGACTCCCGCCCCTCATTCTCAGCAATATGGTTTTTGTTTGTTTGTTTTGGGTCTTCTGGTGCCTGTTCTCTGTTCCCAATGACACCTCATGATCACACAGGCTGGTGTGCTTCCTCCATGTGGGCTTGTTGCCTCTCTGCTAGATGGTCCCTTGTGCAACTTCAAGCTTTTAAGGCCCCAGGTGCTATATCTTTTTATAGCTGGGCACCGTCAGCTTTCTTCAGCACCTTTGCTTGTGCATCCATTTTGTCTTCAGTGATCTTGCCAGGAGGGAAGATGGCTCACTCTTAATTACCAAGTGGAATGGCAAAACAAACCAATCCTCTGTATTAGTGTTTCACACACTCTGTTTACATGGTCCTACTCAATCATCTGGTGAGAATTACAAAGATATAGATAGAAGAGTAAGTAACTTTCCTTCACCACACTGACGTATGGATTTTGTGACTAAGACTACGGGAATCTCCAGATTTTGGGCTTATCTGCTCCCATTAATTGTGTGAGCCACATGACTAAAATCTACAACACCCTCATGGCCTGCAAAAAGAGGAAAACAGTTAACCCCCTAAGGAAGTGAGCAAAAGAACTGAAAAGAGCCTTCATCAGGGAGGAGATCCTGATGGCCAATAAGCATATGAGAAAGTGTTCCAGATCATTAGCCATAAGAGAAATGCAAATCAAAACAACAATGAGATACCACCTAACACTCCTGAGGCTAGCCCAAATCAGTAAATCGGAGAGCAACAGGTGTTGGAGGGGGTGTGATGAAGTAGGAACCCTCCTCCACTGCTGGTGGTCATGTAGATTTGTATAGCCACTGTGGAAAGCAATCTGGAGATAACTAAAGAAAATGGAAATTGATCTACCCTATGACCCAGTCATCCTTCTACTGGCATATACCCAGTGGAAGCAACAAATAAAACATGACCAGTCATCTGTGCTCCAATGTTTATTGCGGCACAATTCACAATCGCAAAGACTTGGAAACAGCCTAAGTTTCCATCGATAGACAAGTGGATTAGTAAACTCTGGCACATACACACAGTGGAGTACTATGCAGCACTGAAAAGCCCGGTCGATTGCATGAAACACCTCACCTCGTGCGAAGAGCTGGAAGGAATCATGCTAAGCGAGGTAAGCCAAAAGCAAAAGGACAGGTATAACATGAGTCCCCTGAGGTAAGTACAATCAGCATAA
>NW_022103913.1:11632852-11642423 GCF_000313985.2 Echinops telfairi
GTGATGAATTGTATGAGCCCAAATAAAATGATTAAAAATAAATAAATAAAAAATAAAAGCACACACACAAAATTGTGTGAGCCAATTCCTTAAACTAAATCAACCAATCTCTCTCTCTTTCCTCCCTCCCTTCTTTCTTCCCTCTCTTTCTTACAGTTTCTGTTTCTAGAAACCCTTGACTTGGTTCTTGTCAAGATTCTAGCTTTACCTTTTTTGGAGTGATACATTTGTGAATGCTTAATATATTATAGTAAATAACTAAATAAAAGTAGCCTTGGCATGGGCAAATAAAAGATTATTATGAATTCATTATACTGCAATCCAATTACAGAAAATTAATTTTCTTGGATGAATAAATGAATAGAAAACTACCAGTAACACTGATTGGAGAGAAACTCGATACAGGCAGAGCTTTATCACATTGCTGAGTTCTGCAGCAGAATGTCCTCGGTGGACATCTCTTGCTGCTGTTAAGTCAGTTGTCAAGTTGTTGGCAAGTCCGTTCTCATTCATTTTGACCCTGTTTACAACAGAAGGAAACATTGCTTGGCCCTGCACCAGCCTAATTTTGTTGTTTGAGCCCATTGTTTCAGGCAGTGTGTCAATTCACTTTGTTGAGAGTTTCCCTCTTTTTCACGGGTCCTCTGCCAATGCCCTTTTCAAGGGCGAGTCTCTCCTGATTATGTCAAAAGTATGTGAGACAAAGTCTCCCCATCTTCCCTTCAAAAGAGCATTCTGGTTGCACTTCTTCCAACACAGATTTTTTTGCTGTGTCTTTAGAGATCTACAATTAATATCAAAGACATTTTGGAAAAACAGGCTATTAGGAGAGGTTACACTTTGCCTTAAAATATTACTGGGTCCTTCTATCACTGAACCACTTGGCAGGCCATTACAGTCCTTTATGCTTTTCTCTTAGATATTTGTCTTGTAATTAAAGCAAGCTGCTATAGGATGATTTGCACCTGAATTAAATGATCCCAGTCATACTGGCCAAAGGATATATATTAAAACACTATCTTTCTATTTTAAAGTATTATTTAAAACAGACAGAACTTTTATAGAATTAACAGCCCCATGTTTTTATTATAATAATTTCAGACTATTTTACACTTTATACAAATAATTTATTCTTATCATTACTATTAACTAAATTTTAACCCAACTCCATCTGTCCTCAGGCTTTTATTAGATTCTTTCTATCACGTCTGTATCTTACAATGTTCCAGTTGGACAGCTTACTTGAACCACCTACTATCATCTCCCCACTTCATATGACCAGCAGAAACGCCAATAATGGGATTTTCTCAGCTCATGGAAGTGCAGGCTAACTGTGTTTGACTGTTGACCCAATTTTATGAAAACAATTCAGAAATAGTTTTGTTGTTATGCAGCAACTCCTGCCCTTTACTGGCCCTTAATAGTTGTTCAAAAGAATGAAGTACTAGAAATGAAAACTCCCTTGAAGAAAGTAGCCTTAAAAATCGGTCATGTCATTTGTCCCCAAAAGCTTCCTTTCAAGTAGAAACTTTTCTTCTTATCACCATAATGGACTCTAGTGAGCCTCACTCTCCCACTTTCAGGCAGAAGTAAGTCTAGGAATGGGAATCGTGCTGTGTGTGGTGAGACCAGAACACCTTTCTGGCTGTGGGCTCTCCTACCCGCAAACCTTGGCCCTGAGCCTTTCTTTTTCTGAATGGTCCATTAGGTTATTATTTTTATTCTTATGATTATTTTTAATCATTTTACTGGGGGCTCGTACAACTCTTACCACAATCTCACGATCTGACTAATCAATCCCTAGCTGGCAGTTTCTACTTTCCCAGTACTGTGATTCGACTCGTTAGCACTTATAGAAGAATTATATCTTTCAGCTTCCCATTTAACTTCTCTTTCATTAGATAGTAAAGTGTTTCTGAGGCATAGCCAAACAATCAAACAAACAAACAAACAAACAAACAAACAAACAAACAAATGATCATGACAATGCACAGCACAGTCACTCTGGCCTCACGGTTACAAATTTCCAAGTTGCAGTAATAAAATCTCTTTTAAGCTTTACTTAGATGTCATTGGAAATGTTTCTTTTAGAATACAAGTCCTTTCAGCTAGGAGTAATGGGAATTTGATTTCCAAGTCAGACAAAATGCTCTGCTCGGTGGCAAGCTTCTAGAGGGGGGCTGCCTAGCACCAGGTATGATACACAGCACATTTTAAAGATTGGAGGTGAACTTTTGGTGAATGTGATTATTTCATGGTCAGGATACCCAAGTTATGCCCTATAAATCTTTTCTAGTTCCCAAGGCTTTCTTGGGAAAACTAAGTTCATAATGAATAAGGACAAAAAACAATTATAGTACAATCAACTGATAACTCCCAATTTAGGATTCTAATAAAATTGGCCAGAAGGCATGGCTTAGGCTTAAGGTTGAAGTGGTACCTCTCATCTTCCCAGCACCCCACACTCTGGATCACCCCACACCCATGAAGAGATAGAGACAAAGAGTGGAGAAAGGTGACTTATTTTTAGCAGGGGCTAGAAGAGGAAGATTAAGGAAGGTGGTTGAAACATCTCAACCACCAGGACTAACCTGGACCTGATGCAGAAAAGTAATGGGCGCACAGCATCTGGGTGCAGATTTTTAGGGTAAGATAGTCCTCCCTGTCGGTACAATGTGACACCACTGTCTGACACAGAAAGAGGAGCAATTCCTCCTCTTTAAGTGAAGAACTAATAACAAACTGAACAAGAACGGAGATGGTAGAATCTCCTCCCTCTGGTGGGTACTTAGTGTTTGTTCAAAAGAATGAATGAGAACAAGTGGCAAAAAAAAAAAAAAAGAACAAGTGGCATTGATTGGGAGTTGTGCCTACAAGAAATACCATTTGCATGCAAATTTTACATTATTAGTAACTAGGAGCCTTTAGTGAGGAGGCTGTGGGAAGGCTCATCCTTGTTTTTCTGAGTAGGCATTGGATGGGAAGTAAAGCCAGTGGCATTCTGCAAAAGCCCGAAGGAGATGCTTGGCATTAGGCATGTTAGTTTCAGACTGCATTGTTAGGTAGATAAATTCTGGGGACATTTACAGAATGTGAATGAATTTCATATGAAAGTTCCTCATATTAGATTTCCTTTTATTTTATTTTTGTTACAAATCCAGCTCCACTTTCCCCACCAAAGACCAAAAGAAAATACAGTCTCTAGGTCCTATGCAATGACAATTACGCCAGAGCTAGTTGTCATGTTTAGCTTCCACTTTATTTATTTATTTTTGATGAAGTTTTTAATTTTGATGATGTCCTGTTTATCCATTTGGTCTTTTTTTTTCCCCCCCAGGAAGTTCGATTTTTATTTGGTGGGTACAAGTGAGGCAGTGCAGGGCTACCAAGGCCTTCATGGATACAGAGCCACCACTTGTCCAAGGGACCACGGTGAGGGATGTATCTGACTCCACAGCCATCGGGATGAGGCGCTTCTCAGCCACCATATCCTCAAACTCATCGGCATTAAACTTCGTGAAGCCCCACTTCTTGGAGATGTGGATCTTCTGGCGCCCAGGGAACCCGAACTTGGCCCTGTGTAAGGCCTCAATCACATGCTCTTTGTTTTGAAGATTGGTGCAGATGGACACGATAACCTGGCCAATGTGGACTCTAGCCACTGTGCCTTGAGATTTCCCAGAAGCGCCTGAGGTAGTTAGTTCATTGTGCCAACCTGGCTGATAAACACATGTGGGGTTAATTAAAGGGTGGAGGGATGAATGGTTCAGTGAGCCTCACCTTTCTAGTTCTCGGGTCGCTTGCTTCTTGATGCTGAGGAGAAGCCCCATGGACCTACCCCAGTGCAGCCCTGGGTGCTGGAGCAGCCGCATGGAGACCCTTGCTAGCGCTGAGATGCTTACATGTTCACTAATTTGGCTTTCCTCCTGTAGTTGGCACCATTGAATGTATTTTGTGAGATTGAGGAAGACTTTGTGGATTGGTTTTGGACATATGGGTTAATGTTGGACTTGTGGGCTTGGGCAACACTAGGTTGGGATGTTTTCTTGATGTGAACTTTCCCTTTATATAACACTCTCTCTTATACATGAGTTTCTGTGGATTTGTTTCTCTAATGCACCCAGACTATCACAATGCCTCACATCCCAGTTTGGAGTCTAGTTTAGGGAAAGCAGAAATTAGCCAGGCCGGGGGCATCGAAAGGCAGCAAAGGGTTGTCTCCAAGGTCCCCTAGGGCAGCTTACACACATCAACAGGCTGCAGACACTACCGAGGAGGATTGCTGTTTGTAGCCATTGCACACCGGTCCCCACAACGAGGTCCATTTGGTCTTTTGTTGCTCATACATTTGATACAATATCTAACAACATCTAAGACCTTAAAAAAATTAATCATTTTATTGGTGGGTTCTTAAAAATCTTATGACAACCCATCATTCAATTGTATTAAGCACAATTGGGGGGAGGGGGAGAAAAGGGGAACCCATCACAAAGTTGGATATATAGCCCACCCCGCAGGGGGACAAATAACAGAAATGTGGGTGAAGGGAGACAACGGACAGTATAAGACACAAAATAACAACATATATAATTGATCAAGGATTCACAAGGGGGGGAGGGTAAGGGAGGGAGGGGAAAAAAGAGGAGCTGCTACCAAGGGCTCAAGTAGAAAGAAAACGTTTTGGAAATGTGATGGCAACTTGTGTACAAGTGTGCTTAATACAATTGAATGATGGATTGTCATAAGCTTTCACATTTCAAAAGTTAATAGATACTGGGAACAAATCCGGAAATAATATGCAAATGAATAAAAAGTTGGGAATTACTTGGAGCTGACGTTATACCAGGCAAAGAAGAGGATGAGGCAACTGTGTCTGTTTGGGAGAGTCTTTATCTTGGCTTCCACAGAGGAAGTGGTATCAGAGTTGCATCAACATACATTTAGGATTGGGGCAATATTCTAATGTACTCACTGCCATCAAGTCAGTTCCTGTTCAAAATGACTCTATTATAGGGCTGGGTAGAACTGTACCTGTGGGTTTCTGAGACTGCAAATCTAACCATCTGCATATACACCGCTCAGTGCTTATTGTTGTCAGCTGTTGGTTCCGACTGGCAGTGACCCTGGGTTCTAAGGGATGAAACACTGTCCAGTCCTAGGCCAGTTTCACAGTTGGTATCCTTCAGGCCATCGTTGCAGCTACTTTGTTAACCATTTTGCTTAGGGCCTTCTTTATCTTTGATAACCCTCTACCAAATAGGAGGTCCTTCTCCAGAGACGGGTTTCTCCTAGTGATATGTCCAAAGCATGTGAGATGAAGTCTCATTATCCTCCCTTCGAAGGAGCATTCTGGCTGTACCTCCTAGACAGATTTGTGCCTTCTGGAATTTAATGGTATATTCAAATGTTCTTTGCCAACACCATAATTCAAATGTATCCATTTTTCTCTTGTGTTCCTTATTCACTGTCTAACTTTTGTATGCATATGAGGTGACTGAAAATACTAAGATTTGTGGCATTCTCAGCCTGGTCCTCAGAGGGACATCTTTGCTCATTAACATTTTTAAGAGGTCTTGTGCAGTAGATTTGTAGAATGCAATGAATTATTTGATTTCTTGACTGCTGCCTCCGTGAGCATTGATTGTGGATTCAAGTAAAATGAAATCTTTGACATCTTTGATCTTTTTTTTTTTTTTCTTTTTTAACATTTTATTAGGGGCTCATACAACTGTTATCCCAATCCATACACACATCAATTGTGTGATCTTTTCTTCATTTATCATGATGTTGTCTATTGTCGAGTTGTGAGGACTTTTTCTCCTTTACACTGAGTTACAGTCCATACTAAGGGCTGTAGTCCTGATCTTTAGCAGCAAGCATCTCATGTCTCCTTGATTTCCGGCAAGCCAGGTTGTATTATCTGTTCGATTTAAACAACTTCCCACAGAACCGTGTAAAGGTTCTGCATGAGCACAATGAAGTGTTCTGGAATTCCCATTCTTCTTCTTCTTTTTTTTTTCAAATGAGTTGCTTTAGTTCCAGGTGGCACACAAGTCTGGGCCTAACAAAGACCGAAGAGCAGCACTGGCAGGATTATGGACTGAGTTCACTCTGCCCTCTCAGCTACGATAGGTTGGCTGGGTGAGAGAACTCAAAAGATGAGCCATTGTATGTTTTTTTCTTCTTTTTTTACAAATATTTATTCTTAAATGTATAGCAAGCGCCAACATTTTAACTATAGGGGGCAACAGATGTTATAGCAGGGAATCCAGATGTTTAAACTGGAATGGACTCAAGGGTCCTCATTGCCCCAGTCACCAAGAATAATTTACTTTGTGCCAGATTTCTACATTCTACCTGTGGCCACGGGGCCCTTCCCCAGGGTCTTTGCTTTTAGCTTCTCAAGTTTCTTCTGCTCTTCCTGTTTCTGCTTGAAAGCCTTCTCTTCCTATTCCTTTCCTTGGGCTGTTTCAGGGGCTTCTTGCCACCTTCAAAGCCTGACATGGCCCCTGCTGTGCCTTCCCCAGATCTGCCACCAAAAAGCAGAGTGTGGGATTCCCATTCTTCACAATGTTATCCACAGTTTGTTATGATCTACACAATCCTCTTCTGTCTGGAGCTGGTTTGAATTTCTCAACTCCCTGCTGATGCACTGCTGCAACCATTTTTAAGTTAACTTCAATAAAATCTTACTTATCTGTGACATTTCCTACTCTTGTTCAATAATCCCTCATTCTGCAGGGTTATCTATTTTTGGAATGGGCTCAAATATAGACCTCTCTCAGTCACTTGGCCAGTTAGCTGTCTTCCAAATTTCTTGGCAAAGATTAGTGAGTCTTTCCAGTACTGCTTCAATTTGTTGAAACATTTCAGTTGGTATTTCATCACTTCCTGGAGCCTGGTTTTTAGTTAATGTGTCCAATGCAGCCTGGAGTTCTTCCTTCAGTACCCTTGGAGCTGATGCAATGGTACCAACCAACCAACCAACCAACCAAACAAACAAACAAACAAACCAACCACCATTGAGTCAGTCCTGACTCATAGTGTCCTATAGGACAGAGTAGAACTGCCCGTGTGGGTTTCCAAGACCATAACTCTTTATGGGAGTAGAAAGCGTCATCTTTCTCTTGCATAGCAACTGACTTTGAACTGCCGACCTTGAATGTAGTCCCCCAACAAGTAACCACTACCTTTACAGTCTCACTCTGGTTCTCCGCCAGTGACATTTATAATACTGTTCTTTATCAGAAAATTGCTGTCATTCTTTTCTTTCTATATCAACATTATTCATTCTAATCTAAGCTGTATTATTTCCATTCCTCTGATACACACCAATGCCGGCTATCCGTGTCCTGTGAGTTGGGGAGAGTAAACCTCTAAGCTGTTGTCTGACTGGTTTCCAAAATGATGCTGCATGTTTTAACTGGACTTCGTGTGGTACGCTAGTAAAAAAAAAAAGAAAGAAAGAAAAGGCGGGGAATGGAGGGAAGGGTTCTTTTGGTTTTCAGGCTGTTAACTGTAATTAGCCTGGTTTCTGAGATGTAATTATCTTGCAATCTCAAAGCAAACACCCTGGAGGAAATTGCACTGTTAAAGACAGCATGGCATTAAAAATAAATTATTACCCTGATGCCTGCTATTGCTGCTTATGTGTTGTGATCTGTCAAGGTTTCTGTTAGCTAGTGCTTGTTTAGGGTTGGAGTTTTGTAGCATGTTGCCACTATTTGTGCTAGAGGGGTGGGGGGCTTAGTTTGCTTAGTGGTAATGGTGGAAACATTTGCCATTCTGGCTCTGCTGGCTGGTATAACACCGCCCATCGCCTCCTCACCTGTGTGGTGAACATCGCAAACGGCTTTTGAGGTCGAGGAAAGAGAGTACCGTTGGTCTCCTTTAGCAGTGACTAACGGTGAATGAAGCATCATAATTCAAAGCTCAGGTAATTCCAATAAGAAAGATCCGAATGACTTGGTGACGGCTGCAAGGAAGGTGGAATTTCACCTGTGTACGGGACAGATGCTCATAGGCACCGGTAAGAATGTAGGGTTTAGAATGAGAGCTCCTGAATGTGAACATACGACTGTGGGCTCGAACATATTACCCGGGCACTGCACAAAGGCTCCTTCGGACACTGGCCGCTCACCAGTGCACTTCAGCTGAGTCACGTAGCAATGGGGCTGCACTCATTTGTCGACACCATAGGGATGCTTAAAATCATTTATCTGCCTAGAGTACATGATAAAGGGGGGGAGTATGGATCCCCATTTATGGTCTGTATAATCTTGACCACATTACTGATTTGCTGAAATTCTGCTTTCTCATAGATAAAAAGAAGGATGACTATCATAACAATAATAATAATTCCAAGGATTATTTTGAGGACTCAAACGGAATCTCAGAAACATGTGGTTCAATAGATGGTAGGAGTTTTGATGATAATGGTGATAATGACCAGCACAACCATTGTCAGCAAGTAGTCACTTGAGTTTGAGGCTGTACCAGCCCTGGGCCAGCCACGGCATGCACAAGAGGCGTAAGAACTGGGCTTACTGTCTCTCAGAGCTGAGGTCTGGCTAGAGGAATTGGACGCAGACAACAATAGGTAATTAATCGCTTTTGTGTGAGTTCTGTAGGGTAAGAGTTCCACAATCTCTCTAGCAACTTATCTTTCCTGTTAATTCAGTAGTAGGACCAGCTTTTCTGACCTATCAAAAGGAAAGAAAGGAAAAACCCAATAGAATTTGGAGTTGAGGATGCAGTACAAAGAGGGAGTGGAGGAGGAGTCGGCAACTGTGGGGCACAGGAAATTGGAAAGGGGACGTGAGAGTGATCAGTAATCCAAAGAAAGCTTTGACCAGGTAGAACACTTTATTTGCTTTCGATGAGCCCAGCTGATTTGTGCTACAACTAATTTACATAACTGAAACCCACAACTCTTTATGATGAACACTTCATTTTAGCCCACATCTTTACTTTTCCTTGTTAAGTTTCATCCACACCTCTGAAGTTTCAGTAATGAATTATAAAATAGAAGGCCAAGTAAGCCTGAGGTTGGTGTGGTCAGGTGCTGTCGGTTGGTTCTGACCCATAGCTACCCTATGTCCAGTGGTCCTACACCATCCTCCTGAACCGTTGCTATGTTTGGGCCCTGTGTTGCAACCACAGTCCCTCTCATGGAAGTTCTTCCTCTTGTTTGCTGACTCTCTACCAAGAATCATGTTCTATTAAGTTTTCCCAGGTTTCTATCTCACCATCAGTAATATAAAGTCAACTAGCTTAGAGCTAGTATTAGCACAAATTTTTATTATTTTAAAATAATTTTAATTAGTATTATTAACAATGAGTAGTATTAGAATAATTAGAAAAAAACAACACCTCTGGTTTGAAGAGCTTTAAAACTAGACTAGAATGTGCAGCTAAAGACGCTTTACTCTGTTGCCTTACATTCTGAGAGTGACTTCACCAACACTGGTCTGAAGGATGCTGATTTCTAAAAATAATTTTAACAAACAAAAAAGCCACTGACATACAAAATTTAAAAGAAGAGAAAAAAACAAAAAACAAAACAAAAAAA
>NW_022103913.1:11647102-11648655 GCF_000313985.2 Echinops telfairi
GGCCCTATGATCATCTCTGTGCATTGGCTGCTCTGAACAGGCATATCGTCCTTGGGGCTTGATGAGTCAGGATGTGTTCCACTCTCTCCCATTCCCTCATTTGCTCCTGTGTACTCTGATCAGACGTGTCCCTCTTCCTGAGCTGTAGCTTCTGCTGTATTATATTTTTGAAGAATAAAAAGGCAATATGAAATTTTAAAATTTACTTTTCAACCAAAGCCATGCCACTGTTTAACATAGTTTGAAAGGAAATTTTTGATATCTTGATTGAATATTTTTTATTTTCCATTTTTGGCATATGTTTTGTAAAGGGGATTGATTTTTTAAAGGCATATTTATTTAACTTACTATCATTTAATAAATATTGTTGCTTTGCGGGATCAAATTGACAACAGCCACTGGAAAGGCCAGAGAGGAAACTTAAGGAACAGTGAGTTTAGGTTAATGCTGTTTATGCCATGATAGTACAGAAACAACTAGGAAAAGGAGGATGAAGATGGTGGTTCGACTGGAATGTAATTGGTTACTGAATTGTTCCTGTGTAAATGGTTGGGAATTGGTACATGCTCTGCTGGGTATATTTGCAAGAGCAACAAAGAATAAAATAGATTAAAAAATTGTTACTTGTCTAACAACATGAGCCGTAGTGCAAATTATAACTTGTTCTTCCAAGAAGTTAGGGGAATAGTCGAGAAGGATTTTAATTTATGGCAAATTGGCAAACTAATTACTCTAGAAAGTTTCTTCTGAAAAACAAAGAAAGAAGAAAACCTAGAATGCTGAATAAAATAGAGTGAACACCCTTTCACATGATAGCGGAACATTTAGGAAGTTAAGGAAAGACCCCAGCCCAGAACATGAAGAGGAAGCTGAAAACTGGAATGACAAGCAGAGGCTCCCTTTGGCTGCCCTGGAAGGGATGGCCAGTCTGAGAAGGTAGATGGTTTGCATTTCAACATCACAGGGACTGGAATCGAGGCTTGGGCATTCCTGCAGCAGGATGTTTGAACCAGGGCTTCAAAATGGTTCACTCTGTTTCTATCCATTGCTGAGAATTTGCACTAGCACCCCAATATTCTGAATCATAAGCTCCCTGTTAACAAGAACCTCATATGTATACATAGGAATTACCCGATTTCTCATTTTTATCATGGCGCTTCATTTTCATGTGACTTAGTATTTTCTTTTTCTAAAAAAATCTTCTCCCAAAGGAAATAATACAATTATTTATCTCAATATTAAAATCCTTATAGAAATTGCCCAGATTAAGTCATAAACTTAAAAATGCACACAAACAACATGTGAAAATTATAATATGACAATGTCACAAATTTAAATTACCTAACATAGCATAGTTATATGATACTTTTTGAAAATTTATTTTTTAAAATCATTTTATTGGGGGCTCGTACAACTCACCACAATCCATCCATGTGTCAAGCACATTTGTACATATGTTGCCATCATCTTTTTCAAAACATTTTCTTTCTACTTGAGCTCTTGGTATCAGCTCCTCATTTTCTCCCCTTCCCTCTCCCACCCTCCCTCCCTCA
>NW_022103913.1:11649203-11652844 GCF_000313985.2 Echinops telfairi
CCCAATGATATAACACTCCAGTGATACCCCTTAATATGTTTAATCAAAAACTAAATCAAACAATGCAACCCCAAAATAGATAAGACTTTGGAAACCAGATCAGGTCCAGTATACATCAGAGGGAGAATCTGTTGACAAGTTTTAACTGTTCAAGTCAGGTTTGTGCCTTTGACCTTCTATACTCCACTCACCGATGCACTCCGTTTAGTGACCTCTTTCCTCCCATCCCTCAATTGTGGATAGAGGGAGTTCCCCGAAGGATTATTTCCTGTATAGTTCCACCAATGAATCGTGGGCTCCCACTGTCATCCACAGCCTCCAGCAAACCAGATGCTCAGACTTTAGGCTCTGATACTCATCCCTCCTTCGATTTCGGATTCTATGCTTCACGATCCTTTGGTGACTGATGATGATGTGCTTCTTCCATGTGAACTTAGCTGACATCTCACTTAGATGGGTGCTTGTTCAGAGATTCCAGACGCTATTTCATCTGATAGCTGGGCACCATCTAATTTCTTCACCACATTTTGCTATAGCACACATCTTTTCCATGTTCCCTTCCTGGAGGTGAGTAGGGAGCAGGGTCCTAATGTGAGAACTATGTGTTCTTAAGTTGGAGCTGGGATTTGTGACTAAGTATTTTCTGATTTTTCATTTAAATGAGAACTATACTATGATTTACATAGTACATCTTATATGGAAATTCAAATACTCAGTGTGAACTCAAATCTCAAGAGGGGGAGAGACTATAAACAGGTGCCCAGAGATTAAAAAACTGGCCAAGTTGAGAGACATCATTTTATTTTTTGTGTGAGGCTTGACAGATAGGGACACAATATTGGTTCTTCCAGGAAGTGGCTGCCTGGATAGGAAAGTTTCTGTGGAGGGTAGACAATCCAGGCTCCTTTTAGATGGACAGTGAGGTGGGCTGAGGCGCTACTGAGACCCACAGGAGCCATTGACATGACACTAGCACACAACACTCCGGAAACAGATAGCAGGGAGAAAGCAGGAATATTTGCAATGGCACTGGCTGGGCTGTGGCACCCTGCTGTCTGGGGGGACAGCATCATCCAGGTAGGCTGAAAGACACACAGTGAGTGCCTGTTTAGCTGCAGCAGCAGCAGCCAGTTTGGTTGTGTGAATTTATGTCCCTGCACCTCAGTAGGAGCTCTAACCAGAATGAATGGAAATTGTCTTTTCCTCAAGCAAAAAAAAAATTTTTTTTCTTTTCCTCAAAGGGTTGCCCTTTCATTGCCAGTAGATAAAAGGGTCTGAGAGTGCAAGTGTCACTGTTTCAGTCAAACACAGAGACTGCATTGATTCAAGAAATTCTAAGTTTATTTCTGCAAGTGTTGACAGAAGGAAACCTTGCTACCTCCAAATTGCTTCAAAGATTCAGTGAAAATCCAACAAGCTTTATGCCTAAACCATGTGGCAGTTGTGTGTGTATATGCGTGTGTGTGTGTGTGTGTGTGTGTGTGTGTGTGTAGGAGAGGAATAATTAACAGGTTTTACAGCGGGACTAGGAGATAATAAACACATTTTTCAGTGATCAGGACCCTAAACAATGAGCAGGCTTCACAGGAAAACAATCTACATTTCCCTAGGGGATTATCAGACTATCATTTGATATCTACTTTTCTCCAGGGACTGTCAGACCCGAACCAGCTGCTCCATTGCTTATCTAAATGGCCTTGCTTCCCTTCAGTATGGAGTTGGACCATCCTTACTGATTAAGTTTAAAAGGAATGTTTTTACTGCACGGGAGGAGACTGTTACATTTTGGATTATTAACAAGCTCTATCTCAACAGACTAAACCCGAAACTAAGCTACATTTCCAGTATTTGATTAACAGTGGGATAGCTCACCCCTTTTATTACTTTCAGTGAAATGGTGGCTGGAAAAATATCATATACTGGTTTAAAAAAGAAAAAAATGCTGAGTTCCATTTGCTTTAGCTCCTTTACCCTTAAGAGCAAGATGGAGTCTCCTCTGACGTACATGTTGATCTTTTATGTCTTCCCTTTCTTTTTAGGGACCATTTCTCATGAATGATGTTCTTGATGTCCTCCCACAGTTCATCAGGTCTTGCGTTATTATTAGTGTTCAATGCATCAAATCTCTTCTTAAGGTGTTCTGGAAATTCAAATGAGATATTTTGGGTCTCATGGACTTAAAGTTTTTTCTTCAGCTTTACTCTGAACTTTCATATGAGCAATTGATGGTCTGTTCCACAGTTGGTCCCTGGCCTGGTTTTAGCTGCTGATATTGAGCTTTCCCAGTGTTTCATCCCACACACATAGTCAATTTGATTTCCGTGCATTCGATCTGGAGAAGTCCACATGTATAGTTGCCTTTTTGTGTTGCTGAAAAACAGCATTTGCTATGAATTAAGTTGTTCTTGCAAAATTCTATCATGTGACCTCCAGCTTCATTTCTATCACAACCACCACATCTTCCAACTTCTGTTCTTCCTGTTTATTTCCAACTGTTACATTCCAATATTTATCAATTGCCAATATTTATCAATGCATCTTGATTGCATATTTAATCATTTTATGACTAAAGATGTTGGTAGAATTGCTCATTTTCCTTAAGTGGAGAGGAAATGTTTTGAGAATGATGAGGGCAATGAATGTACAAATGCGCTTTACACAATTGATGCATGTATGGATTGTGATAAGTGTTGTGTGAGCCCCTAATAAAATGATTTAAAAAAAAAAAGAATTCCTCATTTTCTTCGTCACTAACTTTAGTTGTTGGTGTATGCATTTGAATAATAGTTGTAATGATTGAATTTCTTTGAAGTTGATAGATATAATCTTATCACAGACATCATTGTACATCATGATTGATTTTGAAATGTCCTTTTTTGACAAGGAATGCAACACCATTCCTCTTGAATCGATCATTCCCAGTATAGAAGAGAATATGGTTTTTTAAATAGGCCCAAGCCAGTCCATTTCAGCTCACTAATGACTTGGATATTGATCTTTATGTTTTCCCTTTAATTTTTGATGACTTCTAATTTTCATAGATTCATACTTCCCACATTCCAATTTCTGATCATTAACGGATTTTTGTAGCCGGTTCTTCTTATCTTGAGACATGCCCCATGAGCAAATAAAGACCCAGAAATCTCCACTCCCAAGACTTTCCCCCACTCATGTCACCAGGGTTGACTCCACTCTAAGACAGCAGCTCCTCTTCAGTCACATTTCAAATTCCCTCTGACCCTCGGTGCCCATCTTCTGGCATTCTCTGACAAGGTTCTGACTCCATTCAATGGAGTCAGTATCTCACGTTTTGCAGCTGTGCCTATGGTTTTCAGTGGCTACTTCCTTCAACACAGACAGAGGAGTCCTTCGTGGCTTGTTCTATCTGGAAGCTCTGCTGAAACCTGTTTACTTGGGGTCACCCTGCTGACATTTAAAACACCAGTGACATAGCTGCCAGCATCACAGTAACTCACTAGACACCCTTGTATATACACAGAAAAAGTATTCTTGTTGACAGCTGTTTCTTTCAGCACTTTAAATATGTTGTCCATTTTCTCTGACCTCCAATATGCCCAAGAATAAACCAGTACTTAATCCTTTTTTTAAAAAAAATTTAATTCTGAAGGGAATGTTCTTTA
>NW_022103913.1:11652944-11657707 GCF_000313985.2 Echinops telfairi
TAAGTGGAGAGCAAATGTTTTGAGAATGATGAGGGCAATGAATGTACAAATGTGCTTTACACAATTGATGCATGTATAGATTATGATAAGAGCTGTATGAGCCCCTAATAAAATGATTAAAATTTTAAAATAAATTTTTATTCTCAACATTTTATCAGTGAAATACAAGTCTGCTTGATTCATCACTGATTATCTGGGTCCTATGAATTTTTTTTATTACTAGTTGGGACTTACTACATATATCATTCCAAATTTTAATCACGACAAGTAGAATGTACAATTGCTACCACAATCAGTTTCCAACATTCTTTTTCTACATGGACTCCTTGACATCCTCTCCCTTTTACCCGACTTCCACCACTCTATCCCCCTTTCCCCGAACCGCTATTCTACTTTCTGTCCCTCCAGGTTCATTGATGGTAAGTTTCATACACTGAAAAATGGAAAAGTATGTAACACAGACTCAAGACGATGACTTCCATTGACATAACACCTCTGAGATACACTCTAATATAAACAAAAACTGAAGAAAACAATACAAACCATAAATACAAAAAAAAATTGGAAACCAGATCAGGTCCAGCCTACAACATAGGGGGATCTACTGACAAAGTTTTAACTGTTTGGTTGGATTTATGAGATCAGATTTCATATGCCTTTGATCTTCTATACTCCTCTCTTCCAAGCACTCTGTTTAATGACCCTACCCCCCCATCTCTCAATTAGGGCTAGAAGGAGATCACTGGGAGGCTTATTTCCTGTGTAGTTCCACCAATGAATCTTGGGCTCCCACTCCTATCCATTGCCTTCTGCACACCAGTTTCTCACAATTTAGGCTCTGCTACTGATACCTTGTTTGACTTTGTATTATACGGATTCCAATCCTTCAGTGACCAATGATGGTGTGCTTCTTCCATGTGGATATAGTTGATCTTCCATGTGGACATACTTGACATCTCACTTAGATGGCTGCTTGTTTGGAGACAAGCCTTTAAGACTCCAGATGCTATTTTTATCTGATAGTTGAACACCCTCTAAATTCTTTACTATATTTTGGTGTAGCACCCATATCTTCTGTGTTCCCTTCCTAAGGGTGAGTATGAGCAAGGCCATGATGTAAGAATGAATTATTCTGAAGTTGGGGTACTTATTGAGGATTGTAGGGCAGTTGATTGCTTAATATGGCTCTTCTTGCCAAAATCTCTAACTCCCACAAATTGACTTTTCCCAGACAGGTCTGGGTGGGAAGGTGAGGGGAAATACTGATTGTATTATATAATACAGGTGAGTGATTAACACTCTGTTGGGTATAAAGTGAGTCATCTTAGAAGCAGGAAGGGGGATTTCCCTGCCAGCAAGAGCCAGGACTAGAGTGTCTTTTTGGCCTAGAGATCCGTGTGCAGTAAACCTCCTGGACATAGAAAGACAGCAGAGGAATCATAGAGGAGCAGCAGCAGCAGAACCAGGAGTCAGAGCAATGGACTTCCCAGCCTATAGAGCAAGTAAACTGTGTGGGGGCAGGAAGTTGGCTTGTGGAGGGGGGTACTTCTGAGAGAACTGAGTTTGCTGACCCACATAGCTTGAGTTGAATGCCTTTAGGTTGAGGCTTACATGGAGTAATATGCCTTTTGGACATGTATTAGAAGCCCTGAAAGAAGTCTGTAGCATGTCCTGACCAAGAATTTTATCTTGAACATTTTCACTTGAATAATAACCTATTAACTCTCACCATAAACCCTGTAACTGTGAGCATTTTCTGGGAGTACTGTGTGGCCATTGCAATGAATTATAGAACCTAGATGAGGAAGTAGAGAGAGTTGTGTGAGACAGAATGGGGATCTCTTGTTATGTGGCTATTTGCTTTTCTTTTGCTGCTTTCATGATTTTATAGATCTAGGTTTTTTGCTTTTTAAAAAATTTTTATAACTCTAGTTTTTGAGAGCTGGATTATATAATGTGGCTGGGTATAGACCTCTTTGGATTTAAATATTTCAAGTTTATTAAGCCTCTCGGATTTGTAGATTCATGTCCTTTATTATCTTTGTAAAGTTTTCTGTTATTGTTTCTTTAAACGTTCTTTCTGTCCCTTCTTCTTTCTTCTCCTTCAGGTGTGGCTAACTGTTCCTTTTCAACCTCTAATATTTCTGTTTCAGGTCAGAGAGAGGTTTCAGTCTGTCAGGGCTCCCAGACAGATCAACAATCTACTGTTGGGGGTTGGAGCGGAGAGGGTATGAGAAACCTCCAGTCTTGGTTACTGCTCTCTTCCCACTCTTCAATGGTATCAGGGCTCCAGTAAATCTGGCCAGACCATGGACAGTCCTCTAGAAGTTCTCAATACAACCAGAAAGCAAAGACTGATTAACCGCCCCTCAGGGGAGTATACTTCTCAGTTCTTTGTCGCTGTTCTCTCCTCTGCTCTGTGAGGGCCCTGATTCTGGTTGCCTCCAGACTGATGACATCTATGACATCTACAAAAAACCTGAAATTGTACTGGGCAAAGCAGAGCTTTTACAGTATGTGTTTTTTCCTGTTAGGCAAGCAACTGGCTCTGAGTTCATGCACCTAGTGGCGTCACCTGGGAAGGTTCTCTCTGGTCACGGTGAATTTTTTCATAAAATCAGTTTCACTCGAACCTCATTTTTTGTGACGGCTGATTTAAGAAAACAGCTAGCGGCTGTGAAATTTTGTTCCTGCTCAGGAAAAATGCCTGAGACACTGTTGTGATGTTGAACACTGCTTATAAGGACAGTTCTATGTGAAAAACTCAAGTGTATGGTGGTTTTCTCATTTCAAAAAAAGGTAGCTTTCTCATTTCATTTCTCATCGAAATGTTGATTGATGACAAACCCCATTCTGGACATCTGTCAATTTCCCGAGCAGACAAAAATGTCAACTTGTAGTGCATTTGGAGTTTGTTCCATCAGATCAGACTGTTAATCAAGCTTTCTATTTAGAGGTTCTGACAACATTATGTAAGTGTGTGACCAAAAAAGGGCCTGATTTGTGGCAGATGGGGGACTGGTTTTGCCACCACGACAATGCACCTGCTCACACAGCCATCTCAGTGAGCCGGTTTTTGGCAAAAAACCAGCATGCCTCGCTTGGTCCACACACCTTACTCACCTAACCTCGCTCCTTGCAACTTCATTTTGTTTTCATGAATGGATGTTGAGGGACATGAAACGACGTAGATTTGATGACATAGAAGAGGTGAAGAAAAAATATGAAGAAGGTCAGCCATCCAAACACATGAGTTTGAAAAATGTTTCCCAGAATAGAATCACAGATTTGACAAAGGTATTAAGTGTAATGGAGAGTACTTTGAAGGTGATAAAGTTGTTTTGTTAAACAAACAAACAAACAAACAAACAACAACAAAACAAACAGACCAACAAACATAGCTTTCGGGGGAAGAAAAGAGAGAAATCCTTTTTTTTTGGATGGGGGTGGAGGGTGGGGTTGTACCCCCTCGCATACCACGAACAGTTCTCTACCCCATCTGCCCTGTTTATGTCGAAGCCAGTGATTAGGGTCTTTCCCAACGCACTGGAGAGTTGTTTTGTGGCTGGGAGGTTCTGTGACTCCACTGTAGCCATCGTTTTCTGTGCCAGGAGAGAGAGGGCCTGAGATAGCGAGGCAGAGTTCTTTCTGCCAGATGCTATTTGTTTCTGTCTTGATTCAAGGCTCCTTACAAGGTTCTTTGCCCACTCTTTCAGGTTTTGCACTGAGTAAACTTTCAGTTGCTTTTCTTGTTCGCGTGGAGAACTGCTCATGCTGTCATTTCCCAGAATTCTCTTGTGCCTTAATCTACATGCCTGGTACCACTGTTCCCATAGAAACTATCAATTTGAGCAAATATTTTGAGAATGATGAGGGCAATGAATGTACAAATGTGCTTTACACAATTGATGTATGAGCCCCTAATAAAATGATTAAGAAAAGGAAAGAAACTATCAATTTGTCTCTATCCCTCCCTTCTAATCCCTCACATTGAGTAGTTGGCCATTAGGTCCTGCCTATTTGACTTCAGAATGTCTTTCCAATTCTGTTTATCATTTCTTTTCTTACTTCCTTAAGTTGTTTCCTGACCATCTGTCCCTTGGAACATGCAAGTGTTTCTTAACTGATCTCCCAGTTTCCAATGTTTCCTTCACAGAGTCACAACTCCATTCATGCACATAATCCTTTCTGAGTAGATTCTTATGCCATGTCACTGCTGTAGCTCACTCTTTATTTACCATAAGCACGTAATGAACGGCATTTTATAAGATTTTTTTGGTCACTCCATTAGCTCTAGCCCAGACTTTCCCTGAATGCTTCAAGGCTATATCTAGCTGGTTCCACTTGTTTGTCTTATCCTATAGTTAACAGCTCAAAATCTTATCCTTTGATATTTGTCAAACATCTCAAACTCGTTTCACCTGCAGTCTTCCCATTTCTGCTGAGGAACAATGGCCATTTCATCGTTCCAGTTTCTCAAGCCACATTTTTTAAGTCATTCTTGTCCTCTTTTTTCTCTCCCAAACCCTAATGGGTCTACCTGGAAAACTATGTCCAGCATCTGACCACCTCTCACTACTTCCACTGCTACCACCGTAGTCTAAGTCACCACTATCTCTCATCTGAAGTGTTGCAATAACCTTCCTGGTCTCACTCATTCCTCCTAAAGAGTCCCTCCTTGCTTCATCAGGGGTGAGTGAAATTTAAAGTCATTAAACTGATCTAGAAGGCTCTCTGGGATCTGAATTCTTCTTCTTTTTTTT
>NW_022103913.1:11659077-11661660 GCF_000313985.2 Echinops telfairi
TAACACCTCTTCCCTTCCCCCCACCTCCCCCTCTCCCATGTCCCCCCGGAACTGTCAGTCCCGTTGTTTTCTCCTCCAGTTGACTATGCCTCCTGCTACACTCCCTCTTTTCACTCCACTTCAGCCCCATTGACCTTGTTATTCCTTGGATGTGTCAAACACGATTCATAGTCTTCATGTGGAATGAATTTGACATATGCATTCAGATTGTAGAAATTTATTTATATGTCTTACTATAGAATATTCTACACGCATGGTAATTTTCTCCTTTATTAAAAATATCCTCTCCAAGGAACTAGTCCCTTTTTCATTCATTAGGTATTCATTTATTGAGGCATAACTACATCAGAATTAACCTGGGTTTACCTAAGCCTGCCCACTGCTGTGTGTGGGGAAGTTTAACCTCCAAGCCTCATTTCTGAGAGATACCAAGGCATGAAAATAGGGTTTTCTCTCTTAGTGGTAAAAAGTAGGCTGGATTTCAATGACAACTGTGAATTAATTAGTGTCAAGAAGTTCAAGTTTAGATACCAATGAGGTTTACTGTGTAGCCTTTCATGATGGCTGCAGTGGTTGCAAATTGGTCTCAAGAAATCCCTGTCTCTTCCAGGGCATTGGGTCCTGGACTACAAGGTGGTATTTCTTTGTGGTTTCCCCTTGATCCTGCATCTGGCGAAGAAAAACTGTTTTAAGCTGGAAGTCATTCTCATGGGCATGAAGAGCCTTTGACCCTTTATTCAAGGCTGTTAGAAATTAGCTGACTATTGTATTTGACTTGACGCTCTCATCATTTGTAGTTCAAGTTTTATTTACTAGAATCTTATTACATCAGCCTAATGGAATGAATCAGAATTAGTGAAAAATAAATTATAGGCATTTTTTTGTTTGCAATGTAGACATTTTTCAAGGAATGTAGTTTTTACTTTCAGATAACAGCAATCTACACTAACTGCTAAGTGCTTTTAAGCTGACATTCGTCTAAGCCTGCTTTAATGAAGAGATAACTCATTTATAATTAGCAGCACCAATTAATTGGCATGCAAACAATTAAAGTGATTAAAGTGCTAAAGTTCTTAAGAACAGTTTTTCCTAAGTAGGTTATAGACAACTTCTCCCTGACCCTGCATCTTGTTTACATGATTAAATTGCTGAGAAAGCCTTTCTTTGTTGATAGCATACGAAGAAATTTCAACTCAGTCTTGGTCAGATGTCCCCAATTTGGAATAGTATAGTCCCACTTACTGAGAATTTATTGAGTTCTGCTTTCCCAAATCAATGTGTGTGTGTGTGTGTGTGTACTAATTTATGTTACTGTCCCTCCTGCTATATATTAGCACTTGTTATATATATGAGAAGGTTATATATATAAAACCACTTCCTGCCACTTCCAACCATTGCTCAGGGCCTGAGTAAACTCAAAGCAGTCAATATTTCATTGAGGTCAATTCTCTTTTCTAATTCTCACATTAATCTACTTTCTTAGAAAATTTCTAAGAAAGCTCTTGATTTTGTTTTGTTTTCTAATGTCTTCAAATTCCTTGATACTCCTCCTATTAAGGGGTGAGTTCTATATCTTTACTACTTGTAGTGAGTTTGTAACCTGCTTGTAGTCATTAGAGTGTTCCAGAAATGACATTGTCTTATTTCTGAGGCTGTCAAGATTCATTGCAATTCCTACCTTATCCACTGAGGCATGCTTTTTTTTTTTTTTAAAAAAAAAAAAACAAAGACACTTTTTGTTGTGAATTGGGTGAAGGTTTATAGAGAGATCATTAGTTATACATTTAACAATTCATACCAGTTTTTTCTTAGCTCATTCATGGCGATCTCCTTAAAGTGCCATCACTTATCCCATTTCCTCCCTGTGCCTCTTGTTCCTCCTTGAGCATCAATGTCTGTCACTGGAAGCTATTAACCCTTGAGGAAGCCAGGCCACATGCTCTCATTGCCACCCAGTTAGCTTTGATTCATAGTGATGCTATCAGACAAGATAGCACTCCCTTGAGGCTTTAAATCTTTATAGGAGCAGAAAGTCTAATTTTTTATTCACTGAGTGGCTGGTGGTTTCAAACTGTTGACCTTTTGGTAAGCAGCCAACTTGTAACCCACTATGCCACACACGCTCTTCCAGGCCACATAGAAGAGCCATATTTTGGTCCTCTAGTTTACAACTCCAGCTGAGCTAGAAGATAGCAGCCAGCATCACTTGCCTAATAGATAGGTGAAAGTGCCTGAGGATGATTGTAGTCCCAGCCACTAAATCTCTGTCACCTTCTAGCCTTCCAGCTGACTCTAGACTGGATGGGGCAGAGAGAAGTCTTCTCTGCTGTGCCCTTTTTGAACTGCTGACCTGAATAAACTGTGAGCAAAATAAAATGGTCATTGTCTTATGCCATTAAGTTTGGGGAAGTTAGAAGAAGGGTGTCTTCCCTTTTGGTTTTGCTATACTGCTGAGATAATTTATTGTGCCAGCCTGGCTGATGGACACAAGTGGGATTGACTGAAGGGTGGGGAGATGGATGGCTTGGTGAGCCTTTCTTGTCTCTCACTCTTTCATCATCGAACCAGTGTGCGGTTGCCTTG
>NW_022103913.1:11662211-11663748 GCF_000313985.2 Echinops telfairi
AATGTTGTTTATATCTCCACAGGGAAAGAGGGACCAGACTTCAACCCGGTGCTTCAAGATATGAATGTAACATACTGGCATGAAGCAGGGAACCAGTAGCAAGGTCTGAGGGGTGGGACCCCAATCCCAACTACATGGACAGGCGCCCCTCCTCCCAGAAGAATTTGCTTCAGAGGACAGCACTGAAGCTACAGCTCAGGGAGAGGGACATGTCTGATCAGAGCACATGGGAGCAAATGAAGGGGGAGGAAGAGAGAGTGGAGCACATCCTGGACCACCAAGCCTTCAGGCGATATCTCCACTCAGAGCAGCCAATGCACAGAGCACCATAGGGCCAGCCCCACTATGAGACATGACATCCATCACTGACCCATAGTGCTATAGGGGACAACACCGGAGACACAGTGTGGGAAATGTGTCTGATCTGACCCCACTACACTGAGGCAAAACACTAAAAGCGTGCAACAGAACAGCAAGGGGAGCAGAGTAACAAAGTCCCCATGGAATACCAAAAATAGACTTTGGGGCCAGGGTGTGGCACCCCACCAGATTCAACTCAAAAACACTCCTAAAGATCAACCAACAGACCTTGAAATATTTATAGATAGTTTTTTTCATTGTTTTTTTTTTCCTGTTGTTTGTTTTCTTTTGTTGCTTTGTTTTGTGCTGTCTTGTTTTTGTGCATATTATTATTTCTGCAGGTCTATCTAGATAAGATAGGTGGGATGAACAATCTGGAGAAGAAAATAGGACCAACGGTTCTGGGGGCACATGGGAGAAGGGGGAAAGGAAGTGGTGTTAACAAACCCCAGGGATAAGGGAACAACAAGTGATCTAAAATAGATGGTGAGGAGGGTGTTGGAGGCCTGGTAGGGCTTGATCAAGGGCAATGTAACCAAGAGGAATTACTGAAATCCAAATGAAGGCTGAGCCTGATAGTGGGACAAGAGGAAAGTAAAAGAAAATAGAGGAATGAACTAGGAGACAAAGGGCATTTATAGAGGTCTAAATACAGGTATATGTAAATATATTTATATATGACGATGGGAGAATAGATCTATGTACATATATTTATAGGTTTAGTATTAAGATAGCAGATGGACATTGGGCCTCCACTCAGGTACTCCCTCAATGCAAGAACACTTTGTTCTCATAACCTGGCATTCTGTGATGCTCACCTTCCCGACATGATTGCTGAAGACAGAATGGGTGCATTAGCAAATGTGGTGAAGAAAGCTGATGGTGTCCGGCTATCAAAAAGATAGTGTCTGGGGTCTTAAAGGCTTGAAGATAAACAAGTGGCCATTTAGCTGAGAAGCAACAACGCCCACATGGAAGAAGTACACCAGCCTGTGTGTCAATAGGATCAGGTATCAGATATCAAAGACCCAAAACAAAAAATCATATCATTGTGAATGAGGGAGAGTGTGGAGTGGTGACCCAAAGCCCATCTGTAGGCAACTGGACATCCCCTTACAGAAGGATCATGGGGAGGAAGACAAATCCATCAGGCTGCAGTATAGCACTGATGAAACAT
>NW_022103913.1:11664806-11666916 GCF_000313985.2 Echinops telfairi
CTATACAAAATCTTTACACTTTTTAGACTGAAACTAATATTGAGTTGCACTTTCATTCACATCCTTAGGTAAACAACTATGCGAGCCTTATGCATATTCCACACACATGATTACAGGATAGCCACTTCATCTTTATCCTCTTCCTCCTCTTCATCTCCCGACTCTTTCTTCTTTGAGCTCATTGGCCAGCACTGTTCTTTGTTGTCTGACTTTCCCCCCTCGTGTGGTATGTAGTGATATCATTGTAAGTTTCCTTTTTCACTTTGGCTGTTTTCTATTCATATGGTTGTTTATCTTTGGCTGAGTTTTCAGACCACCTTTCAACCAATTTATTCGCAGTATCCTGAATGATTACAGCTGGGTGTGTACTCACTTTTGAACATTGGGTGATCTTCAAAGCAAAACAGGAAGAAGGCAGATGGTGGTTTCTTAAGACATTGAGATCCAGCCCCCCTTCCTTTCTTATCACCTGGCACATTGGTTAAGTATTGGACAGTTAACCAAAAGGTTAGCAGTTCTAGCACAGTCTACTTCCATAAAGAGTTCAGCCTCAGAAGGCCCACGGAACAGTTCTAGTCTGTTCTACAACTCATAGGTAGGGTTTCTGTGAGCCAGAGTTGACTCTATGGCAGTGTTTTTAAAAATTCTTCTTTTTAAATCAGTGAGCATTGCCATTTTTCTGTCATATATTCAAACTTTGCAGACATCCACTTCCATCTCTCAGAGCCCTACTGGGGGAACACTGCAAACTTGACAGAAGAGTCTGGATGTTTCCTCCTGTGCTCTTCTTGGCGACTTTGCAAGAAGAAGGCATTTCAGTTTTCCCTGTGGTCTGTTGGGATCGCTTTTGTCCAGCATGAGGGATGGCATCTGATGGATGCAAGCCAAGGAACTTTTCCTCGGAGCCTGAAAAATGTAGGGACCTGATAGAGAGACTCATTCCAAGGACTGGTATGAACTGGCTTATAACGAACACAACCGATTAGTTGATTTTCAATTTAAAATTCTACCCAGAAATGGGTAGAATTAACATAATCTTTGATAGTTTATTAACCCTCTGAGTGTCTCCTTATTTGTTGGTGGGACCATTACACCTATATCATACAATTATAATTGAGAGAAGAAGGGATATTGTAGTTGTAAAGTGCTTGGTATTCATTAGGTAAAATGCATTCGCTAGATAAAAGGTAATTAACACTGAAAGTTTTTAGAGGCAAGTCATGCAATCATGAACCTTAGTTTCCCAGTTGTTCAAAGCACATTGCTCTAGTTGAAACTTTTTCCAGTATGAATGTGTGTGTGTGTGTTTGTGTGCAGGCACCTAAGTGCTGGGAATTGTCATCTATTGGATGAAAGACTCTCTATCCTTACTTTCATACAGCAGTAAATGAGATTGAGAAACAGCCAGACCACATTAAAGAAAACAAGCTAGAATTCTCACAATGGTTAGATTTGTCTATTGAAATTTGTAAATCAGAATCCAACTATTAAACAGAGCCACCTCAATCTGCAGAGTAAGATATTTCCTAATTTAGGGTATCTTGGCCATTAGGCAAGACACACCCTTTCTAGCAGAGACTCCTGGCTTTTTGGTGGGTCAAGAATGCTTATAAAAACTACAGATCCCCTCCCTGCAAAAAGGAACACGCCTTTTCTTCCATAACATCTTGCATGCAGCTTTTCGGTGTTCTTCACTGCTGTAAACAACACATGTTAGCTGCTGCTAAAGAAGCCTGCCTGTGGAAGGTAGAATTCTTTGTTTCGTGTTGCTGATAATGAATCTAGGACAGTGTATCCCAAAGTGGGTGATACTGGAGGGTGGAGGTTCGGCACTGGAACCATACAGGGGATGTGGAAAAGCAGACACACTTTATCCTGGACTATGGATTTACTTCAAACATTGTCAGTGCATTAGTGAGTAATTTTTTTTTCTGAAAGGGGAGTGGCAGGCCAAATAAGTTTGGGAACCTATGCCTTAGGGCAGGCGTTGACAAACTTTTGAGATGGAAGAGCCCATCCTGTCTCTCACAACAACTTAAAAATTATTAGCGAGCCATAACTATATTTGTATAAACAGATGAAGTCACCATTATCTGAATAATATCCTTTA
>NW_022103913.1:11667380-11669170 GCF_000313985.2 Echinops telfairi
CTGTCTTAATTTCTAGCATCTCACATCCCACTCCTGCTGACCATTGGGCCCTGTGGCTGCCAGAGGATAGTATGAGTGGGGGTGGTGGTGGCAGCTTTGCAGAGGACTAGACTTTAGAGATGAAGTACAAGTTACTGGTGAGAGCAAGGGCCCCTGTCAGTTGTATTTGAACTGGAATCCATTGGATCTTCCCAGACAAGCCATAGCCCTAGCACTTATTTATCACCTTGCTTTTATAAAGAGTTTTTACACGTGATAGTGAGATAGACAGGTAAGAGTTCTATCTCCATTTTACAACTGCAGGAACAAAGCCCCTTTTCAAGGAAATTGTCTCACCAGGGCTTCTGATTCTTGTTCCAGGTCTCTTCCCATTACCTTCTAGCGGCCTCCCCTGGGGAACAAGGTTAAGAAATGCCATTCTGGGAAATTGAAGCTACAAGAATGAAAAACACAATGACTTGGAGCAGTAAGTCATAAGTCATTGTGATTGGAAGATGGCTTTCCTTGCTCATGTTCCAGGAAGCAGTCATTGCAATGTAGCCAATGTCAAACAAGCTGTGATCCGGGAAAATGTAACACAAGATCCCCTAATGGCAGAGGCTTTTGAATGATAAGGTACCTGATAAGTAATATTGAGACAGGAACACAGGAGAATAAGAATTTGAAATATTTCCTCTAACGCTGCCCAAAGCGAGTGTGATCTGACTTTAGATGACCTGCACTAGTTCTTTAGACTGAAATATCCCTCTAGTGGAGAAAGGCAATTCATCAAGCAACCAGCACTGGAAAGTCATTCTGAAAAAAGACTATGCAGCTGCCTTGGCTCATGTTCTTTGCTCACCCAGCAGAGAACTTGCAATTTGCTTTCCTTACTGCCGATGACCAGCATGGGTTCTCTCAGTGATAACCCCCACCCTGCTGGGAATGAATATGGGATACTGATTTATCAATCCTTCTGGTGCATTCTGCTCCCATGACTCAAGCTTTTGCTATCTGGTCACCTCTGCTGGAACTGATAAAACTCCCTAAACTTCTCAGATGTTGAACATACTTTGAACTTTGGATCTCCATTATGGGGCCACCATACTTAGGAGACCTGACCCAAACAGTTTCTCTTAATATGTGACCTCGGTAGCTTCTGTGAATGATAATCTTGTGTTGTCCAGGACCATGCAAGCCCATCTTTCATAAAGCAGCATCTGACATGAAACCTGGTGACATATTTTGGGCAACAAATGACAGGTTTAGTATTAAGGTAGGAGAAGTACTCTACTCAAGTACTTCTTCAATGCAAGAACACTTCGTTCTCATAACCTGGCATTCTGTGATGCTCACCTTCCAGACAACATCATTGAAGACAAAATAGGTGCATAAGCAAATGTGGTGAAGAAAGCTGATGGCGCCCAGCTATCAAAAGAGACAGTATCTGGGGTCTTAAAGGCTTGAGATTAAACAAGTGGCTATCTAGCTGAGAAGCAACAAAGTCCACATGGAAGAAGCACACCAGCCTGTGCGATTATGAGGTGTCAACGTTCAGGTATCAGGTATCAAAGACCCAGAGCAAAAAATCATATCCTTGTGAATGAGGGGGAGGGTAGGGTGGGGACCCAAAGCCCATCTGTAAACAATTGGACATCCCCTTACAGAAGGGTCACAAGAAAGAGACAAGCCAGTCAGGGCGCAGTATAGCACCATTGAAACATACAACATTCCTCTAATTTTTTAATGCTTCACACCCCACACACACTATCATGACTCCCAATTCTACCTTAAAAATCTGGCTAGACCAG
>NW_022103913.1:11676728-11677631 GCF_000313985.2 Echinops telfairi
GTATCAGCTGTTGTCTAAACTGTTATAAATGCTGTAGCACATAGGAGTTAACTTTAAGCAGTAAGTAAGTGGGCAGTGCCAAAATAGAAATTCAGAACTGGCTACATGGATGTGTGACCTGTGCAGTCACACAGGGCCCCCTGTTCAGAAAGACAAAACACCCGGTTTCATACTCTGTTGTGTTAAACAAAATAATTTTAGTTGGAAATCAAACTAATTTAAAATTAGTCTAAAGAAAAGTTACTTTCAACAAGGGTGCTGCATTTTCATTTTGCATTATTGCTGCAGTTATGTGTCATTGGGGACCCACAGATTAGGTGGCTGGCCCTGAGGAACTGTGATCAGAGCAGGCACCAGACCACATAAATAGGGTTTTTGTTTTATTTTTTGTGATTTGTTTAATTATCTCTTGTGCTTTTATTAGAATTGAGCAAATGCCCATGGAAATGTGGGCACAGGAAAATGCTTCCCTGGCTGTTTTAATTGAGATGCTTTCTGTTACTTTGGAGTGGGGGGAAATGGAGAAGGGGAGGAAAGGGCCCATTTCCTGTGATGCTGAATCAGCATTAACTGTTAGGCAAAAGATGCAGGCAGGCATTAATTGTGGGTTGGTTGTAGTGCTACAATTAGAAGGATTTGGGACATAGATAAATTCCCAGGGAGAGGAAGACAGAGACAAAAATCTTTTCCTGATCATTTTTCAGGTCCTGGAGTTGCTGAGTAATGAGGGTCCTTTGGGCATTAGACCAGCTTTACTGTTTAATATTAGTTGGTTTCATAAGATCAAAACACAGATGACGGGGGAGGAGGAGAGACTGGAGCACATCCTGGCCCACTAGGCCAAATAGAGCAGCCAGTCCACAGAGAGGACCACATGGCCAGCCCCACTATGAGACGAGATGC
>NW_022103913.1:11679700-11686210 GCF_000313985.2 Echinops telfairi
CTTTGGTCTTTTAGCTGAGGACCCACTGACTGCAGTTATAGGACAGGCTCTTAGTGAGAGAAGAAGCGAAACTCTTGTAGTAACACCCTCCCTAAGTCACCGATGGATGTGGCTCAAGAATTTACTCTGCAAACCTGTCAAATTGATAGGATGCCCAACCAATAATGACTGACCGGAATAACCCATGTGCCTCTTTGGACAATCACCTTTTCCTTCCCCCAAATCCAACACCCAAGTTTTGGGGACTAGATGCACCTTTTTTACTGTACATTTACTGTACCAATGGATTTGTGAAGAACTGACCATTTTATCAAAGAAAAGTATCCCACCCAGGTATATAGGATTTTTCTCAGCTAATTAAGTTCTGATTTTTATATTCTTTATTGAAAATTTATGGTCCTTTTAATTGAGTACTACATATTTCTCGTTAATGTTATCTCTGGATATTTCATACTTTTCAGTGCTAACTACATTTCCCCATTATATTTTCTAACTAGTTAACAAGTTCTTACTAGTATATTAGAAAGTTATTCCATTTTTATATTTTTCTATATAATTTTATGATAATATAATTACCACTGCACTCTCTTATTACTTCTCATAATTTTATATCTGGGCTTTTGGGTAAATATGTATGTAATATGAAATAAGTAGCATGAATACTAGAAGTTCATGTCAGGGGCAGAGACAACCAATTGATTGTGCCATCTTTCCCCATTGAGGCTAGGGACAATACATCTTTACTAGTCTAACACACTGTTGGGAAATAGTTCTCCATGGTCTGTATATCCTGTGAGTGATACACTAGCCACCTCTTGTTCTGAACGGTCCTTTCTTGGTTGCATAGCAAACAGCTTCTGGAAGCCAGAGAAACTGCCTTCCTCTGGAGCAAAGGGAAGGATGCTTACTGTCCAGAATAAAAGAATCAGGTTTCCTGAGCTCTAGATTCTTCTGCAATACGCCGCACTGCATGTGTTGTTGTCATCTGACTTCTTCATAACACCCCAAGGGATCTGGCTCGAGGAGCTGGTGCAAAAATGCTGATATTCTGAATATTGCTATTGATGCGAACAATACATTATCCTTCATCCGTGAGCTAGGAGTCTTGTTTCTTCTACCAGTATCTGAAATTGTGTTAATATAACTTGTTGGCTTACAATAGAATAAAATGTAAGCCCTTTCTCCTTTCTTTACTGTTTTGGGGTTGAGGATGGAATACTGAGAGAAACATGGCTTTCTGGAAGAAGAAAGATGAAGGCCTCATGGATCAATTAATGGGATCTGAGGAGAATCCTTGGGGATTGGTAGTATATATGCTGACTAAGTTGTATGGTCAGCTAGATAATAAATGGCCCTCCAGTTTATTGCCCATTAATAAGTGGGAGGGGTGGTTAGGGAGGTAGCTGCAGACTGAGAAGTAGGTTAAAAAATAGGCTGACTGACGCTCTGGTTGTTGTTAATTTTCTCCTAGGCCAGCCACATTACCCTGGAAAGCCCCCTGCTCACCCATTATATTGAATTCAAGTGGGCTCTTAAGGGATGCTATCTGGGTAATGCCGTAGCACAAAGATCAAAAAGTAATTATTTGAGGCTTTGTGGGCCCTACTGTCAGTACTGCAACTACTCAATTCCATTATAGCACAAAAGCAGCAACAGATAACATGTAAGGCGATGCTGTGATTTTGTTCCATTAAAAGTTTATTTAGAACTGGGGAGCTAATAATCAGTACAAGAGTGAAGAAAATGTTCTAAAATTGATTGTGGTGATGATTGGACAACCCTTTTAAATATGTTTAAACGATTGAATTGAATGGTATATAGACTACAAGTCCATAAAACTGTTAAAACAAAACCAACAAGATAACCCCTTCCTTTAGAAAAGGAGACACAAGATTGGGTTTGTTCTGCAGGCTATAGTCTGCTGAGCCCCTAGTGGAGCCAGTATCCTAGGTTAAGATAGCATCCCCAAATGAAGGTTGATGCTATTTAAGCTGTGTAAGTGAGTCAACAAGAGGCGGCAAATCCTGAGGGTCAGCCAAAGCAAAGTGAGTTTGCTGCTCATCAGAGGGTTCGTAAGGCTGGTGGGGTACCTGGTGTTGCAGCCTGCAGTGAAAGTTTATTTGGTTGGTCTATAAGCTGCCTGCTGCCACTCAGAACCAAAAGCAAACGAGAAAACTTGGTGAATGACATCGAGCTGTTCTGTCCCTTCCAGTCCCCAATTTTTTCATTCCCCACCCCTAGCTGCTCTGACCCTAGCTGCTTGAAGGAAAAAAAACCCCAAAACAATGCTCTGGGATGGATGTGGTAGTGATTGTACAATTCTCCCTTGATATGTTTGACTGATTGAACTATTCAATTCTGTGATATGTAAATTATGTGCCAATAAAACTGTAAAGAGAGAGAGAGAGAGAGAGAGAATAAACAGAATACTTAAGTTTTTTCAAAAAGAAAAAGATTAAAGGTGAAGCCAATGTCCCTTTGTCTTTAGCTGGGGGCGGAGTGTCAAAGACCACTCACAGCCACCTGAGTATGCTGGAGAGTTTTCTGGCTCTGTTCACTATCTTATGCAGACGTGTAGAAGCGAGAGCCTGAAAAATCTAGCTAATGGACAGATTATACAGATTGACAGCACTCAGTATATATTGTATTAGATGTTGTCATCACCTTAGTTTTCGTAACAATCACGTTGGAGGATCAAGATCAAGATGAATTCACATGCACATGACAAAGCCTCTGATGCATGTTCACAGCAGTCTCCTGGGAATATCGAAACTACAAGGAAGTAGGCGTGAATTTTGTGACTGCATCGGCTGCTCTGAAGGAGAAAGTCAGAGCTTTCTAATCCTGTGAACAGTTACAGTCTTGGAAACTCATAGGAGACTGTTCTTCCCTGTCCTATAGGCTTACTATGAGTTGGCATCAATTTGATGGCAGTGGGATTTTAAAAAATCTTCAGCTTTGACTATGTAGGCTATGGTTGGCAAGTCAAACGCCTCAGACTGAAGGTCCCTGACTGGTATTATAACATATCTGCCAACAAGGTTGGCTAATAAACCCTGAATGCAGCAGTCTGCTCACAGAATAAAAATTCTTGGAATTTGTTAGCAAATTAACAATCCACAATTTCTTTAGTAGTCAAGGAAAAATTGTTGATTCTTTTATGCACCCTCCACCCCCGAGACCCCCTTCATAATTAAGGAGGCCTAGTACCTCACCAGACTTAGAGACTGCATTTTACGAACGGTCATCAGAGATCTTCAAGTGTGTAAAGAAACACTACCAGTAGATTATTCAACCCTCACACAAGTGGGTGATTTCTCTACACTAAGGCTACCCTAGGTGGCCACTGCTTGTCTGTCAGCATGTCATTCTGTGGTGGCTTGCATGTTGCTGTGATGCTGGAGGCTATGCCTCTGGTATTTCAAATACTGACAGGATCAGCATGGTGGACACTTTCTCCAAGGTTCCAGCATCAGACCAACCAGGAAGAAGGACAGTGCACTCCTCTTCTGAGGAGTGAACCTCTTTCTGGTATTCTCTTTCAGCCAAGATCCCTCTGATGTCAGCAATGATATCCCACATGCCATGTCCTCTTCTAAATCTGCCCTGAATTTTGCTTACATGTGATATCAATAATATTGGTTACTTATGTGTGATATTAATGATATTGCATCTTAATTTCCATATTTCATTTCATTGCCTTTCTTTGGGATAGGTGAAAACACAGAGCAATGTGTAGGTTGCTTAAATCCATTTTGAAAGGTCCAATTTCCCTAAGCTTTGGGTTCCTGTCTTGTACTGCCAAACATTATCTGCATAGGTGTCATCTGCCCCTTCACATGTCTCCCTTTGGGAATTAGGCTTGAGAGACTGGTGCAAAATTACAGATATTCTGGCTACCACTATTGTCATGAGCATGAAATGACCCTCAACCTCTGACCCAGAAGTTCTGTGTTTTCTACTAGCATCTATACAACAGTGGCAGGCTAATTTATTAACCTGAAAGAAGGGTAAAATCTCACACTTTTCAGTTCTTGACATACTCCACACAGTCACTACAGAACGTGAGATGAGCCCAGTCTCCATCTTTGTCAGAGTGTCAGAGTGTAAAAGAAGGGAGTTGCCACGTAACAGGCTCTGAACTAGCTGGTCAGCAACAGAGGAGTGGGGCAGAAGAGCTCAGGGGCTTAGCCACGAAAGCCTGGTCTATGAAAAAGATCTCCTGTCCCCAGGCATGTCTGGAAAGTTTTTCACGTAATATAAAACAAATGTTAGCCCTGACTTCACATACCCTCTGTTTTATTTAGTAAGACTAGGCTTGACTTGCCTTCAATCTTGTTAGGGACAAATCAGAATTCCATCATGGGATTGAGGAATACTTGTCTCTTTCTAATTCTTGTTCTTTAAAAGAAGATTTAAATAGTTTTTATTTCTGAGACAAATATGGAAGGCATTCACAGCATTTGGGCCCATTGATAACGAGTTGATTCTGACTCATAGTGACCTTATATTGGGGTTTTGAGGCTTTAAATGTCGAGGGGAGCAGAATATCTCATCTCTCTTTAGAAGAGCAGCTGGTGGATTTGAATGACCAACTTTGTGGCTAATCATTCAATGCTTATCCGACAGCACAGGTGAGAGTATTTGGAAGAATGTCCTGGTGTCACTGACACTGTACCATGCAGGCAGGTCCTTAACTCCACCTGCCTTACTGGCAGGGGGCTTGATTGGCAGGGGTTCTTTGATGGCCTTCTCTCCTATGGGAAATCCTATTCTCTGTACATGGAACTTGGAAGAAAATAGTCTAGGTATGCATCTAGAGTGTTTGGTAAATATTCACCAGCTGGGATTCCTAAAATCTTAATTTCAGATTAAGGGATTCTTTTTAATAATTTGTGGAACATCTGAAAGGAGAAGTTTTTTTTTTAAGGAGATATTTGTTCCAATTAACTTGGTGCACGTTTTAAGAAATAAAAATGGTTATTTCAGAGATTAATTAAGATTGCTAAAGGTGATGGTGGGCCAGAACCTAAATGCTCCCATAAATTCCCCTTCCCTGACTTAGAGGGAACATATCACAGGCTAGAGGGCAGAGGTTAGGAAAGCGAATGAGGTCCTTGGCTTTCCCGCCCTTTCCTTTTGTGGCAGCAGGGAGGAGGGAGGAGGAGAAATCTTCATTAACTTCACATTTGGAGCTTACAGTGCATTCCCTAATGTAACATGAGCTATGCTAACGAGTTATTCTTAAACACAATGCTTCTCAGAGAAATGAACAGAGTGCCTAGAAGTTAAGGGCTGTTCCTGGCAGTGACACCAGAAATCATCCACGGAAAGTATGTAGTTACCATCCAATACCTTATCTCAAAGGATTTTATAGTTGTGAAAGACCTAGCAAGGAATTAATGTATTCCTTAATAAGAAATGCCTCTGCATTTTTGACTAGGAAAAAACATCCATATATATTTTTGAGCAGCAGGTGACGGATCCTGGAACAGTCAAGACCTGAGTCTTTCAAGCTGCATGAGATCCTCTGACCACATAGTACCTGGAACAGTACTGTGAGAAGTGTGCTTCTACTCATCTCTCCTGCCTTGGAAGAAGCAGTGCACAAGGGACTTTGTTCTTCAGTGGTTATAACAGAGGGGAATTCTATCTGTTCTTGACCTAACTAATATTCTTGAATTGTTTGTGTATGATGCTGTACCCCTTGCTTACTAACAAAATGGTTTTGTTCAGGTAAGCAGCTGGTGTGGGTTGGGCCTCTCCTCCATCCCAGGAGGTGATTCTCTATTAATACAAATCAACCATGACAACTACATTCTCCTTGCCAGTGATGAGTTTAGAAATAACCACATAATAAAATTTTGGCCAGTGAGATACAAGGTGATTCAGGAAACATTTTCTTTATTATTAAAAAAAGAGAGAGAGAGAAAAGACTCACAAAAGGAATGTTCTCACTAGGTTGGAAGTGTTCTTGCATTGGGTAAATCTGCTGCACAAGACCACTTTAAAGTATTGAAAAGTAAGGTTACTTTGAGGACTAAAGTCCATCTGATCCAAGCCTTGGTATTTTCAATCACCTCATGTGCATGTGACAGTTGGAAATTGAATAAGGAAGATCGAGGAAGAATTGATGCATTTGAATTATGGTGCTAGTCAGGAATGCTTAAAATACCATGAACTGACCGACAGTTCCAGGGGGACATGGGAGAGGGGGAGGTGAGGGGGAAAGGTAGTGGTGTTAACAAACCCAGGGACAAGGGAACAACAAGTGATCCAGATTAGTGGTCAGGTAGGTGTGGGAGGCCTGCTAGGGCATAATCAAGGGTAATGTAATAAAGAGGAACTGCTGAAACCCTGGTGAGGATTGAGCATGATAGTGGGACAGGGGAAAAGTCAAGGGAAATAGAGGAAAGAGCTGGGAGGCAAAGGGAATTTATAGAGGTCTAGATAAAGACATGTACATATGCAAATACATTTATATATGAGGATGGGGAAATAGATCTATGT
>NW_022103913.1:11687172-11689126 GCF_000313985.2 Echinops telfairi
AAAGGGGGAACTGATTACAAGGATCTACATGTGACCTCCTCCCTGGGGGATGGATATCAGAAAAGTGGGTGAAGGGAGATGTTGGACAGGGCAGGATATGACAAAATAATAATTTATAAATTATCAAGGGCTTACGAGGGATGGGGGAGCGGGGAGTGGGGGGGAAGAGGACCTGATGCCAGGGGCTTAAGTGGAGAGCAAATGTGTTGAGAATGAAGAGGGCAATGAATGTACAAATATGCTTTACACAATTGATGTATGTATGGATTTTGATAAGAGTTGTATGAGCCCCTAATAAAACAATAAAAAAAATAAAATACCACAAACTGCCAAAAGAACAAACAAAAGTGTCTTGGAAGAAGTACAGTTAGAATGCTCCTTAGAGGCAAGGATGGTGAGACTTAGTCTCATATACTTTGGGCATGTTGTTGGAAGAGTCTAGTCCCTCGAGAAGGACATCATGCTTGGTAAAGTAGCGGGGCAGCGAAAGAGAGGAAGATCTTTTGGGGGTCTATCTTGTGAAGACAGATGGACACAGGGTCTGCAAGCATGAGCTGAAACAGAAACAGCTGTGGGGATGGTACCAGACTGGGCGGTGCTTTGCTCTGTTGTACATTGGGACGCGCTGAGTCAGAACTGATTCGACAGCAACTAACAACAAAACACGAGAGCTTCCATAACTATTTTGCTACCATGAGAGTTCAAATCTGAAGACCAAAGGCATTATGTTGAGAATGGCCGAGTCAAAAGATAGGTGGAAAGAACCCGGGTCCTGTGTTAAATGATTGAGCTACCAAATTAAGGTGAAAATGCTCCAATTACAGATACCATGTTAGATGAGTTAAGTGCCCTGGTGGCTCAATGATTAAGTGCTCAGTTGCTATCCAAAGACCAGACTTTCAAACTCAGCGGCTCCATGGGAGAAAAGACCTAGTGATCTTCTCCGGTAAAGATTACAGCATAGGAAACTTATGGGGCTACTCTGCTGTCAAAAATCATTCTGCAGTACAACAACAACAAAAGTACATCATATACAATTGTGTCTTTCATCATATACAACCGAAAGACTGCCAAAGTGTCACACAATCACCATCCTTCCCTTCTATTTCCCATTTTTTCAAAACCTGTTTTCCTTTATAAAATCTTCTTTCTTTTAATGTTTATTAGTATTTAAAATATTTTTATTGTAAAGTAGGTGAAAGTTGACAGAGTAAATAATCAGTTTTGCATTCAACATTTCATACAGTTTGTTTCAATGTACCATTGCTTGTCTTGCTTTCTCCCTCTGTTTCCTATTTCCATTCGTCCTTCTTTCTTAATCTTCTGAACTTTGTCTTCAGATCTTTATAGGGGATTATTCAAACACAGGGAGAGTTCAGTTCCAGACCTGAGGGGGAGCTAAGGATCATAGTCTTGGGTCCCATTAGGCTTAATTTGACCAGTAAACCTGGTCTCTTTCATAATTCTGAGTTCTATTACACACTTTTCTCCAACTCTCCAATACCTTCCAGTGCGATCCTTTTCAGAACAATTGGTAGTGGTACCTGGACAACCGCTATTTCTTCTGATCTCAGGGTTATGGGAAATGATGTTTACATGGCCCATTAATCCATTGGACTAATTATGTCCATATGTTCTTTTGATGTCCATAATGCTTCTTTCCTCTAGGTAGCAAGAGATCCATAGTTGAATGAGCTTTTAAGACCCGAGTTGCTACTCACCAAAGTAGGGTGTAGAGCAGGGGTGCTCAATACATCGATCACGATCTACTAGTTGGTCGCAAATGTAGTGTGGGTAGATCCCAGGGCATTAAAAAAATAGACGTAAGCCTATCATCAATCCTGTCATTTAATTGCTATACAGCGCAGCCAATCAGATGCAATCTTAGGTGTCAAATGCATGCGCAAATAACTGCATTAAGTGCAGCAAAACTGACAAGCTAAGTTATCGCCAA
>NW_022103913.1:11689516-11691435 GCF_000313985.2 Echinops telfairi
TTCCACCATGACTGATGATCATTTGGAAGTGTGTTTGAGGCTGGTTGTCAGCAGCTACTGTCTGGATTATGCATCCTTGGCTCATACCATTGAGTGCAAGTCATCAGCATAAACTCAGGTAATGACAAAAAAGGTACATAGTTAATTGTGTTGTGTTGTGCAATATGGGCTCATGCTGTTATGCAAGGTACATAAACATACATTGTACATATAAGGAATTCTCAATGGATTTATGAGTAAATGTAATAAATAAAAATAAGTATATGGTTGCATTTTTGTAGTTGGTAGATCCTTTTGACTTGATAATTTTATAAGTAGCTCACCTGCTGAACAAGTGTGAGCATCCCTGATGTAGAACATTGTCTTTGTGAGCTGGGTTACTCCTGTTGATCTTGGTGTCCACTGACACTGTAGTCTTGAATCCCCGGCCCCAGTGGCTTGCTCTCTCAAAATATTTCTCAAGGTGTTCGGATATGTCTAAGAGGTTTTCATAACTTTGGACCATCTATGTTCCAATAGCTTCATGGATATATTTGCAGCAATGGTAAATACACACACACGTGTATTAAATCAATATATATTTAAGGGTGTGCTCCCACTCTCCTATGCCTCTTCAGCCTGAGTGGTGATCCAAGCAGCTCATAGATATGCACTTTTCCAGGATTGTGTACATAAGAGTATTTGCTTCTGTTGCCTTTAACTCTTGCAACACCTTCATGTGTTTTCCCCTGCCTCCCTCTTACTTTTTTTTGTGCAAATTTCCTTTTTATTGTATATTGCCTGCTCCCTCACCCCAGTTAATACTTGTCTACATGTTAATGAGATGATTTCCTTTACTTTACGTTCCCTCCTATCATTTGTAACCATCAAATAATGTTTCTTTTAAAAAAAAATCATTTTATTGGGAGCTCATACAACTCTTATCACAATCCCTACATACATCCATTGTGTCAAGCACATTTGTGCACATGTTGCCATTATTTTCCAAACATTTTCTTTCTACTTGAGCCCTTGATATCAGCTCCTTATTATTTTCTTTCCCTCCCCCACCCTCCCTCCCTCATGAACCCTTGATAATTTATAAATTATTATTATTCTTTCATATCTTACACTGACCAATGTCTCTCCCCGCCCCCTTGTCTGTTGTCCATTCCCCTGGGAGGGGGTTCTAGGTAGGTCATTGTGATCAGTTCCCCCTTTCTCCCCCCACCTTCCCCTTCCCCTCCTGGTATGGCCATTTTCAATATTGGTGACAAGGAGTTTATCTGTCCTATATTCCCTGTGTTTCCAGCTCTTATCTGTACCCATGCACATGCTCTGGTCTAGCCAGATTTGTAAGGTAGAATTAGAGTCATGATAGTGGAGGGAGGAAGTATTAAAGAACCAGAGGAAAGTTATATGTTTTATCAGTGCTATACTGCACCCTGACTGGCCTGTCTTCTCTCCACAACCCTTCTGTAAGGGGATGTCCAATTGTCTACAGATGGGCATTGGGTCTCCACCCTGTCCTCCCCCTCATTCACAATGATACGATTTTTAGTTCTAGGTCTTTGATACCTGATATGTGATCCCATCAACACCTTATGATCACACAGACTGGTGTGCATCTTCCATGTGGGCTTTGTTGCTGAGCTAGTGGCCATTTGTTTACCTTCAAGCTTTTAAGACCCCAGATGCTATATCTTTTGATAATCAGGCACCATCATTTTTCTTCTCCACATTTGCTTATGCACCAATATTGTCTTCAGCAATTTTGTTGGGAAGGTGAGCATCATGGAATGCCAGGTTATTAGAGCAAAGAGTTTGTACATTGAGTGAATACTTGAGTAGAGGCCCAAGGTCTGTCTGCTACCTTAATATAAAACCTATAAATACATGTACATAGATCTATTTCTCTACATTATATATAAATACATTTT
>NW_022103913.1:11691663-11697183 GCF_000313985.2 Echinops telfairi
CCCACTAGGCATCCTATGACCTTCCTTCCATTGATTTTAGTTCACTTGTTGTTCCCTTGTCCCTTGATTGGTCTCCTACCCCCCCACCATTTCCTTTCTCCCACCTCCCCTTCTCCCATATCCACCTGGAACCATTGGTCTCATTCCTTTCATCTCCGAATCATTTATCTCGTCTATCTATTTAAAAAAGATAATGCAGATACATTAATAAGTGCAAAAATCCAGGCAAAGCCAAATAAAACAACAAAGGAAGTCAAAACCCACAAAACAATAACAATAACCGCAGAAAGCAAGAACAAAATAACAATAACAAAAAGAAAGCCACTGACAAAAATGGAAAAGCCTATAAATAGTCCAAGGTCTGTTTGTTGGCCTTTACGGGTGTTTTCCAATCAAGTCTGATGGGGTGCCACACTCTGTTCCCCAAGTCTATTTTAGGTATTCCCTGGGGGTTTCACCAGTCTGGTCCCTCTGCTTCTCTGCTACATGCCCTCAGTGCCTCGCCCAGCGTGATGGGGCCAGACCATGAATTCTTCCTGCCCTGTGCCTCCAGTGCTGTCTCTCCACAGTGTCATTGTTCAGTGAGAGACGCCATGTCCCATGGCTGGACCAGCCCTACTGTCCTCCCTGTGTGTTGTTTGCTCTGAGCAGGAACATCATCCTTGGGGCTTGGTGGGCCAGGAGGGACAGGATGTCCTCTCCTCCCTCTCCATCCCTTTGCATTTCTCCCGTGTGCTCTAATCAGATGCACCCCTCTCCCCAAGCTTTAGCCCCAGTGCTGTCCTCTGAAGTGCATTCTTCTGGGGCTGGGGTGGGGGTGTCCACATAGTCGGGATTAGGGCTGGTCCCACAGACCTCTCTATTGTTTCCCTGGTACATGCCGGTATGTTGTATTCACATCTTGGCACATGGAGTTGAAGTCTGGTCTCTCTCTCCTTCTCCTGTGGAGATATAAACAATACCCTCCTCTTGGGTGGATTAGTGCACTGCTCCCCCCGCCCCCCATGCCTTTTTCTATTTTTTCTCTTTCTTTCCCCCTCTCATTGATGGACGTTTTGTTGTTATTGTTGTTGTGAGATGCCATACAGTAGGTTCTGACTCAGCCACACTATGTACAACAGAATGAAACGGTCTGGTTCTGCACCATCCTCACAACTATTGTTATGTTTCAGCTTATTGTTGCAGCCACTATGTCAATACATCTTATCAAAGGCCTTCTTATTTTCACTGCCCCTCTAGTTTATCAAGTATGATGTCTTTTTTCCAGGGACTGATCTCTCCTGATAACATGCTCAAAGCATGTGAGATGAAGCCTCATCATCCTTGTTTCTAAAGAGCATTCTAGCTCTACTTCTGAGATGTTCTTGTTTGTTCTTTTAGCAGTTCATGATTTTGTTAGGTTAACTAAAGAAACAAATCCATAAACACTCACATATGTGTAAGAAAGAGCTTTATATCAAGAAGCTTTATATATCAGGAAAACAGCCAAACCCAGTCTGACCCAAGTCCATAAGTCTCTCTTCAGAATCATGTAGCCACAAGCAATGATGCAGAATGCAGGAATATCACCAGCAGGTGGGTGCAAAGTCTTATGGATCCAATGGCAGTGGACATATCTCTAAGGCTCTAGCTACCATCAGGTCAGCCAGCATGAAGATAAGGCAGAAAAAGAGAGGGAGGTTCCCAGGGCCCTCCTTATGAGAAGGGCACAGTCACAAGGAGGTACCATCAGGCTGACCTGATTGACAGACTAGACTCCACCCCTACACTTTTATATATCTTCAAGTTGATATGAAATTATGTAACTACCACAACCTTATTTTCAATATTTTTTGCCAGCACCATAGTTCAAATGCATTGATTTTTCTTGGGTCTTATTTAGTCAATGTCCCAATTCCATATACAAATGAGGCAATTGAAATACCATGACTTGGGTCAGGCATACTTTTGTTCTCAATGTGACACCATTGCTCTTCAGCACTTTCAAGAGGTGTTATGTATCAGATTTATCCACTCACTGTGTTGTTTGATCTCTTGACTGCCGTTTTCATGAGCATTGACTGTGGAGCCATGCAAGACAAAATCCTTGACTACTTCAGTCTTTTCCCCATTTATTGTGATGTTACCTATATGTCCAGTGGTGAGGATTTTGGTTTCATTTACATTGAGTTGTAAAGGGATAGTAACCCTTGATCTTCATCAACAAGTGCTTCAGGCCGTCCTCACTTTCAGCAAGGTTGTGTCATCTGTTGATCAGAGTGGTTAATAATATTTCTTCAAATACTGATGTTGCATTATACAGTACATCTTCAAATACTGATGTACATTATAGAATACATCAGATTACTTGTTCAGAACATGGTGAGAAGTTACAACCTTGACACATACATTTCTTGCTTTAAAACCATGCAGTATTCCCTTGTTGCATTTGTACGACTGCTTCCTTTAAGAAATTAGTTTTATTGTCATATAATCCACATATTATACAACTCAATAGTTCAATCATATCATGTGAGTTGATTACCATTACCACAATAAATTTAATAACAGTTTTGATCTTTTTTGCACTCATTGTTATTAGCACCCCATTTCCCCTCAACCTATCCTACCACACCCCCCAAGGAACAATTAATTCAGTTACTGTCTCTATAGTTTTACCTATCTTGGATTTCCTATACAGAAAAACATACCTCCCAAAAATCAACAGAAAAATGAACACTCACAAAATAAAATTGAGAAAAACTTCAATGGAAAAGAAGTATAAAATATTAAAAGTTAGAACTAATTTAAAATGAGTCAGAAGGTTTCTCTGACCACTACGCCACAGACCTGGAAATCAACAAAAGAAAGATTAAAAAAACAAAACAAGGGTAAATCCTTGGAAGATTGAACAACTTACTTCTTCAAAAGGAGTGGGTATTGGTCCCAAACTAGGGATGAAATTAGAAAGTTTCTAGAAACCAATGAAAATGAGGAAACAGTGTACCAAAATCTATGGGCTACAGCAAAGGCAGTTATCAGAGGATACTTGATAGCAACAGTGCATATGCAGAAGGAAGAGAGACTTATGGTCAATACACTGCCACAAAACTTTCAGCAGTTGGAACAGAGTCAACCAAATAATCCTTCTAAAAGCAAAAGAAAAGAAATTATCGAAAATCAGGGCGTAAATAAATGAGTGGGAAAGCAAAACAAAACGGAGAAAATCAACTCAGTAAGCGAGTTCTTTGAAAAGATTGACAGAATTGAGAAACCATTGGCAAACCTAACAAAAGATAGGAAGGAGCGGATGTCAATATCCAGGTTTAGGGGTGAAACAGGGGAAATTACAATGGACTCCAGTGAAATTAAAAGAGTAATTACACAGTATTATGAAGGATTGCATTCCAAGAATACAACAACTTGGAAGACATGGATAAATACCCCAGATTATCTCATATAGGCATCAAGAACTTGAGCAGACCTATAGAAAAAGAAGAAATAGATAAAGTTATCAAGGAACTACCAACTGAAAAAAGCCCTGGCCAATATGGCTTCACAGGAGAACTCTACCAAGCATTGAGGGCATTGTTGACACCAATTCTACACAAGCTCTTCCAGAACCTAGAAAATGATGGTAAACTCCCAAACACATTCTATGAAGCTAGTGTAACACTGATACCAAAACCAGACAAGGATTCTGACAAGAATAGAAAACTACATCTAATGAACATAGATGCAAAAACCCTTAACAAAACCTTGGCCAATAGAATACAAAAGTATGTGAGGGAATAATTCATCATGAATAAGTGGGATTCATACCAGGGATGCAGGGATAGTTCAACATCTGAAAATCCTTCCACATTATCCACCACATTGAGAAGACAAAGGACAAGAACCACATGATAATATCAATAGATGCAGCAAAAAGCATTTAACAACATTCAACACCCATTCCTAATTAAGACACTCAAGAAGACAGGACTGGAAGGAAATTACCTCAATATAATTAAAGCATTATATGATAATTCAACAGCCAGGGTTACAATCAATGGAGAAAGGACATGAACATTCCCACTGAAAAAGGGAACCAGAAAAAGACACCCCTTGTCCCCACTTTTATTCAACATCATCCTGGTGGTCCTACTAATAATATAAGGCAATGGAAGGATATCAAAGGTATAAGTCAGGGGAAAGAAGAAGTGAAATTATTGTTATTTGCAGATGATATGATTTTATATATTGAGAACCCCAAAGACTTCACAATAGGAGTGTTAGAAGTGATACAGGAATATGGTAGAGTGGCAGGATACAAGATCAACAAGTAGAAGTCAATTGGATTGCTATAGATGACTCATGGGATTACAGAAAAAGAGATCAAGAAAGTAGTACCCTGCACAATACCCACGCATAAATGGAAATATCTAGGGACATGCCTAACCAAAAAACCAAAAACCAAAAGCTCTGTATGAGGAAAACTACACAACATTTTTACAAGAAACCAAAAGGGACCATCACAAAAGGAAAAATATCCCATTCTCATGGATTGGTGGACTCGATATCGTAAAGATGTCAATTCTACCTAAGGCACTATATAGGTTCAATGAAGTCCATATATAAATACCAGCATCATTTTTTCCAAAGAAATGTGAAAATGACTACCAACTTCATATGGAAAGGGAAGCACCCCAGAATTGGTAAAGAACTCCTCCAGAAGAAGAACAAAGTAGGTGGCCTTTCATTTTCTGACTTAAAAATTATTATACAGCCACGGTTGTCAAAAGAGCCTGGTACTGGTATAATGACAGATACTCGGACCAATGGATGAGAACAGAAAATCCAGAAATAAAAACAGCAGAATACGACAACTGATCTTTGTTTGATAAAGTCACCTCAAAAATCAAATGGGAAGCAGATACCATTTTAAACAAATGGGGCTGGTAAAACTGGATATCAACCTGTAGAAGAATGAAGCAAGACATTTATTTCACCCCATACACGAGGACAAATTCAAGGTGGGCCACAGGCTTTGAGGTAAAACCCCAGACTTTCAGGATCATTAATGGAAAAATTAGGACAAAGCTAAGAACCTTAGTGCAGGGAACATGTGGGCTATCAGCAATGATGAAGGATACACACCCAGAGGAAGATAAAATAGGCATGTGGGACCTACTAAAGATTTTTTTCCCTTTTATTAATGTTTTATTTTTAAAAAAGAGGTAAATTAACTTAAAAAAAATACATCATTGTACTTCAACAATCACACCAACACAAGTACATGCATCCAAAGTTCCATACCACATGAGAACCCTATTAGGTTAGGAAATCTATAATCAACCATCCAATAAATAAATGGGGAAAAATACAGTGTCAAACCAGGGAGATCTTGTCTCATAGAGCACCACCATGCTGTAACGTTTCAAAGCCATTTAAAACAAAAGGCAAATTATAAAAGTTTGCCTTAATTGAGTGTACAAGAATCAGGTTTAAAACATTAGTGCAACCAGCCTATGTGATCACGAGGTGTCGAAGGGATCAGGT
>NW_022103913.1:11698277-11705799 GCF_000313985.2 Echinops telfairi
CCCAGAAAGCAACAGATGTTGGTGAGATAGTCACTCTCATTCACTGCTGGTGGTCTTGTAGATATGTATAGCCATGGTGGAAAGTAATTCGGTGATACCTAAAACCGATGGAAATTGAGTTACCTTATTACCCAGCAATCCCACTCCGGAGCATATATCCAAGAGAAATAAGAAACAGGCTACTCCCAGACATCTGCGCTCTAATGATCATCGTTGCACAGATCACAATTATAGTATGTATGACGCATCCCTAAAATGCAGTGATGAATGCATGAAACACATTGCCACGTGGGAAGAACTGGAGGAAATCATGCTAAGTGAGGTAAGCCAAGCACTAAAGGACAAGTAGAACATGAGTCCACTGAGGTAAGCTTAAGAAACAAAAAGCGGGGCCGAGGGGAAAATCTACTATATATATACATCACTGGGGTGAGGTCCAGCAACTATGTCAGGGGCCAAACCCAATCCAGGGATACATATGGCAGCCAACAAAATTAGAGGGGGAAAGAAAGGGCAGAGAGATGTTCCTGCTCAGAGCAGACAACGCATGGGGAGGACAGTAGGGCCGGTCCCACCACGGGACACAGCATCCCTCACTGAACCATGACTCTGTGGGGGACAGCACTGGAGACACAGGGTGGGAATAGTGCACGGTATGGCCCCATCACACTGGGGCAAGGCACTGAGGGCATGCAGCAGAGCAGCAGTGGGACCAGACTGATGAACCTCCAGGTGAATACCAAGAATAGACTTGGGAGACAGAGCGTGGCACCCCATCACACTTGATTGGAAAACACTCCTAAAGGCCAACAAACAGACCTTGAACTATTTATAGGCTTTTCCATTTTTGTCAATGGCCTTTCTTTTGTTATTGTTAGTTTGTTCTTACTTTCTGCTGTTATTGTTATTGTTTTCTTGGTTTTGACTTCCTTTGTTGTTTTATTTGACTTTGCATGGTTTTTGCACTTATTAATGTATCTGCGTGTCTATTTGGATAAGGCAGGTGGGATAAACAATTCGGAGATGAAAAGAACTGGACCAATGGTTCCAGGGGGATATGGGAGAAGGGGAGGTGGGAGAAAGGAAATGGGGGTGGGTACCAATCCAGGACAAGGGAACAACAAGTGAACTAAAATCAATGGAAGGAAGATCGTAGGATGCCTAGTTGGGCTTGATCAAGGGCAATGTAGCAGTGAGAAATTATTAAACCCGAATGAAGGCCGAATACGATGGTGGGACAAGAGGGCAGTAAAAAGGAAATAGAGGAAGTAACCAGGAGGCTAAGGACATTTATAGAGGCCTAAATATAGGCATATACATATGTAAATATATGTATAATGAGAGGGGAATAGAACTATGTACTCATATCTATATGTTAAGAATTAAGGCTGCAGATGGACATTGGGCCTTGACTCAAGTACTCCCTTAGCACAAGAACGCTTTGTTCTAACAATCTGGCATTCTGTGATGCTCATTTTCCCGACACAATCACTGAAGACAAAATGGGTGCATATGCAAATGTGGTGAAGAAAGCTGATGGTGCCTGGCATCTGGGGTCTTAAATGCTTGAAGATAAACAAGCGGCCATCTAGCTCAGAAGCAACAAAGCCCACATGGAAGAAGCACACTAGCCTGTGTGATCATGAGGTATGGATGGGATCAGGTATCAGGGAGCTAAGACCCAGAATAAAACAATACCCAAGGTGAATTGGGGTGGGTGGGGCATGGAATGGAGACCCAATGCCCATCTGTAGACAATTGGACATCCTCTCACAGAGGGGTCAAGGGGAAGAGATGAGCCAGTCAGGTTGCAGTATAGCACTGATGAAACACACAACTTCCCTCTAGCTCTTCGGTGTTTTCTTCTCGCCACTATTATGACCTCAATTCTACCTTACAAATCGGATTAGACCAGAGTATGCACACTGCTATAGATAAGAGCTCACAACACAGGGAATCTGGGATAGATAAACCCCTCAAGGCCAACAAGGAGAGTAGAGATAACAGGAAGATTAGAGGAGGGTGGGGGGAGAATGGGGGAATTGATTACCAGGATCAACTAGAACCCCCTCCCAGGGGGATGAATAACAGGAAAGAGGGTGAGGAGTGATAGAGGACAATGTAAGATATGAAATAAATAATCTAACTTATTATGGCTTCATGAGGGAGGGCAGACGGGGGAGGGAGAGGGAAGAAATGGCAAGCTGATATCAGGGGCTCAAGTGGGAAGAGAATACTTTGAAAATGATGATGGTGGCATATGTGCAAATGTGCTTGACACACTGGAGGAATGTATGGATTGTGATAAAAGATGTAAGAGTCCCCAATAAAAGAATTTTTTAAAAAAATAGATAACAAAAGAAAACAAAACAAAAAAAACAGTTACAAAGAATTGGAACCAACCTAAATTTTCATCAATAGACCAATGGATTAAAAAGTGGTTTATGCACACAATAAGTACCCTAAAAAACAGTGATGAAAAGATTAAGCACCTTGTCTCATGGAAAGAGTTAGAGGATACTATGCTGGCTGAAGTTAGCCAAACACAAAAGGACAAGTACAACATGAGTCCACTGATGTAAGTTCAAACAACAGAATAGGAGAAAATGTACATATTGCACAGTTTCCGGGCTGAGGACCAGACACTCTGGCAAGAGCCAGACCAAACCCAGTGATGCTCACATCATCAAAAAATAAAATAGATGCAGATAGCACCTTTGCTGAAAGATATTTACCCCTCCCCTTGCCCCCATATGTCTTTAGGGCACACAGAGGGGTGGGGGAAGAAAAAAGACAGCAATGGGGGAACAGGGCTTACATTCATCCAAGGGGAGGGTATTGTTTATGTCTCCATAGGGAAGGGGGAGAGAGAGTAGACCTTATTCTGTGCACTAAGGCTTGAGGTGGCCACTCCTGCTTGGAACACCTTGGTCACAGAGAGGACTGCAGGGCTGGCCTCAGCTCAAAACATGATGTCCCCTCCCTAGATGACCATGCTACAGAGGACAGCACTGAAGATAGAGTTCAGAGAATTCAGCCGGTCTGACCCATCCATAAGGGGGCAAGCCAAGAGGGGAGTGCAACAGACCAGCAATGCAACGAAGTCCCTGAGGAATCCCGATTGTAGACTTCTGACTCTGGGCTGGGGTAGGGGAGGCAGTACTTGGAACCTCATTTCAACTGGTTGGGGATATTCACAAAGGGGCCACACTGAAAGTCTAACACTGTAATTGGGCACAAGACCTCTCCATCCTTGACTGCAGGAAGAGCAAGGGATTCTGGGAGAAGGTGCGACCCTTAGTCATGAATGCTGAGGACTAAAAGGTAAGTGTACTGAAAGGTAAGAGGGTCCTGGCATATGGATCCCTGAAAGAAAAGGGGATTGCACTGACTAATTATAACAGGGCCTGCTTGCAATTTAACCGAGAGATACTCATCTACTTTGGGTCAGGACAACAGTTAGACTTGGAGCTATTTGTATGGTCTCTCTCTTTTTCTTTCTTTTGGTGTCTATCTATATAAGATAGGCAGGATAAGCATTCCTAAGGAGATAGCAACAGGACCGATGGCATGGGAGAGGAGGAGGTGGGTGGACGGGAGTGGTGAGCCAGGACACGGGAATAGCTAGGGATCTAAAATTGATGGTGAAGAAGGTATAGCATTCCTGGTGTGTCTAATCAATTGAAATGTATCCGGGAGTAATTACTGAGAAGTGAATGATGGGTAAACATGATAGCATGACAGGAGGAAAGAAAGAGGAAAGAACAAGAAAGTAAGTATATATAGGTATAAATATAGATAAATATATGTAAATATATAAACATAGGTGTATTTGTCTATATATATGTATATACATGGAAATACAATAAGGAAGCACATGGACTTTGGGTCTGAACTTAAATCTTACCTCATTATAAGAATGGTTTGTTCTAATAATGTGGCAATATTTGATACTCATCTTCCTGACATGATCCCTGAAGACAATGGGTACATAAGCAAATGTGGTGAAGAAACCTGATGGTGCCCAGCTATAAAAAGATGTAGTGTCATCAAGGGCTCGTGAGGGTGGGAGGGTGGGAGAGGGAGGGGAAAAGAATGAGGAGGTGATACCAAATGTTCAAGTAGAAAGAAAATGTTTTGAGAATGATGATGGCAACAAATGTACAAATGTGCTTGACACAATGGATGTATGTATGGATTGTGATAAGAGTTGTCAAGCCACTAATAAAATGATTTAAAAAAAAGATGGAGTGTCTGGGGTCTTAATGGCTTGAAGTTAAACAAGTGGCCATCTAGCAGGGACACAACAACAAAGCCCACTTGGAAGAAATATACCAACTTGTGTGATCATGAGGTGTTGATGGGAATAGGTATAAGAAGGTAAAAAACAAGCAATCAAATTGATGTGAAGGACCGTAGACAAAGTGGAGACCCCAAACCCATATATAAGATAATTGGACAGTCCATCACCAAAGGGGCACACAGAAGGGATGTAAATCTAGGGTTCAGCATAGCACTGAAGAAACACATAATTATCTTCTAGTTCTTTAGTATTTCCTCCCCTTACTATCATAGTCCTAGTTTTACCTCATTAATCTTGTTGGACCGGCATATGCTCATTGTATAATTAAGATTGTTTGATGCATGAAATCCAAGATAGATAAAACCTTCAGAAATAGTAATAGGAGTAATGATTCCCAAGGGTATGGGTAGAGCGTGGGGGAAAGGGGTGGGAATGAGGAACCAATAGCAATGATGACTGCATACCCCACTTGAGGGGAAAGAATAACAGAATTGTAGGGGAACGGATATATTAGATGGTATAAGATATGGCAACAATAATAACTATTATAATTATATTATTATAATATATTACTATATAATAATAATAATAAGAGTTCCCTACCCTACTCCAGGGTAGGATAGGGAGGGGATAAAGGGGAGCTGATATCAAAGAGTTCAAGAAGAAAGAAAGAGTTTTGAAACTGATGGTGGCAGCAATGTACAATTATGCTTGATCTAATTGAATTATGGATTGTTATAATATCTGTAAGAGCTCACAATAAAATGATTAAAAAATAAAGTAAAATGAGTCAGAAGGGAAATCAAACGATAATGAGTAAAATTTTAACCTAACTGCACCTGCAATAATCCACTTTCTAACGGACTCTGCATGAAGCAAGGCTGCTCACATCCCTGGTTTATAGTCAGAGGCTTAATCCCTTCCCACTTTTAAAAAACAGAAACAACTTTGAACTAGATCAAAAGGTATAACAATGATAAGCTATTACATTTTAACTGAACTATTTTAACATTTTAACACAATCGGTTTCACAATGCTCTGTGTCTGATAATCAGACTATTCACATCCCCCTACTGTGGTTAGAGGCGTCGCTGGAGGCTTAATCCCGTGGGAACACTGCAAATGGATTTTGGGCTTCCACTGTCACCCATAGCCTTCTGAAAACCAGGTGTTCACAATTTAATCTGATACCATTCCCTCCTTTGGGGAATTTAGGTTTTACTGTTTACAACCCTTGGATCACACAGGCTCGTGTGCTTCTTCCATATGGACTTAGTTGAGGCCCCACTTAAATGGCTGCTTGTTTGAAGATAAGGCCTTTTTAAAAAATAAGTCATTTTGGGGGGGCTCTGTAACAATCCATACATCAATTGTATCAAACACATTTGTACATATGTTGTCATCATTTTCAAAACATTTTCTTTCACTTGAACCCTTGATATCAACTACTCTTTTCCCCTCTCTCCCCTATCCTCCCACCCTTGTGAACCCTAGATAAATTAGAAATTATTATTATTTTCATATCTTACACCATCCACTGTCTCCCTTCACCCACGTTTCTGTTGTTCATCCTTCTGGGGAGAGGGATGGTTATATGTCAGTCATTGCAATCGGTTCCCCATTTCTCCCCCTACATTCTCCCTACCTTCATGGTATTGATACTCCCATTACTGTTCCTGAGGGGTTCATCTGTCCTAGATTCTGTGTGTCGAGAGTTCTTATCCGTACTAGTGTACAAACTCTGGTCTAGCTGGATTTGTAAGGTAGAACTAGAGTCATGATTGTAGAGGGCAGGAAGCATTAAAGAACTAGAGGAATGAGTGTGTTTTGTTGGTGCTATACTGCACCCTGGCTGTCTCGTTCCTTCCTTGTGACCCTTCTATGAGGAGATGTCCAATTGCCTACAGGTGGGCTTTGGGTCTCCACTCAGACCCTCATAGTTTGATCCATATAATTGATTCTTTTGGTTTCTCTGATGCCTGATACCTGATCCTGTCAGCACCTTGTGATCACACAGGCTGGTGTGCTTCTTCCATGTGGGTTTTGTTGCTTCCCTGCTAGATGGCCGCTTGTTTAACTTCAAGCCTTTAAAACCACATGTGGTAGTTACATAATCTGGTGTCAATTTGAGGATTAAGAGTGTAGGGGTGGAGTCTAGCTTGTCAATCAGGATATAGCCAATGAGGCCTCTGTGTGGGCATGACTTTTTCCTGAGGATTCTAGGAATTACCGTATTTACTCCTTGGAGGCAGAGACACACACTCTCTTTCTCCGCTGACTCCCTGCGAGACATCCCTGAGGAGAAGCCACATGGACCTACCCTGATGCAGTCCTGGGAGCTGGAGAAGCCACGTGGGGACCCCTGCCAGCTCTGAGATGCTTGCAATGCCACTGGATTCACAAGACTTCCCACTCACTGGCCTGTGATCTTCCTGTATCAGTGCCATTGCATGTGTTCTGTGATTCTGCAGAGGACTTTATAGATTGATATCGGACATATGGGCTAATATTGGACTTAAGGACTTGATCTAAACTGGGCTGGGATGTTTTTTCAATATTCAATTGCTCTTGTATATAAAGCTCTTCTCTAGTCTACCAAGACTAACACACTCCAGACACTATATTGTTTAATGGCCAGGCACCATCAGCTTTCTTCACCACATTTGCTTATGTACCCACTTTTTCTTCAGCAATCGTGTTGGGAAGGTGAGCATCACAGAATGCCAGCTTATTAGAACAAAGTGCTCTTGTGTTGAGGAAGTACTTGAGTTGAGATTCAAGGTTTATCTGCTAACTTAATACTTAACATTTAAATATATGTACATAGATATATATATCAATATATAAAATAATATATCAATATATTTACATATGTACATGTCTATATTTATACCTCTGTAAAACTCTTTGGCCTCCTAATTGTTTCCTCTATTTCTTTTGACTTTCCTTCTGTTCCACTATCATGCTTGACCTTCACTCGTCTCTCAATAATTCCTCTCGGCTACATTGCACCTGATCAAACCCCACCAGGATTCTACGCTCTCCTCACCATCATTTTTTAGACCTCTTGTTGTTCCCTTGTCCTTGGTTTGTTGGCTTCCCCTTCCCTTCCCCCCACCTCCTCCTCGCCCATGTCCCCCTGGAGCAATTGGTATTGTTGTTTTCTCCTCAGGATTGGTTATCCTGCCTATCTTATATGGATCAACATGCCAAAAAAAA
>NW_022103913.1:11706004-11724834 GCF_000313985.2 Echinops telfairi
TGTGTGTGTGTGTGTGTGTGTGTGTGTGTGTGTGTGTGTGTTCAGACCGGGCACAATTCCCATACTGTGTCTCCAGGGCTGTTCCCCGTAGCGCTTTGGGTCAATGAGGGATCATCATGTCTTGTGGTGGGGCCCACCTAGGGTCCTCTCTGGGCATTGGCTGCTCTGAGCAGGAATGTTGTCCTCAAGGCTAGTGGGCCAGGATGCTGTTCTCTCTTTCTCTTTCCCTCTTCATTTGCTCCTGTGAAGATAAGACTTCAACTTCCCAGGTGCTATTCTTTCTGAGAACTGTGCACCATCTAATTTATTCACCACAGTTTTCTATAGTACTCATATATATCTTCAGTGGTCTCTTGATTAGGGCAAACATCATGCAGGGCAATATGTATGACCCTCTTGATCCATATTCTGTATGACAATAAATGTTCTAGAATTCTCATTCTTCTCAAAGCTATCCATTATTTCTTACGATCCAGACAGTTAACTGCTTTTGCACAATGAACAAAAGTGAAAAACTTTTGGTATTCTCTGCTTTCATCCAAGACCCATCTGACATCAGTAATGATGCCCCTTATTCTACATCCTCTTCTGAATCCAGCCTCAACCTTTGGCAGCTCCCGGTCATTGTTACAACCAATGTTGAATGATCTTAAACAAAATTTTACTTTCATGTGATATTAATGATATTGCTTGATAATTTCTGAATTCTGTTGGGTAACTTTTCTTCAGAATGGGTATAAATATGGATCTGTTCCAGTTGATCAGGTAACTGTCTTCCAAATTTCTTGGCATAGGTGAGTGAGTGCTTCCAGTGCTTCATCAGCTTCTTGAAACATTTCATTTGGTATTCCATCAATTCCTGAAAGTTTTTGTTGTTGTTGTTGCTAATGCCTTTAGTTCAACTTAGAATTCTTCCTTAGAATTTAATACTATGGATTCTTGATCATGTGCTACTTCTTGAAATGGTTGAATGCTGATTAGCTCTTTTTAGGACAGTGACTGTGTGTATTCCTCCCATCGTTAAAAATTTTTTTGTTTATTTTAATTGGGGCTCTTACAGCTCTTATCACAATCCATCCACACACATATACATTGTGTCAAACACATCTATACATCTGTTATCATCTTTTCCAAAACATTTTCTTTCTACTTGAGCCACTGGCATCAGCTCCTCATTTCCTTCCTCCCTCCCTTATGTCCCCTTGATAATTTATAAATTCTTCTTTTTTTTATGTCTTACACCAACCATTGTCTCATTTCCCCATCCCATCTTCTTTTGATTCTTCCTGCATCCATCATTTAACATTTTACCTACAGAACATCCCAATATTGCAACTTAGAACTTCAAATTTTCTTCAGTTGTTTCAGCTTAAGATATACTGGGTTAATTTTATTTTCTTTGACCCCCTTCCATTCTCATTGTTTCATACTTCATACATTCCAAGCTGCAACTAATAGATGTTTTCAGCAATTTCTTCTCATTTTGAGTTGGACCCCATCAGCAAATGAAGGTCCTGAAAATGTTACTTCATCCACATAATTATAGTTGACTGTGCTTCGAGAGGGCAGTCTTCCTGGGCATTTGGGTTGTCTTAGTCCTGCTATTGTGAGTAGTGTTTCAATAAACACTTGTACATATATCTGTTTGTTTTGGGGCACTTATTTCTCTGAGGAAGTAGAGGGAGTTCTGGGTCTTATGGTATTTCTATTCCCACCTGTTAAGGAGAAAACATCTTATCACTTTCCACAGTGGTTGCACTATCTTACAGTCCCACCAGGGGAGTGTTAGCCGTCTAGTCTCTCCAAACTCTCACCACCATTTGTTGCTTTCTAATTTTTAAAAATTGCTATTAATGATGAAGTGAGGCAATGTCTTCATTGTTGTTTTGATTCGCATCTCTCAAATAGCTAAGGATCTTGAGCATTATTTCATATATTTGTTGCGATGGTGGTTTACTTTTGCTCATCTTCTCACCTGACTCTGACTGCGGGCACAGTGTCTCACACTGCAGCATTCTTCTCCAGACTGATCCTGTTTGCCTGAGAGTGGAGAGTTAAGTCACTGTGAATATGAGAAGACCTCTGAATTTTTACTTCTTAGAGACGTTTCTTCCCCTAACTGGGAAAAACAAGAAAAATAACCCCCTCCCAGTGTATTTCTGAATTTCTTTTTATCCCTGCTCATCACATCTCTAAATATATCAAACATGATAATTTTATGAGCAACTTAGTTATACATAATACATTTTATGTTCTTAAATGTATCAAGTGATTTTAGATCTGCAAAGGATTCTGGAAAAACAAGAACAGACAGTACCCAATTTGTAAATTAATTTGGGAGCCTAGCTTTTCTTTTTCTCTTTTTAAGTGAATTGCTAGATCTCAGAATATGTATCTTGTAAAAACAATGGTGGTTGAGTTCACAATTTGAACTATGAAAGCTCACCTGACTCATCATGTGGTGCATCCTTGTTCATTATTTATAGTAGTAAAGCCAACACTTGCTGAGCATCTCCCATGTGCCAGACTCTCTATTCTGCCTTGTACATGCATTATTTCAGTGATTTAATTCTCACACCAACTGCATGTCAAAGGAAACTAAAGCTCAGATAGGTTCAGTAAGTTTCCCAAGGACACACAGCATGTAGAAGACAAAACTAGGACCCTGTTGTCTGTCTGGCCCCAGAAGTGGTTGTTTTTGCACTCACTCTGATGAGTCTCAATCACTATTTGCATCAATGTTTCTATGGAAAAATTCATTCCAAATTTCTGTTGCAATGCCAACAGCGTATCTCCCTTTGCCCTTCCAATGTCCCTGTTTTCCTCCTTAATAGTCTCACAGAAGAGAGAGAGAGAGAGAGAGAGAGAGAAAGAGAGAATGATGTAAGTATGATAGATTGGCCTACATGAAGATCCCATTTTGCCAGCCTGTCCTCATCCCTGGCCTTGCACATCCACTGAGTCTCCCACCACCTTTGAGTACCTGAGCTGGAGATGATGAACACATACTCATGGCAGTTTTGGTGTTTTCACCACCTTTTTGCAATCTAATAATCACCATGGGCTTGATAAAAGGTCTTGGCATTTTATTGAACTCCTAACTTGGACCAGATTAATTTTGTAAGCACTTAATGATGTATGAATTGAAAACAAATATAGAGAGCTTCCCATGTTGTCTTGAAACATAGAAATAGGCATTAAAAATGACCAATAGCTCACTCTTCTGAGGAGCAGGAACACTTCCCGTATGCTTTGTGTTACCTACTTCACTCACCTCGTCTCCTATCCCAATACACACCATCTCTCTTTCCACCAGCTTATTCCCTTCTTTTCCTAGTTCATCTGAAAGTGATGAGAGAATCAGGATGTAGAATCAGTCATGCTGTTTCAATGCCTCCAGTTGGCCCACATCTCAACCAAATGTACTGACAGGTTTTCCTATTAAAAAAAATCTCTCAGACAGGTTTTGTAGTTTCCTTCGATAGCAAGTTTCAGCCTCCCCTATTTTCCTTAAAACCAAGTCTTATTTTCTCCTACTACCTTTAACTATTTTGATACACATCCTTTATTGCTACCAGAAAGACCTTAAATTGTGCTCCTTGCTGTTAGCTATTATTAACATTATGTTAGGGTTGATAATTTAATGTGTAGAATATTTTGGACAAGGATTTATGCTCCCTTTTCTTCGGTTTCTTAGATCTCCCCTTAATTTCACTGGTTTTCTGTGTTTCTAACATTGAATTACCAGCTTCTGTGTAGGAGATCTGGGTTCAGTTTCCAGTGGGTGTACCTCATATGTAACCCCTACTCATCTGTCCGCAGTGATTTGTGTGTTGTTATGATGTCAAATAGGCTCCATGGAGCTTTTACAACTATACTTGAAAGAAAGGCCTGGTGATCTACTTCCAAAATTGAGCCATTGATTACCCTGTGGAGTACAATAGTGCAATCCCATTGTGCAGGGGGTCACCATGAGCCAGGGCCAACTTGCAGGCTGCTAACAACAGCAATTAAGGAAGGATGTGTGTCAGGGTTGTATCCTCTCACCACATTTACTCAATCGGTGTGCTGAGCAAATCATCCGAGAAGCTGGATTATATGAAGAAGAATGCAGCATCAGGATTGGAGGAGGACTTAGTAACAACCTGCGATATAAAAATATCCAGAACAAAAAATCATATCGATGTGAATGAGGAGGAGGGTGGAATGGAGACCCAAAGCCCATCTCTAGACAATTGAACATACCCTTAAGGAAGGGTCACAAGGAAGAGATGAGTCAAGATGCAGTATAGCACTGATGAAGCATACAACATTCCTTTAGTTCTTTAATGTTTCCTCCCTCCCCACTATCATGACCTCAATTCTACCTTGCAAATCCGGCTAGACCAGGCATGTACACTGGTACAAATGAAGGGAAATTGACTTTATAAAATGGAAAAGACACATAGAAAACAACATTAACTTAATCAACACTGAGAATATGCCCAATCTAGGAGTTGGTTAAGAAATCACCCAGGATTTGTAAGAAATAAAGAATGATTTAAAATGATCACCAATGTGAGTGTAAAGTGTTCCCTTTGGTCTCAAAAGACCTTCACTGCCATTAGTTGATTAATTAATTCATTAGCACCTCGTAGAGCCCACGCTATTGACTCCATCTGGTACCGACAAGGCAGTGATTTCTTTGGACAATTTCTCTTCTCTTATACAAAAGCACAGAAATAGTAAATAATTAAGCTCTAAGCTGCCTCGTTGTGATCATTTATTGATCAAAGCAGAGATTTGAGAGGAGGAAGGCTTCAGGCACTCGCTCCGACCAGACTCTATTTGCCCTACGATGTCATGTTTCCATGAAGCGCTTGTTCCTATTATGAAGCTTTTAAGGAAGAAAACAAGCCCACAACATGTTTATGACTCCCGTTACTTCTGTCGGAGGTTAATCGCCCCAGTCTTGAAGACAGAAGCATTTTCTGGTGGACTCCCAAGAGGCCAAGGGAAGTGAGATGACGAGTGTGCTGTCTGCTGCCTTCTGAGTCCTGGCTTCATTAAGCTGGATTTTAATGTGTTTCCTTTTTTCCTAATAAAGCTATTAGGACAATGACTTATGATTGTGTGGCTCAGTGAGACCTCTAGGGGATAAAGGTGGGGGCATGGGCAGAAGGGCTCAGCTTGGATCAATGAGAGAGAAAGTGGTCTTAGGTGTTTTGCTGGGTGAAATTTTTGCTTCTTCCCTCTCACAGCACTGTAGCATCCCCCCACCTAACCAACTCCCTTCCTTGCTCCCCACAAGCCAATTGCTTCCCTTCCGCATCCAGGTCTCCAGGGTGGATTGACGTGGCTCTGTCTACCCCGAGTGGGAGGGAGAGGGGTCAGCAGCTGAGTTCCTGTCCCAAACCATTTCCCTTCCTGTCTTCTGCAGTTCCCTTCATTACGATGGGTTCTTGCAGCTGCAGCATTCTTTTCTCCTCCCCATCTCAGTAAAGCTTCTTGAAGGAGTTATTGACACCCAATGTCTCTACCTCTCCATTTATCAGGCACCTCCCATTCTAATGTCTCCCTTGTTGCTCTTCTTTTTTGGCAAAGCACATCTTTCTCCTCTGGTGGGGGGCAATCTAATGTGCACTCACATGACTTATCTTCCTGTGGGAGTCTGTGGAAACTGCCTGCAACTCACTCCTTAATATACCTCCTTTGGTGTTTGTGACAATTTTGATAGCATTTCCCCATTTACTCCTGGTGGCAGTCATGTGGCTACACTGCTTGGATATCCCTTTGAGAAAAGATTAATTGGGGCTCCTTCAGGGGTTCCTCAAATTTGAGCCACAGTCTTGTTCTTTCTGGGCTGTGCTGGGTCAATGACTGAGCGAGGCAGTGGTAGAAGGGCTTAGCCAAGTCTATCCAAAGCTGAGACCACCAGAAATCTTTGCCCCCCCTACCCCCCCCACCCCGGTCAGGTCTACATTGCAGTCTGGCTATTCCTTCTGTCACATCTTGCTTCTGTTCTATTCTTGCACAGGTGTTAAACCAACCAGTTGCCATTAAGCTGATTCAGTCTCATGGTGACCCCAGGTATTTTTCTGAGTTGAAATACTCCATTAGGTTTTCCTGACTGTCATCTTTACAGAAGAAGACCACCAACCCTTTCTTCTAGGTGCTTCTGGGTGGATTTGAATTGCCTACCTTTAGGTTAGTAGTTGAGAGCAAATCATGTGCACTACATTGCTTAGAGATATCAGTCTTCATGTCAGATGGATCCTGGCTGAAAATAGAAATAAAACCAGAAAGATGTTTACCTGTGCTTTATTGATTATGGAAAGATATTCCACTGTGTGGATCTAACAAACAATAGTGCTCATCGCAAATAATGGGAATTCCAGAACACGTAATTGTGCTCAAGTAGAAACTGTTCATGGACCAAGAGGCTGTCATTCAAAGAGGACAAGGGAACACTGTGTGGCTTAATGTCACGAGAGTTGTGTGTCAAGGTTGTCTTCTTTTACCATATTTATTCAACTTGTATGTTGCATAAATAATCCAAGAATCTGAACTATATGAAGAAGAATGTGTCATCAGGACTGGAGGCAGACTCATTAATCATATATAATATGTCAATGATACAGTTTTGCTGAAAGTTTAGAGAAGAATTTACTGATGAAGATCTAAGACAACAGGCTTTGGTGTGGATTACATCTCAACATAAAGAAAACAAAAAATTTCACAACTAAACTAACAAGTCACATCACAATACTGTACATGGAAAAAGATGGACGTTGTCAAGGAGTTCATTTTATTCTGATCCACAATCACTGCCCATGGGAGGTATAGTCAAGAAATTAAGCAACACATTGCATTAGACATGTTTGCTGCAAACAAACAAACAAACAAACAAACAAAACCCAACCCAACAACTTAGAGTTTTTTAAGAGCAAAGATGTCACTTTGAGTGCAAGGTGCACTTGTCCTAAGCCATGGTATTTTCAATTGCCTCCTATCAATGGGAAAGCTGGACAATTTAGAAGGAATACTGAAAAATTGATGCTTTTGAATGATAGTGTTGGCAAAGAATATTTAAATTATCATGAATTTCCAGAAGACTTGGAAGAAGTAAAGCCAGAATGTTCCTTAGGAACAAGGATAGCAAGTGATCCCATGTGCTCTGGACATTTGATCAGGAAGAGCCAGTTCCCGGAGAAGGACATCATGCTCACTAAAGCAGACAGTCAGTGGGAAGGAAGAATAACCTCAGTGAGATGGACCAACACAGTGGTCGCAACACTTGTGAGGATGGCATGGGACTGGGCAAGGTTTTCTTGTTTCTTGTGGTTGCTATTAGCTAGGTGGCCTCCAATCAATTTCTATATTGTACGTAGGGTTTCTACATGTGGAAGCAGATTTGATGTAACAACAACAACAACAACAGCAACAACGGACCTTCCAGGGATGTTATTCCACATTACATCCTTTGCTTCTCTAGATTTTCTCCCTGTTTCCTGGCGAACCCAAATGACACATACCTTAGAGAAAGTCTTTTGCTGCTATTACTTTTTGTGTGTATTGCGTACGGTAAGTGGCACGGTGATCACACACTAGGCTGCTAGCTGAAAGGTCAGCGATTTGAACTCAACAGTTGTTTCATGGAGAAATCATTGGTGGTTTGCTTTGTAAAGATTTACAGCTGTGGACACCCTATGGGGCAGTTCTACACTGTCCGACTGGGTCCCTATGAGTTGAGATCAACTCAACATCAAGCTGTCTGGGTTTGGTTTAATTTTAGGTCTGGGCTGAGGCTTGAGTATGTGGATTTAGGTGATGCTGATGTTGCTGGACTAGGAAACACACTGATAAGCACTGCCCAGTCATTTCGAGATGCTGGGGGTTACCCTGCGAATGATTAGGAGAAGAGGTGGGAAGTTATTAAAAGGCCTTGATCAGAGAAAAGGCCTCATCAGATTCTTATCTTCAGATCATTCAGAAAAATCAAGAATAGGTTGTCAAGGGCCAATCATAGATAGAATGGGGGTGGATTCCAAAGCCCCAAACCAAGCCCCCTGACACTGAGTCAATTATAATTCATAGCAACCCTATAGATGGTTTCTGAGGCTATACATCTCTGTTCTCCAGAGTGGCTGGTGGGTTTTAACCCGCAATTTTGCAGTTCGCAGCTAAACACCTAACCCACAGCACCATCGGGGCTACTTGGAATGAGGTCGGGATAGAAAAACTGGCCAGCAGGTGGCTGCATTGATGCAGGCCAGAATGGTGAAAATGGACATGAAAGGTCATGCAAGAGATCCCCGGGGACCTAAAAGCCAGCAAGGGTGACAAGGGAATGGAAGAATCAAGAACAGGATCAAGGTTTCTGCTCAGTGATTTACTCTATAGTTAAGCACCAGTCACTGAAATAGAAAATGCAGGAAGACCTTTTTTCTTTGGCCAAGGGCTTGGTGGGTTCAGTTTTTCATGTGTTAAGTCTGAGGTGCTTGCAAGGCATCAAAATGAAGTTATCTGCCAAGCAGACATATACAGGCTTTGCGACTGGGGTGCAGTGTGATTGGAGAGGGATTTGGAAGTCATCAGGGTGGAAAGAGAGTGAAAGACATTGGGGAGAGTATGTTAGCCGAGAATGACGATACACTGAGAAAAGAAGAGGACTTGTACCGATGCACCTTGAAACACCTCCTTTAAGAGGCTGCCCCCAAATAACAGCACTCGTAGAGGACATCGAGCTTATCTTCAGGTTGCTTGGAAACGTCAAAAACAATTTTGGTGATGGTCAGACAACATAATGAACCTCATTACTGTCTCTGAGTTGCACATGTAAAAAACCTGTTGAAATAGCAAATTCTTTGCTATATATGAACTCAACACATTGTTATTGAGTTGATTGCAAGTCACAGGGCATACTAGAAATCACCCGTAGGGTTGGCAAGGCAGTAAATATTTACTGAAGTAGACAGCCACGTCTTTCCCTCACAGAACAGCTGGTGGGTTTCAACTGCCAAGCTTTTTGGTTAGCTGCTGTACCACCAGGGCTCCTGACTAAATCAGACTTATGGAATCAGAAATTGTTGAGGTAGCTCCATGTTTTAGTTAACCAACTTCCCAGGTCAGAGTGCGAGGATCAGTGGTTTAGGAAGCCGTCGTCTCTCAAGTTCCCACTCTTACATCCCACCCTCCACCCCCACTGGGACTGCCTTGAACCACGTGCCTGCTCCTTACCATTCACTGCTGACTCCTGATTTGTTTGCAAGAGCCAGTGTGTATGGGAATTCAGGAATGGTTAATGGCCAGAGTTGAACAACATGATGGACGCATTTAAGATTTCAATGTGTGAAGACTGTTGAAATGCCAAATGTTTTGTTATCCGTGTGGGGTGGGGGGGATATACCTTTACACACACACACACACACACACACACACACACAAATATGAAAGAATCCGTATGTGTATCACCTCCTCTAGGAAGCCCTCCCTTTCCCTAGCTGTTTTATGTGTTCTCCTATCCCCTGTATGTCACTCTATCACAGCCTCATCTCACTGTGTTATAATTGCCTATTTACCAGGCGTCATCTCCCACTAGACTGTGAGCATGTTAAGAAGAGAGACTAGCTTTCATCTCTGATTCTCCGGGGCCTGGCTCACTGCCAGACCTGGAATCAAAGCACAGTAATGACGTCCTGATGGAGTAGGATTGAGCCCTTGTCTTTGCAGGGTTGCTGACCCACGGGGGCACTGTCAGCTGCCTGTAGCAGGTGTAGTCTGCCTCCTTCCACAGCTTCATGGACCTCTGGAGGGCTACCCTAAAAGTCGTGGGATTCCAGTTTGATCTTACCCTGTCTGCTTCACTTTAGCCCAGGGATCCAGACGCTAATTGGATCATGGTATCAAGTCTGACTGGTCTGGTAAATGTGTGAACAGGCATATGTGACCAGACCACAGTTTAAATGGAATTATCTTGGAAATGCTTTGATTCTCCCAGTTAAGCAGTCTGACCCTGCACTCCTGGGAACGTGGCATAACTCTTCCATGCCAGTTGGGATTGGCTTTGCAGTGGAGGGGGCAGTGGCGGCGGCTGCTGCTACATCTTCCCAGTCTGTCTAACACTGAATGGCCTTCATTTCTCCATCGTCACAGTGGGCATCATCCAGATTAATAAAGTGTTCCACCAAGTGCTGAGAGCACAAGCCTTTCCAAAGGAGTCAATCACTCAACATTTCTCTTTGGAAAGCACAGAACATTAGGCCTGAAGCTTGAAATGCATCAAAACCAGAGGGAGAACGGAGGGAGAGCGCTACGGTCTCCTTAGGCAATCTTGGGTCCCAGAGGAAGAATGATCCAGACTGCAGAGACTGATAAAAAAATAAAGCGGAGAAAGGTTGCTTCCTATTTTGAGAAGAACCATGTTTCTTTGCCCTCCCTCTCCACTGTGTTGGCGGCTCCTCATTAGTCCAGGATGTGCAAGGAAAGACATTCAGGAGACAGATGGAAAAAGGCTTGATCTTGGTGTGGCAGCTCTGTGTTGAGCCCTGCTGGTGTAGTGGGCTATGCGCTGGGCTGCTAACAGCAAGGTCACCAGTTTGACACCGCCAGCCACTCTGAGGGAGAAAAAAGCAGCTTTCCACTCCCATGAAGAGTTACCGTCGTGGCAGCCCAGAGGGGCAGCTCTACCCTGTCCCATAGGGGTGCTAGGAGTTGAAGTAGACTTGATGGAAGTGAATTTTTGTGAGGCTGCATTCCCACAATGCACTGCCCAGGGAGTCCTCTCTCCCTAACGTCCCCCCTCAAGCCAGTGCATCATCTTAAGACAGTCATCCTTAATCTATGTTTGTGTGTGTGTGGTGGGGGCAGGGATTTTTAAAGGAATCTCAGAATCTAATGGTTATTTTCCCCATGAAAAAGATTTTCATACAGCTGTAATTATTTTTTTTTCATTTCATGGCTTGTGGAATCTGTGAAATTTATCCATTGATCTGTAGGTACCCATGGACTAGAGGAAGAACTTCCTTGTTAGTTACTAATGCCCCCCTCTGAGAACCTTCCCCCATTAATCCCTAAACAGAATGGCTCCCTTCTCAGTGTTCACATAGCACGCCGTGGTCTTTATTCATAGCAAAGCATAACCTTACGTGTCTTTGGGTTGCTGACCTGGGTTTTGGATTTCCCACTGATTTACTATGTTTCTGTCACCACTAGGAGGGACTGATTAACCCTGCTGATCTCCAGTTTACTTGCTCAGGACTCACAGGTCATATAGTCTCTGTGTCCTGGCTCCTGGCACAGGATCTGTACACAGTAGGTATTCAGTATATAGTTATACCTGCAAGAGTTTCCTAAATGTGACCAGACTGGCAGCAGTAAAGGAGGAGCAACCTTAGCCTCCTATCCCCATCCTGCTTAAATCAAACCCGCAGTCGTGCATTCGGTTCTGACACATAGTGACCCTCTGAGCTGGAGCAGAACAGCCTAGGATTGCCCAGGCTGTAAATCTCCCAGGAAGCAGACTGCCATGTCTTTCTCCCATGAAATGGTTGGCGGATTTGAACTGCCAATCTTTTTGGTTAGCAGTTGAGTGCTTAACTATGTATGTCACAGGGCTCTCCTTCTCATCCTGTTTAGGATCCTGGATCCCTGCTCTTCCCCCCACCCCATTTAGGGAGCTGGCTACCCAACCTGGGACCCAGTAGGCGTGGATTAAATGAAACATGACAAGTGTGGCATGCAGAGGTCCTTGATATGGATGCAAATGTGGCCTTGAACATGTATCTGATGATGGGAAAACTATAGCCCAGGGCTTCAGCTGCCTTAGATGTAATGTGGGACTACTGACGTCCAACTCAGAAGACTCTTACAAGATCAGATTAAGTCAAGAGTGTAGAATGTTTAGCCCACAGAAAATGCTAAATAAGCAGAAACAGGAGTCATTAGTGAAAATGGCGGAAGGTGGAACAAAATGTGAGTTCTGAAAATCAGTGTGTGTATGTGGGACCCCACAGCAGAATGGGTCCAAAGGGTGGTTGTGCAATTGATGGGCGAATTAAAGAAACAACACACAAGGCATGCAAGGGCTCACCTCTTCCATGGTGACTGGAACCAGACTGAGGGAGTATGTATTCTCTTACAGATTTGTATACTCTCAGGCATGCAGGCCATGTTAAGGACAAATATATAAGGAAGGAGTTGTCTTAGAGGCATACATATAACAGGAGGGGGACAAGCTAGGGGTATACACACAATAGGAAGGGGAGGTACTAGACACATACATGCGATAGGAATGCACATGTGTAACAAAGTGGGTGGGTTCTAGAATTAAGATAGTGGCCCAACCCTGGTCACCTTTGATCTGGCTTGACCATCAGTTCCCCTGAACTCTCTCCAGGGGAACAGTCTATGATCATTATCAGAAGGGAGTGGACTGTACTTAGGGGTAGATGATCTGACTGCTTTTGATGGCAGATAACCTTTAGGCTTTCAAGAGTAGATTAAGCAACCACATAGCAAGTAGCACCTTAAAATTGGCATTATTCAGGGGGAATAACATAATGGGAGATAACTTTTACTTTGGAGAATGTGAATGTAAATGGGATGTATCTTCAACCCACGAACATAAAGGCTGCCCTCCACGGGAGCCCAGCCTCTCCGACTCCGTAACGCGAGCATCGAGAATTTGTCCGCATACACTCTCTTCCCAGCTCTCAGTGTCTGAGTGTTCACCTTTGGGCTGGATCCGCCCTAGCCCTCGATCTAAAGACCTGGACACCTGCCCAAGATCAGGTGCTGAACCAAAGCTACATGCATTCAAATCCTGACTTCAAAACTTACTAACTGCTGACCTTGGGCAACCTCTGTAAGTTCCATTTCTTTATCTATGAGATGGAGATAATAATAGTACACAACATATAACGATCAAGTAAGAGAATCATGTAATTAGTTTAGTGCAGTGTTTGGCATGGAACAAATACTTAATAAATGCTAGCTCTGTTCTATTATTTTCTGAGATAAGACAATAGGGGGGACCACATCCCAAACCATATTTCAGTTTGTGGTACTTACCAGGTAACAGGATCAGGGTTAGGTGCTTGTGGATTTTTGAACTCCAAACAATGTAATGGCAGCCTGCAGGAGGCTACACCTGGCCTAGGCTAGGAAAGAGGCCAAAGCTGCATGCACTGCGGAGCCATGGAGCCCCTGTGTAATCCAGGAAACATGCTGCATGGGGCTTGCTTTGCTGGAGATGCTCCATGCGTGTTTCCTGGACAACTGATTCCTCCTCTCCCCAGTCCCTGGAGCCCCTGCCTGCTGTGGCTTCCAAGAATAGAGCCACACTCTCCGATGTAGGGAGAATCCACCTCGGGCTACCTGAGGGCAGAGGCCAAGTGGATCCAGAGCCATCCTCAGCCTTCAGGAGTCCCCAGGCCCCAGGAGGCTGCCGGGCTTCGTTCATATTCATTGTCACTTGGAGCTGCACCTTTTCTCCAGGCTGTGCAAGGATGTGCATCACCATGGAAACGCTAGAGGTGAAATCACTCAAGTGTTGGCAAGCGGAGTTTCTCTCTGGAGCTTGGGAGAATGGAGAGCAGGCTCACAGTAGCAGAGAAAGGAAGCTGCCCTTAAAACAACCTGAACACTATTACTTCCATTTGGGGACTTTGCCTTGAAATAAAAGCCAAACAATAAATGAAAGAGAAATGTTTTCAGTCTCTAGGTCGGTCACCCCAGAGAACCCACTTGGAATGGACATGCCAATCCTTTTAGAGATCCTCATCTGGTGCATCTCATAGACTAGGTAACAGATTCCATCTGGAAAGAAATGGGAGGATAGCTTGGACGCTGATATTTTAAATTGACAAAAGCTGGAACCCAGAAGTCGTGGACCCTGGCACTTGTTGGCCGTGTCTGATCATTTGCCTGCTTTTCGGCCCCAGAACACATTTTCTAAATGACCGTCTGATAGGCTCTTGGTGCCTAAGATCACTGAGGATGTATTTGCAGTTCCAAAACAAGCTGTATCTTGCACTTGTTCCCAGTCCACTCTGTCTTCAGCTCTCCCGAGAGCTCCAGCAGCTCCTAACAGCCCCTAAAGCTGATAGAGGGGCCGCAGTCAGTCCGGAACCATTAGCTCTGGCTGCTCTGGCTGGACAATGAGGGACAAGCAGGACCAGGAAAGCATGCGGGATCATGGGGGCGGGTGGTGGTGGTGGTTGGGGGTGGGGGTGCACTACTGGGACTGCTCGGGGAGACTTTGGCTAGATCTGAACATGGCCAGGGCTCAAAGAAGGCCATTTGTGTGGACTACCTGCTATTTAGAACTCAGTGTTAGAGTCACATGATCCTTTCTTGTCTAACTTTCCTCCATTGGGGGAACAAAGCACTGGTAATACTTTCTTCCTCCTTCAGAAGCAATTTTGACCACATATGTAAAGGTTGGATGCCATTTACTAATTCAATGATTATTCATCAAATGCCTTTCATGTGTTGGGCACAATGCGAGGGCCTGAGGATAGGCTTCTCAGAAATAATCATGGACGAAGATGGCAGAATGAATACATGGACACAGCTATTCGCTAAAGACCAGCACTTGCAGCAAACATCTCTAATGTAACAGTTCTAACTTCCATGTTTTTAGTAGGAATTTTGATTATTATGGCCAACATTATGAAAGCAGAAAACACATGCACACACATTTAAACTAAGGACAACTTTAAACGTTTCCAGGTATGAATAGAAATGGAATACAATATATTCTATACTTCTCCATATTGGATTGGCAAGGATTTTATTTTATTTGGACCCACAATTAATGTTGTAAAGGTTGGATGCCAATTACTAGAAATTAAGTGATATACTGTACTGGGCAAACATGCTTCGAGAGACCTCTTTAAAAGGTTAAAGAACAACGATGCCACTTTGAGGACTAAAGTGTACCTGATTCAAACCATAGTATTATCAGTTGCCACACATGCATTTGAAAGCTGACAAGTGAGTAAGAACGATTGGGGGAAATATGGAGCATTTGGATTATGGTGTTGGTGAAGAACATAAAAGTTACCATGAACATCTGATGAAGGAACAAATTTGTTCTGAGAGAAATGCAGCCAGAATGCTCCTTAGAAGCAAGGATGGCGAGACTATGTCTTACATACTTTGGACATGTTATCAGGAGGAATTAGTCCCTGGTGATGGACATCATGCTTGGTAAAGCAGAGACTCAGAAGAAAAGAGGAAGACCCTCAATGTGCCAGTCTGGGTAAACTAGGGAAACAAATCCACAGAAACTCAAGAAATCATCCCAACCCCGTGCTGCCCAAGCCCATAAGTCCAACATTAGCCCACATATCCAACACCAATCTACAAAGTCCTCCTCAATCTCACAAAACACATGCCATGACCCCGACTGCAGGAGGAAAGTCAGATCAGTGAGTGTGTAAGCATCTCAGTGCTGGCAGGGGTCTCCACTCGGCTGCTCCAGCACCTAGGGCTACATCGGGGTAGGTCCATGTGGCTTCTCCTCGGGGATGTCTTGCAGGAAGTGAGCCTTGCCAATTGAAGCAGGGAACTGGTTAAGACAGCTGCACCCTGGTCTAACCATCAGAAAGCAAGAGACCTGAGAACTCTAAAGGCGAGGCTCACTGAGCCATTTATCTCTCCAGCCTTCAATTAACCCCACACGTGTTTATCGGCTAGGTTGGCACAATAAACCTTAACTATCTCATTCAGTGAAATGGACTGACACAGTAGTTACAACAATGGGCTCAACCCCAGCAATGACTGTGAGGATGGCCCAGGACCATGAAGTATTTTATTTTGTTGTACTTAAGATTGCTATGAGTCATAGACTTGATGGCACTAACCAACAACAACAGTCTTCTATTTTCTATATCCCATTTTAGCCAAAACAATGGGAATGTCTGCATATGTCAGAGGATCTAATGTGGGAAGAATTGAAGTTTGGAGATGTTGATATGTGGAACCAGTGACATCTCTCTTGATATTGAACTCAGGGCTACACCATAATGCAAATTCAAGAAGTGCCATTAACATACCCTGTTTCCCCGAAAGTAAAACATCCCCCTAAAATAAGACCAACTTACAGTTTTGCCTCTCGCTGAAATAGAAGGCATCCCCCTAAAATAAGACCTCCCTGAAAATAAGGGTTTGGATTGTTATGATGATGTTCCAGAAGATGATGACATGACTGTCATTGAATAAATGAGTAGATGTACCATAGATTGTTGTACATGGAAATAATGGTAGTAACAATAAATTCTTGATACTGTAGGATTCACAGTTTGTCTGGTTATGCTGGTTTGTGATGACAACTACTACCATACTGTATACAGGTAGTAAATTTCCTTTTTTGTTGTTCAACAATAAATATATACGATATTCTTCTTTATGTAAAATAAGACATCCCCTGAAAATAAGACCTAGCGCATCTTTGGGAGCAAAAATTCATATACGGCTCTGTCTTATTTTCAGGGAAACAGGGTAGACCAGATTGTGGATGGTGATTTCTGGAGTTGCGCAACAAGACAGCGTTGGTCCAGGCAACTATGAAGGGTTGTGTTTTGGAGGCAAGTAGGAGGAGAAGAGATGTTCCATGGACTATTGGAGGTCTGAGTCAGTTGAGGTGAGTGTTTTGCTGTTGATAGGGCAGAATGACTGCCAGAATTAAAGGATGAGTAGAAGGATGCGACTAGAGCCCAGGTGGTGTAGTGGTTACATGTTGTGCCGATAACTGCAAGATTTGCATTTCAAAACCACCAGTGGCTTCTCGGGAGAAAAACAGGGCTTTCTACTCCAATAAAGAGGAGTCCCCAAAACTCACAGGGGCAGTTCTACTCTGTCCTACGGGGTTGCTGTGAGTCATGATCATTGAAGATATGGATGCAGTAACAAAGTATAATGAAGAAACCAGATGGTGCCTAGCTATCAGAAAGAATAGCATCTGGGGTCTTAAAACAAGCAGCCATCTAAACGAGATGTCAATTGAGTCTACATAAAGCACACTAGTCTCTGTGATCTAAGGATTGTAAATACAATCTAAATCCAAAGGAGGGAATGGTAGCAGAGCTTAAATTGTAAATATCTGGTTTGCAGAAGGCTATGGATGATAGTGGAAGCCCAAACACATTTGCAGAGTCCACACAAGGATTAAATCTCTCGTAAGTACCCTTTGAACATATACCAGGGTTGTGAATAACTGTGTTATCAGACTGAGAGCATTGTAAACTTGATCACGGCAGATGTAGTTAGGTTAAAATGTAATACCTTATCATTTGATCTCCCTTTTGACTAATTTTAAAGTTGGTTCAGTTTTTAATATTTTCTATTTTCTTCTTGATTGAGGTTTTCATATGTTTTATATAGCGATGTTGTCTGTTTGATTTTTGTTTACTTCCTATTTATGTTTTGTGTGATTTTCTGTATATAAAATCTAGGATAGGTAGATCTTTAGCCAGTAACTGGATTGATAATTTCCAAGGGTTATGGCAGGGGAAGATGAGGTAAGTGGAGGGGGAGCTAACAACGATCATGAGTAGAAAATGTTCTGAAACTTAGAGTAGCTGTGATTTCTGTTGTGTTCAATATTGTTATTCCATATCTCTCATTGTCCTGGTTAGTGACTGAATATATTGAAACTGGTTCAAATATGGTGGCACTTGGATCTGAACATAGTTCTGCATCTGGCAACTAACTTACATCAGTGCAAGAAACCATCACTTTTTTGCAAGAGGGATGCGATTTTTCTTCTTTCTGTCATGTCATTGTTTATGGACCTTGTTCTCAGCTGGACTCTCAGGTCACTAGAGCAGTGACACTGAATTAACCACCCAAGTCCAACTTACACATTACTCTTAGCCTTAGGCCTAGACATTCCAGGCTATTTCCATGGCACTGCCAGTTAGGAGGTGATTTGTGGAGTGTGATAGTTAACTTTTGTGTCAACTTGGCTGGACCAGGATTCTCAATAGTTTGGCAATTGAGGTCTCCTGCGTGATGTGATGGAATCTGCTATGAGCAGCCAAGCAGTAGGAGGAAGGTTGAGGTGGAGTTCAATTCTTTACCAAGGTCAAAGGGCTAATGGTATTCCTTAAGGGCTGTGGCCCACTTGATATACAAGTAGATATTTTGGAGAGTTTGTTTTTTTCTGCTTGGTCTGGGTCTTGTATATAGTTCACTGAAAAATGGTTCCTTGGACTTGAACTAATGGTTTGCCACCTTGCCTGCTGATCCCTGGGGCCATCAGTGGCCTGTAATCTGACCTGATGACCTACGATTCATTTGACTCTGCAGCCACAAGCATGGTCTGTAGACTCCATCAACCGGTGGTCTTTCTGATTCATCTTCCAGATTCATCAACCCCCACAGCTACAAGAGTTAGGAGAAGCCCCCGGCTTAATATCAGACTCACAAACTTGAATCCACTTAGACCTACACATTTCTACAACTGTGTAAGCCATTTTATTGATACAAAATTTTCTCTTCTCTCTCTCCTCCTCCCCTTCTCTCTATATATATAGAGAGATAGAGATGAACATAGATACATTTGCTGCTCTAGGACTCAGCCTAACACAAGGAATCTGACACATTTTGAAGGGTCTTTGAAAGGATTCAAGAGCTTTGGTGCATTGTGGTTATGCGTTGGGCTGCTAACCACAAGGTCTGTAGTTTGAAGCCCCCAGCTTCTCTGGGGGAGAAAGATGGGACTTTCTATTCCTATAAAGAGTTACAGTCTCAAAAACTCAAGGACAGCTCTACCCTGTCCTATAGGGTTGCTATGAGTTGATATTGACTCAATGGCAGTGAATTTGATTAAAAAAATTTTTTTT
>NW_022103913.1:11726477-11740362 GCF_000313985.2 Echinops telfairi
GGCCCTTTGGATAATTTAATGGAAGTTCTAGATCTTCTCTCTAGAAAAACTCATTGTTTTGCCTTATCATTTGAGAGACTTTCAAGTAGGTTCAGACCTTGCCTGACAAGAATGGATTGAGAACATGTCTGCAGTTCCTGAAGACCTGTTGATTCTTCAGTAGAAGGAAGCTTCAAGTGGCCACCCCTTCAAGAGCCTCCGGGAAGGGAGAATAGCCTGAGCACGTTTCGCATCTTACTCAGATCAACTGTAGGACATCTCAGAGGGACATTCACCTTGCCCTCCTAGTCATCTGAGTCCGAACAACTTTATACGTTCTAAACATTAACCGGTGTCCTTGGGAGTCTCTGCTGATATTACATGGGACTTAATTGGTTTGTTGGAGGAAAATGAGTCACCCACCAGGAGAGCAGGCAGGGAAGCAACTCACAGGGGCAGAGAAAACTGAAACCGCACACAAAAGAGCAAGCATGCCCTTTCTGCTTCCCCTAGACTGCAATCCCAGAGGAACCCCCTTTTGCTGATGGGGTTTAAAGCGATTTTTCAGACCCACAGAGACAAAGAGCACTACCTCCCCTTCCCCAGTCTTTCTCTCCTCCCTTTTCTGCATGTGGAGCCGTATCCAGTGGGGGAGTGGGGAGGGGACAGGCCATCAGCTTGACTGTCAGAGCTGATCACTGCTGACCTTATCAAAACACAGAATCAATACACTCTCCTCCCAGCAGCCCAGAAAAATCACAAGGAGTTTGAACTGAAGCAATTTGAAGTGCAGAATCGTCTGAATCAGAAGACAAGCCGGTACATTTTTGGTTTTCTGAATTTTCCCATACCCTCCCTCAAACTCTGGCAATCCCACTGGACTCATTGGAGTTCTGGGGCAGCATGAACCACTGGAGTTCTGGGGCAGCATTAACCAGCATTAACCACAGGGAGGACATCCAAAGGAGCTTTCATGAATCAAGACCGTTGTCTAGCTAGTTGGGACTTTGTCTAAGCTCAGAGCATCAGCTGTGGGCGAGAAGCAGAAGGGGGCTGGGGATCAATGCAGGGCAGAGATCTTAGCCATCACCAGAACACATCAGCAGGTTTTCTGGAAAGTCTTGTCTGAGCAGAGGTCTCTAGGCTTCAGCCCTTCCCTTGGCAAAGTCAAGCTGTGCTACTGAGTTAGTCCCAAGGGCCTAAAATGATGTTTCCACCTCTCTGCTCTCTCCTGTTTCTTTGCTTCTTTTTACTGATTGAATTGTGCAACCCCAAAAGATATGTTGAAGGCCTAATCCCAGGTACTGTTAGGTTTCTTGAGTGGGTAATAATACCTCCCTTCTTGGCTTCGCATAATGAAAGAATTCATGCCAAAGCCTGTTTTGTAATCCAAGTGGGTTTTTATGAAGGACAGGGCAAGTTTCAGGTTTTACAGTCTCAAACGAGTTCACAACTGGGCCTGAGCAATGTTGTGGAAAAGAGCACCCACACTGTGGAACTGGGGGTGGGAGGATCCCAGGGACTGAGGGGTCAAGAGAGCAAGGGGGGAAGAGGGCATGGAGGTCAGAGCAAGGAGGCCAGAGTGCAGGGCAAGAGAGAGTGTGCCAGTGCTCGCTCTCTGCCTCTATTCTAGCCCACTTCTGCCTGGGGGAAGGCACGGTTGAAGGTATTGGTTGACTCTATTGGCTGGGTTGAGCCCACCTGAGTGATGTCATGAGCCTGGGCCAAGTTTGGACTGCCCAGGTGTACCTCCCACCTGGCTCAGGGACTTGAGTATGAGCATGCTCCATTTGGGGTCTTCATAGGTGTCTAGTGGTTGTCTGGTTTCTTCCCAACCTCGTCTATGTGGGCCTTTGCAGGCAAGGGAGGGACACCCCACCCATCCCTAAACGTAGCTACCTAACAGTACCTATCAACATGACTTTGCTTGAAAACAGGATCTTTGAAAGTTATTTATTAATTTAACATAGGTCATACTGGAGTTTGGTAGGTCCCAATCTAATCTGAGTCATTCAAGGACTTAGAGAAGAGGCCCAGACAGAGGGACAATGGCCATCTTTGCAAGGTAAGGAACACTTGGAGCCACCTGAAGCTGAGGGAGACCAGAAAGAATGTTCAAAGAGAACATAGTCTCCCCTGAAGTTAGATTCCTAGTCTCCAGAACTATGAGACAATATGTTCCTGTTCTAATAACCCATCCCATTGGTAGTATTTGGTAGCAATAAGAAATAAGTACAAAACCCAAACCAGACTCACTGCCAGTGAGTTGATTTTGACTCATAGTAACTCCTCCATCTTTTCCCCAGATTCGTTTTCTCCCCCTTTCCTTGTTCTGCTTGCCTCCCTTTTGTCAGAAGAGAGCAGGTTGGAAAGCAGGAATTGAGAGGAAGCCGTTGTGGGTGGGTGGGTGAGCAGGGGCGTCAGATGTGGTGAGGTGCACACAGAAGTGCCAGCCTCCCTTCAGAAGATGAAGTCACCCTTCCTTGAGGATTCTGGCTTGGAGTCTGGAAACCCAGCCTCTTGAGAGCATCTGCACTTGTTTCCATGATGGTGCAGTTTGAACTCCATTTGACTATGTTTCCAATTCCCCTTTGGCCTTTTAAGCTCTTCTAATACCAACCAGTGCTGTTATTCATCCTTCCTCTGGCATTCCTGCCATCTCAGCTCTCAGAGCTGGTGGAGCCAGAGAAGACCAGGTGCCCAGGTTGGCAGGAACATCCTACACCTTCATCACACTTTACTGTTATTGCCCATCAATCTTTAGTCCTTGCTTAGCAGGGAACCTCGTGAGCCCGGTTGATGGACTGATAGTTCCTTATGGCTTCAGAACTGATTCCAGGAATCTTCATAGAGCAGATTCAGTGACAGAAACTCCTGAGGGACTCAAAATGGTAGACCACTTTCTATGGAGTACACCCTATAGAGGGATCTTGGCCAGCTCTTCTATGGCTTTGTAGTTTTATTGTTGAGCACTGCTGGCCACTTTTACAGCTCACTCCACACTTACACATCATTACAACTTCGCATGCCTGGTACCTCCTGACTGCATGCAGCTGACCCAGGCAGAATTGATTGCTTTCTTCTCTGAGTTCCCGAAGGACCTTGTACTGGCTTCTTTCATAGCACTGATCACATTGTGCTTTATTGGCTGTTTGCATGGCTGTCTCTTCCTATGTTAGCATCCATTTGATCCACAGATTGTTGTTAAGCTCCTCATCTTTTCCAGGTAAGGGGATATGTGGGGAACAGCACAGGTAGGGTTATGGGCCTTCATGGATCCAAAGGGAGGACGAACAGCCCAGAAAAGGCCAGGTATGAAGTAGACTCACATCAAATGTTCCTTGGGGGAATTGAGGACATAGTTTTTGGAGAAACAGAGCCTGGCAGGAGACCAGAAATAGGCAATTGAGGCCCTTTTAGAAAGCTGATATTTTACTGTTACCCAACAGAGAGTCCAACATTGGAAGGGGAGACAGTGAGCAGAAACAAGAAAATGTTATTGGCTGATGTGGGCTGAAGCAAGGGGTCCAGTAGGCTGGGCCAGCAGCATTGATGAAGAGCTTGCCCATCAGCAAGGCTCAACCCAGGATGAGACTATAAGCATTCTTCCTACTGTTCCTAGCTGCCATTGCTCTGGACATATGTCTCAGAGTGTACAGCTGCCCAGGGTTTGGATGGAAGTCGTTATCAGGAGAGCATGCAAGGAGCAACAGGCATAAGGTGGGCCCTATTGGCAACTTTAATTAATTCAAGGGGAATGCATTGCATTTAATCACATGGGTAAATGGAGGGAAACCATCTCTGAGCAAGCAGTATAACAGCAAGGATGGAGAGTCATGGATTGGTGTCCTCATCTTTCTGAAAGGAGAAAGTAAGGGGTGGGAGTGGTTAATGAAAAGTGGTACCCTGGGTCTCAGTCTTGACTAACCATTATTTGGAGTTCATACTGAAGGTTGAGCAGAGGGAGTGTGCCAGGATGAGGCTTCTCTGCTTCCTGTGCCAGTTAACATACCCAGTGACAGGTGAGGCCACCAGGGTGCAAGCTGTCAGGATTTCCTGACAAAGCAGCTCGGAGCCAGCTTCTTGGAGCAGAGGCACACCAGTGCCTGACCTCTGGTCCCAGTGCATTCCTTCCCACACAACAGGGCTTCTGCGACTGGGGCATCCTGGGGAATTTCCGTGCCCTACAAACCTCATCAACCCACAGGGAAGGGAGCAGAAGCAAACGTGCCAGCACCAGCCACAGATGGCCACAGCTTCTAAATAAGCATTTCATTAGTTTGGAACCTAGGGAAAACATAGTTCAAGTTATAGGGAAAAATAAATGAGTGAGGAGGGCCCGATTTTAAATCCTGCTAGTTAATTCCAGTATGTCCATAAAAGAAACAGCACCATCTTTTTAAAGGGGCACTGTTAATTAGCCATAGCACCTATTTGAGGACTCTCTGTAGTTATAATGTGGTTATGTCATGCTGGTGAAGAGGCCTAGGGTTCCACATATCCTCTTTATGCCTATTCCTGTCATGCTGAAATTGGCTCCCTTGCTCTCTAACTGTGGTTTATGTAGGGGATGAACCCCAATAGCCTTGCTTGTGTTTACACTTGCTGCCCACCCTAGAAAGCCAATTCTTCCTTGTTCCCCCTTCTTGAAGTCGGTGCTCAATCCCCATTGGAGTGGACACCGATTCCATTTTCACAAGCTGGGTGTTCTGTTTCTCCCTTTCTCTCCCCACTAGATCACGCCGAGGAGTGCTGTTTATGTCCTTTGCCTCACCCTGCACAGCTTGCATCAAGTTGTTCATCCTTCCAAGGAAACAGCAGGATTCCTGCTTCCCCCAAGCTGAGGCTTCTAGCCTCTCTCTAATGGACTTGTCCTGATCCAGAGGGATTTAGACTGTGATTCATAAAAACTCTTTAATGCCAATATGATAAAGCATCTTAGCAGGAGACAAGGAATATGGGGGAAACCTAAGGTTTGCATTTGAGTCCCAAATTCATCACTAATAACCTTGCTGAACCGCAGTGTCCCCATCAGTAGGATGACTTGAACTTTTGGTTACTAACTGAAAGATTTGAATCCATCCAGAAGTGCTGTAGAAGAAAGACTGGATGGCCCACTTCCATAAGATTACAGCTGTTGAAAAATTTAGGGAGTGCAGTTCTATTCCGACACATGTGGGCTCACCTGTGCATGGAATCAACACCTTGACATTGGTTTGGTTTTATCTTTGGGAATGATAGGCTCTATTGTAAAGAATGTTTAAATGATGACAACAACGTTTCCAGTTTTCTGACCCATTTCTTTAGGAGTTTACTAACTTTATATTGAGATAAAGTGACCTTGACACACACACACACACACACACACACCCCTAACAAACCTTAAAAAGGACCAAAGGGCTATTTGTTTTTAGGCTGATTTTGGGTACAAAGTTTCCTGGGTTCTTAGTAAGTCTGTTTGTTGTGCATGTTATGATATGCTCTAGGAAGGGCCCAAGGATCTTCGTTAATATAAGAGCTACTGCTCTCTGAGTGCCTGGTGTGTAAAAGGAGCCCTGGTGGTATAGTGAACACCAGCTGAATTATTCTAACAAATGGATGCAACATTGTAGCACTTACTTTATTTTGAATCCAGCTTAATTTCTGGCAATCTACTCAATGCACTGTTGCAACCATTTTTTAATGATCTTCGGCAAATTTTAGCTGTGTGTGATATTAATGATGTTGTTTTATAATTTATGTGTGGATCAGAAGAAATCATGGATAGCATTACAAAAAAAGGTGAATCCCAGAACATTTCATTGTGCTTATGTGGAACCTTACATATACAAACAGGCAGTTTTCAAATAGACCAAGGGGATACAACATGGTTTAAAACCATAAAAAGTGGCTGACGGGATAATATTCTTTCACCGTATATATTCAATCTGTATGCTGAGCATATCATCTGAGAAGTTGGACTATATAAAGAACACTGTCAGATTTGGAGGAAGATTCATTAATAATCTGAGATATGCAGGTGATACAACCATGCATGCTAAAAGTGATGAAGACTTGAAATACTTACTGATGAAGATCAAATACTACAGCATTCAGTATGGATTACACCTATAAAGAAAACCAAAAAAATTACGGACACTCAATTTGCAGAAGGTGCTGGAAGACAGTGGGAGCCCCAAACCCTTCTACTGAGTAACTAGTTAGATTAAGCCACTGGCAGACCCCCATGAGCCACAAGCAAAGGTCTCAAACAACCTCATTGTCAGACAGAAATTATTGTAATCTTGATTATCCTGGATCCAATTTGATATTTGGTCAGCTGATCACCGTATTAGCCCAACCTGAATTTGTTCTAGGTGCAAGTATCTCTTGAGCATTCCATGACAAACATTTCTTCCCTGGCTTTTTAAATGTTGAGTTGGTCTTTTCTCTATTATTCATTATTTGTATTTTTATCTTTATATTATTATTATTTTATCCCTACCACTTTATTTTGATTTTGTTTTTTCTTGTTTCTATTGGGTTTCCCAGTCTGTGAAGCCCAGGAGTGGATGTATAGAGATAATAAATGATACAAGGGTTTATAGGGGATGTTGGGTTGGGTAGGGGTGATAGGGAGGGTGCGGGGATTTGGGGAGCAAATAATGAAGGTGGGAGGTGGGAGGGAGCACCAGAACTGATTGTGATTATACAATTCATTTTAAAGGCGATTTAACAATGAGCGGGGTTGGGGTGGGGCTCTTCTAAAATTGATTGTGTTAACGATTATGCAAGTATTCTTGATATGATTGAATGATAGAACTATTGAATTACATTATATGTGGATTAGGTGCCAATAGAACATTTAAAAAATAATAAACAAGGAGGAAAAAAAGGGAAAAGTCCTTACAGATCAACAAGACTGCCTTTGATCATCACTCCTACTCAGTACTGTGATGCAAGTCCTAGTTAGAGCTACTAGAGAAGAGAATGAATTAAAGGCATCCAAATTGGCAAAGAAGAAGTGAACATTTTTCTATTCGCAGATGATGTGATCTTACATAGAACATCCCAAAGATTCAGCAAGGAAATTATTAGAACTAATAGAAAGAATCAGTAAAGTTGAAAGGCACAAGATCTACATGCAAAAATCTGTCTGACTCTTATACACTAACAAAAAGAGTGCTGAAAAGTCTATTGGGAAAATGATGCAATTTTAATAGCCACCCAAAAGATAAAACAGTTAGAAATAAATATAGCCAGAGAAACAAAAGACCAGTACAAAGAAAACTAAAAAACACGACTGCAAGAAACCAGAAAAGATAACATAAATGGAAGGATATACCATGTTTATGGATAGAAAGACTTAATATTGTGAAAATGTTGATATCACCCCAATGATATACAGATATAAGGCAACTCTGACCCAGATTCCAACATTATTCTTTAAAGAGATGGAAAAACCAATCATCAATTTTGTATGGAAAGGAAAGCTATACAAAATAAACAAAGCACTACCAAAGAAAAGGAACAAAGCAGGAGGCCTGTCACTTCCCAATCTGAAAACCTAGTAGTCAAAATAGCCTGTACTGGTACCATGACAGAAACATAGAACTATGGAACAGAATTGAAAACCCAGAAATAAATCCACTCAATTATTGATAGCTTATCTTTGACAAAGGACCAAAACACATTAAATGGGTAAGAGACAGCCTCTTTAACAAGTCGTGCTGGCAGAACTGGATATCCATTTGCAGAAAAATGAAACAGGATCTATATCCCATGGTATATGAAAAGGAAATCAAGATGGCTCAACGACCTATATGTAAAACCTAGAACTATAAAAACTATAAATGAAAAAAAGGGACAAAGTTAAGGGTCCTAACTCTTGGTACTATCGAACATCATTGAAAACACACAAAGAGCAGAGGACAAATTAGGACCTCTAAAAATTAGACACCATGGCATCAAAAGACTTCACTAAAAGAGTAGGAAGAGAACCCACAAACTTGGAAGAAAAATGTAGAACAGAACTCAAACTCTACAAGGATTCAGGTTTAGGGGAAGATAAACACTGTGACTGGACTCTTCGTGGGTCAACCTTTAGCTAAACAATAGACAGGCCTATAAGGAGAATGATAACAATAGTGTGGTACACATCACTTAGGATACTCAACTATTTGAAACCACAAAGGTAGCATTGACCTAAGGATTGAGGAAGGAGGATATATACAAGATAGGCATCAAGGTGGCTGTTCGGTGAATGTGTACGTGCATGTGGGCAAACATGAAGAGGGATTGAGACTTAATAGTCATTTTAAACAACAGTAAAGAACCCATGGTTTGAAGTTGAGAACATTCATTGAGCTGGGCCTGGCTACCTGTTGAGTGACAGGCATCTGAGGTAACTGAGTCTTAGGCATGGGGAAGGAAGCAGATAGCCCAAAGTCTGGTGGGAAGGCTCAGCTTTTTAGGCTACTCTTGGGGCATAACCTGAGTGTCCATAACCCAATCAGCAACCAGTCGAGATGTGGTTCAGCCACTGCACCCACTATATCTGCAGCCAGGGGTCCCATTCCCAGGACCAGGTGGAGGAAGGAAAGAAGATACCGTTGGTGTCCTGTGGTGATTATGGAATTTCAGTGAGCCTGAATGTCAAGACTTAATTTGATCAGCATTGGCAAGGTAGTAAGAAAAGGAGTAATCCTAGAATGCCCTGGATTTACTGATTTTCATTGATAACTCAGTCTAATCTGGGCCACTCATGATGCCACCTCACTTTAGTGATCACCCAAGACTCAATTGCTTTATGTGCTGCCATAAAGCTTTGCTCTTCACTGGACAAATGGGGTAGCCACCTCTCAAGGCTCATAGGACCAAGTTCCTGTTTCTAATCTTTATAATTCATGATTTCTTGGGTCTATGTTCACAATATCCTGTATTGATTAGGAATGGAGCCCACCCCAAGCACCTCTCTCATCTGCACAGCATAAAGCTGGGTGGTATGGATCAGAGTCTTCTGGGGACATTTTCAGAATACACATAGCCAAGCTCTGTGCTGTATGTTGGGAATTAGATTTCTAGAGAATGGGCAAGGGGATTTGGCATGTCCATTTTGAAATAGTTCTCTTTTCATTATGACTCCACACTCCTTGTACAAAGGCTCTTGTTTAGGGTAAGACATGGAAAAATAATAATAATTTATGAATTATCAAGGGTTTGTGAGGGAGGGAGAGGGAAGGAGGGGAAAAATGAGGAGCTGATACCAAGGGCTCAAGTAGAAAGAAAATGTTTTGAGAATGATGATAGCAATAAATGTACAAATGTGCTTGACACCATGGATGGATGTATGGATTGCGATAAGAGTTGTATGAGCCCCCAATAAAATGATTTTAAAAAGAAAAAAAAGAGTTGTACGAGCCCCCAATAAAATGATTTTTTTTTAAAGGCTCTTGTTTAGAAGGTGCATTATTTTACATCTGTCACCTCTGTTGATCTTCACAGAAGGCCAGGCAGGTATTATTATCTCTGTTTAACGGGAAAGAAACAGAAATACAGAGAGGCTAAATGTCTAGCTTGTAAATCTCAGAGCTACATTTGAACCAAAATTATTTGACTCCTCTAGAATTCATTCAGCTGTTTCCTCTCCGTAAAATCCCCATGGCCACCCTCTTCACTGTGCTTTACTGAGTCTGTCACTGGGGTGATTGGCAGACATTTTGTTGGGCTGTGTTGGTAATTTTATGGGCAAGGAAGCTCTGGAATTAGAGTGGGCCTCCTGCTGGGCACTCAGCTGCACTGTCCTATCTGATTAGCTTGCAAGTTTGGGCTGCATTTGGATCTTGAAGGTGATGCCTCCGGGTGGGAAAGCTGAAGGCATTAAGGATGCACAGCCCATCTCAAAACAGTACTGTGCTAAGGCTCCACTCCTCTAGAATGTAGGCTGTTGGGTGAAAAGAACAACAGAACACGCCTTTCTTTTACATTTCAAAATGCTGCTAGGGGATGAAGGCTGTCCTGCTGCTTGGAAGTGACTCTGGGGGAGGAACTAAGGCACTACCAGCATGCATCCTTTTGATACAAAGCATAAAGGTATACTTGGAGTAAGAGCCATTATCCCTCGTCCCTGAATGCAAACCATTGTTGTGTTCTGTTGGCAACTCCATTTTGACTCACAACAACTCTCCGGGACAGGGTAGACTTGCCTCAGATTTTCCAAGGCTAAAGACTGCCACTTCTTTCTCCATTGGAGAACTGCTGGATTTAAACCACCAGCCTTTCAGTTAGCAGTCGAGCGCTTCATCACTGTGTCACCAGGACTCCTTAAATATTAGCAGGATGTCACCAATCTCAATAAAACATGGAGATGTAGACAGACGCTACTTATTCCCTCTCAAACAAAGAAGCCAGAAAATATGGGTTGAGGAGAAATTTGGAGCCTTGGATCTCTGAGTAAGTTAGTTGTGTGGGCGGGAGACACCTCTGGGGAAATTGGGAAGCAGAACCTAGACAGAGTCAGAGGCAAATTCTCCATTTACCCGAACTGAGCTACTCCACCTGTAGTGTTCAGCCAGTTTATACCCTGATGATCAGAAAAAAATTATTGTAATTTAACCCTGGGCCAAACACTTCTTCCCACGCTTCAGAGCTGATGAGAGAGAGTTGGACACCCCCTGGCTCTTCATACCACCCAGTTGAGCTGGGAAGTTACTGGTCTGCATCTGGTGCATCTAACAGCTGCTTGTACCCTTCCCCTTGCATACACAAGGCAACAAGGGCAGCTTGACAAAGGCGTGGGCCAGATAGGAACCTGACACAGCATGGTTAAGTAAAGCAAAACCAATACAGGATGACTAAAACACCTTGAATTCTTCATGGCTGCATTCCCAGTGCCCAAACAGTCTCATAACCAATGCAGTAGAGGCTAGGGCCACCCATGTAGCCATAGGCTGTGCTGAAAGATTTGACCTTCTGGATTGTTCTGAGGCAAAAGCAGTGGAGTGACTGTGTGCTTGTTTGTTTCTTTTTTCCCTTCCCCCTTCTTTTGTATTGACAAAGTGCCAGCCACAACAGAGAAACCCGTCCTAATGTTCACACCCCTGATGCCCACAGAGGTCAGCTGTGCTGTGGGGGCTTGGGTAACAAACAGCAGTCAGGTTTTTTTCTCTCTTGTAACTCTGATTTTCTGGTGTTTTGATAAAATATCAGTGGGGAAACATAGGACACAAGAGGGGGGGAATAATTCCTAACTCCCTATAAACCCCTGCTGACCAGAAAGGATCCCAGATTCCAACCTCACACTTGAATGCACGTCAACGATGTGATCTCTGAGTGGAATTTTAATGAGCACACATCGGTTTTCAGAATGTCGAGTAGGTGTGTGCGTGTTCCTATTCATGTAGTTGTTTACAAATATGTTCTGTTAGTGTTTTAATTTTTAATGATGTTACTGCCATTGTTGCTATTGGTTGTTTTCTGTTTTGTTTTTATTATTCTTTTCTTGTATCACTTGATTGAGTCAACTATCTTTGAGTGACCCTACTGCCCTCACACCTCCAACCATTGAATCACAATGTATCAGAGACAACAGACAATATCAGTTTACACAAAGACGCAAAACACACACGTGAATAATAAACAGAGCCAAAAGATCTGCCTCAGGAAGAAAAGGCATTGGAATCACAGTTGGAGTACATGAAAAGGAATTCCGAAAAATAAGTTTTGGTACTTTCAGTGACAGGAGAAACAACAACAACAACAACAACACATTATAAATCAAACAAAGAAACCAAATAGAAATCTAGAAAACCAATACTAAGTAGTAGAATTAGATAACACTTAAAATAGAAAAATAGTAGAATTGAAATTTTGTTTCATTAAAGGTTGAATTTGTGGCCATGAAGAATAATCAATAAAAGAGTAAAAAACCCTAAAGAAACTTTAAGAATTATGTAGAACCTATCAAGAAAAATAACTTTGACCTGACTGGTGTTCTAGAACAAGAGGAACAAAAACCTACAGAAAAAAAGGGTCCAAGAACTTCTGGAAGAAAACATTCCTAACATCCTAACAGAAGAGAAAATGTTCATTCAAGAAGATGAAAGAACCCCAAACAAGACACAATCCACAAGAAAATCACCAGGGCATATCATAATCAAACTTTCCAATGTCAAGGACAAGAAAAGAAGCTGACAATATCCCAGGAAAAAAGAAATTTTCTACAAAGAGAAACCAATAATAATAAGCTCAGATTTTTCAGCAGAAAACATTCAGGCAAGAAGACAATGTAATGGCATATATAAAAACTCTTGAAAAATTACCAAACAACAATCTTTTATTAGAAAAAGTCATTTCATTAGAGGCTCAAACAACTCTTATCACAATCCATACATACATCAATTGTGTAAAGCACATTTGTACATTCATTGCCCTCATCATTCTCAAAACATTTCCTCTCCACCTAAGCCCCTGGCATCAGCTCCTCATTTTTTCCCCTCCCTCCCCACTCCCCCTGCCCTCATGAGTGGATTAGTAAACTCTGGCACATACACACAATGGAGTACTATGCAGCACTGAAAAGCATGGACGATCACATGAAACACGTCACTTTGTGGGAAGACCTGGAAGGAATCATGTTAAGCGAGGTAAGTCAAACTCAAAAGGACGGTATAACATGAGTCCTCTGAGGTAAGTACAGTCAACACGCCAGGAATAGAAGAATAAACACCTATCTCGCAATAAACGGGTGGAAGCATAGACAGTTGGAGGGAGGGCAGGCCACACCTAGGGAGATACATGAGAGTCCAACATAAAGAAGGGGGATGGGGGAAGGTGGAGGGAGAAGCGGGGTGGGGAGAAGCTGAGTTGCTGGCATGGGGGGAACAGGGTACTAATCCACCCAGGGGGAGAGTATTGGTTGCGTCCCCACAGAACTGGAATGTGCATACAGACCCCACCATGACATGCCAAACTAGGAGGGCAATGTAATGTACGGAGGAATCCACAAAGACACTGGACAATACGCCGCCACTAACCAGAATTAGCCCGACCCCCACCATGGAAGGGAGCACCACAGAAAATGGAAATAGATCGTCAGGTGTGAGAAAGGAACTGACGTACCACACCACACCCAGAAGGAAGCTGAAGCAAAGGAAGGAGGAAGAATGGAGTGGAGCACAACTGGGCCCACCAAGCTCAGAGGACAATAGCCCCACTCAGAGCAGCCAATGCACAGAGAGGACCATATGTCTGTCCCCACTGCGGGACGCGACATCCTGCACTGACCCATAGCCCTACATGGAACAGCACCGGAGACACAGTGTGGGATGTGTGACTGAGCTAACCCCACCACACTGAGGCAAAACACTGGGGGCATACAATGGAGTGGCGGAAGAAGCAGAGCAAGGAGGTCCCGAGGGAGTACAAAAGATGGACTTTGGGGCCAGGACGTGGCACCCCATGAGACTCGTCCGGAAACACAACTGAAGGTCAACAAACAGACCTTGAACAAACAGGCTTTTTTTCTGCCTATTTGTTTTTTTTCCCTTCTTTTAAATTTTGTATGTCAGTGGCTTTTTTGTTTGTAGCTTGTCGGTGCTGCTGTCGTTGCATGTTCTGATGTGCCACTTTGGTGCTGTCAAAGCTATCCCCCTTTTTATGAACATATTAATATAGCTGCAGGTCCACCTAGATAAGAGAGGCTGGACAAACAATGTGAGAAGAAAATAAAGGGACTAACGGTCCCAGAGGGACAAAAGAGTGTGGAAGGTAGGGGTAGGGAGAAGGTGTTGGCCAACCCAGGGATAAGGGAGTGGTTCTAAACCAATGGCAGGGAGGGGATGGAAGGACTGATAGGGAGTGACCAAGGGCAATGTAACGGAGAGGAATTACTGAAACCAGAATGAAGGCTGAACATGGTAATGGGACA